>NC_088100.1:101497131-101809631 GCF_036370855.1 Dromaius novaehollandiae | reverse complement strand
TGGTGGGAGGATGTCTTATTTTTGTAGTGATAGTGGCTCAGATCTATATGTTGGCCTGTTGAGTAGCTGCTCTAGATCTTCTTTGAGGAGTAAAGGCTGGTTGAGCCACATTGTCTTAAACAGATATTGGATAAAATTCAGGAGTGCTCTTGGAGCAGGAGCAGAAGCAGAGATCCACTGTGCTGTCAGTGAGTGTCTGTACTATAAAGCTGGAGAGATGTGCTTGGCTTTTTACCTGCTGACCTGGTTCCTGTTCTCTCACACAGAAACATCACCTAAACAGCCACTCCTGTTCATGTTTGGTGGGAATTGCTGCCTGGCGCCTGCTGGAAGCAGTCTAACATGTCAAACCACAGCCTAGCAGGATTGCTTTCTTCTGGCAATTCAGGGCAGGTGTTGAGTTTAATTCCCTATTGGAGTAATTTCAGTCTTTGAGAATGTTACTTTTTAGGTTACAGTAAGTTCAGTTAGAGTTAAGGTGACTGTTTTACTCCAAAATGCTGATGAACTGGAAACTGTTATCTTGATGATTTATTTGTGATTATCCTACTAAGAGTTTATTCTTATTTTACTTGCCAGTTGATATTTTCTGTCCTAAGGGCAGGGCATTGCATTGCATGCTGTGTAAACAACATTGTGGATACTCACCAAATATGTTAATGGGGACAAGTTTTTTCTCTAAAATCTCTAGTTATTAAGACTCATTTTTAATGCTACATTCATTTGCTACAAATCCATTAGTGTTCGAAGCCCGTTTCTGTTCTCAATTCTCAGTCGTTACTGAAAATAATATTAGATTTGATTAACTGTAAAAAAAAATAGCAATTGTTTTCTCTGACTAAAACAATGTCCCTAAACATAGCATATAGATTATTTTCAATGACTAATTCAAACCTCCAGGGCTGTTTGGTCTTTCTATTTACTATTTTCAATGCTGTAATTTTGTTATTAAGACTGGCAGTTTCTTCTCACAGAAAACCTTTATTACAAGGCTGACCTGCCTAGCACCTCCCCATTAGAAACAGAAACAAATAAGAGTTGATTGTTCAGCTGCTGTCATTTAAAAAGACTAACTCAACCTGCCACAAAGGAATAATTCCCTCAGGTAACTTTATCCATTTGCCCTTGGTGGTGACACTGTGGATACCACCCTGGTTGAACTATATATTAGTTCCTAGTGAAGCACTTTGAAATATATAGCTCTGCACAATGTTGTAATTGAAAAAAATTGAATAGCCATACATAGTTCAGTAATCTGAAAAGAATGCAAAGGTTCAGTTCTAATTGCTTTGCACAATTTAATGCCATTTTACTGTATTTTCCAAATGCGTATATTTTGCTGTTCTATGTATACCCATTCTTATATAGTTTGGCAGCACTGGCTTTATACTGGCAGCACTGTCTTTAAAAGGATGTTTCCGAATTTTTGTTTTAAGTTGTAGCCACATTTTAGAAAGACACACCTAAAGTTGACACCTAAACAAATGACCCGCTCTGAGCGCTTGCTTTTCCAGTGAGAAGGCTGAGCGCTCAAGAGTCCTAAGAACTCTGCGATGAGTTAAGGGTCTAGTGTTAGGCTTTTATATCACGATAGTCTTTCTTCTGTTGTTTTTTGGAGGGAATCAAACTTCTAAATTCTCTTTAGATTGAAGGAACTTCAAAAGCTCCCGTAAAATACATATTTTTAGAAATTTGTGTTATAAAATCTGCTCAGATGTGCAGATTTTTAAATCAGTTTAAATACAGTTCTTCTAGATGTTTCTAGATATTAAACCCTGTGTACTATCTACTCGTGATCAGGAGCTATTCTGAAATCCCAGGAAGAGTGACACAGGACAGTAATCAGAGTGGAATGTCAGCTTTTACTTAAAATTGATTTTTGTTGAGGCACTTGACATTATTTTAATGTTATGTTTTACTCTTAGTACTTTCCTCACAGAAGTTCTACATATAATATGACCATGCTTGAGAGTACTTTGTTTAAAAAAAAAGTATTTACATAAAAGAGCTGATAATAGTATTAATATCTATAAATACTACACAGGCTACATTTCTGTTCTTCTTTTCAAAGCAAATGACATCACTGTTGATTGGGATAGTAAAAGAAGTTAGTTAAGAGGTAATTAAATATGTATATATATATAAAAAATATATATTTTATGTATAAATATATAAATATATAATATATAAAAATAATATATATGATATATAAATATATTATATATATATAAAATATAATATATATATAATATATATAAAAAAAAATATATATATATATATTTCAAGCCTTTCCTCCCAACTAAATAAGGGATTTTTTGCTTGGTGGGTTTTTGCATCTGGTTGTTTTAAAGTTTGTGTGTTGTTTTATATTGATATAGATCACAAAAAAAAGTCATGTTGGAATTTAAAGCAAGCGACACCAGTTGGGTCAAATTGTTAAAAAGCTTAGGAAAAACACTTGCAACATTTTCAAGGTCTATATAGATTTATACATGCAAAAGGCATGAATACAAATACAATTGCACATTTCATGTGTGCCAAAATGTATGCTGCTAAATATTACAGTGCTTTTGGGAGGCTTACTGGAAACACAATCGCATATGAGGGAAGTGTATCAGAATAAGTATATTGTCAGCCTACCAAAATGTGAAATACACAGTGGAATAGAATGAACAACAGAGAGAAGCAGCTTTCTGATTTAAAATAAAATGCATCTTCCCAATTTGTGGTGAGAAAACCAAAGACAAATGGAAAGCAAGAAGAGACCATGAAGAGAAATTGAGAAATGAAGATACAATGAAATAAAAATGATTGATAATTGAGAGGAAACTGAGATTAAAGCTCTTTTTGGATGTCACTTAGTGGCACCGTGCAATGTTATTTTTTCTAAAAAAGCAGCATGCTTTAGAAAGTGTGTAAGAGATACTATATTCAGCCTGGTATTTCTTGATGTTACAGCCTATAGTGTACAGATGTCAGACTCTAGATAGTTCTAAATATAAATTTTTGAAACATCCTAACTTTCAGCATAGTCGCATCCCAATAATACTGCCTTTTATTATTTGAGAATTAAAAGGGAAACAGTCTTTATATACAAGTTAATTTCTGATATAGATTTATAGTCAGTACCCTGATTATTTGACATAATATTGCTTTTAAGAGCGGCATTTTCCTTTCTAATGAATATAGCCAACTGTAATTTTCTCTCTCTAGCTTGTTTTGATTAGTCCTTCAAACAGGTTGGAACTGAGCTTTACTCAGGTCTTGGGCAGCAATGGTCAGGTCCAGTCTGCATTCTGCTGGGATAGGTATGGAGTCCAGTGAAGATTATTTTACCATAGCTGAAAAAAGCATGGCATTGGGAAACTATAATAAGATTTAGAATGAAAGAGTTAACTTCTGCAGTTTCACTGCCACTATTCTGTTGCAGGGACATTATTAACAAAGGCTTAATTGTTGTTTTGGCTACAAGTATAAAGTATGAAAGAACTTTATGAAGGTCCCAGACACAGACTGGCATTTAGACTGACTGTCCTTTTCCAAAGCAGCTTTTCTATTAAATGAGTCCATTATTAAAACATGGTAGTTTTAATTAAATCTCTGTAATCTCCTGTCAGGAAAATGGAGTTAGCCTGCCAGCCAGAAAACACAGTAATTCCAAACAATATTCCTCTTATTAGCACTTTTATTGTCTGATGGAATACTCGATCAAAGGAACAGAGATTGTGATGTTGTTTTACAGTAAGGCTAGTCCAGGGTATTCAGAAGTTTGTGTGTGTGGTGTGTGTAACAGTTACAACTCTTTCTAAATACAGGACCTAAAATTCTAAAGGCTACACAATATTTGTGCTTTTGTAGTGGTCTAGCTCTTTCTAAGGTGCTGTGATTACATTGCTATAGAAGTGTTTAAACTAGCATAGTTTATTTTGATGTGGGAAAAGAGATAAGCTATGTAAGATGCATTTACCAAACATAGATATAACCTCCATTAAGGGTTGTATGGCTGGGAAATGTAGGTATGTAGATGTTTGTGTGTAGACAGACAAAAAAATCTTTTTTTAATTTAGTTTTTGGTTAGATTGTGCTAAGTAACTCAATTTAGCATCACACCTTTAAATGCTGGTCTAGATGTGACATCAGAAACATCTCTAAAGAGATATCACCCATCTCTCTGGGCAAAAGTGCTATAGATACAGAACTATCTATGTAGATAGATATCTATCTATGACAGAATAATAGTCATTCATGTGATTGTTTAATGAATGGTTTTGTTTGTGCATTTGTATCCAGCTTAGCTTTAAAATGTGTGCTTAATACTTGTATCCTCACCAGTTTTGAGTAAGTGACATAGTTGCACCGGATTCAGAAGGGTAGCGATGCACAGGACACCTACTTGTTTAGTGTCTGAGTACATGTTACCATGAAGGAATGCTGAGGTTGTCTATGTCATCAGATGGGTTAATTCCCTCTTCCAGGAAAAGGCAATAAAATAAAAGATCATGAAGCTGTTCATGCTGGAAGTCCACATCATTTACACATAAGCCAACCATGTCCTTCGTGTTTCCACTGAAATCACTGACAGCTGCCGTTTACTTCAGGGGAATGAAAATGAAGCCCCATGTGATAAATATGAAAATGATGGTAGTCCTGGACTACTGAGCTTTATAGGAATGCAATTACCTTAAATATGGGCTCTTACTACCACCACCACCACAAAAAAAAAAAAAAAAAAAAAAAAAAAAAAAAGGAATGCAGTTATTCAGAGAGCATGTGGCATGCTTTTCATTGATTAGACTGTCCTGTTTGATTAAATTTCTCAGTATTTTTAATTTTCCAGACCTAATTGTTGCCTTACGTCTTTCTTGGGTCCCTTTGTTCTAACTCATCTTCTTTCAGGTCCAGATTTATTTTTTCAATGCATTCAGATTCTCCACAAATGTATCCTGTCATTATGTGTTTTATCTGTCTCTGCAGATGGTTATTTGACAGAAAGTTTCCATCAACTCCAGAGAATGGGTCCCGTAAATACCCTTTGTGGTTCTCGGATGGAGTACTTGCAAAATGGAATTGATTAAAAGGTCAAAAAACATTACTGCTGCAATGTCTGAATTGCTCCATCAAAGTGGTAATGTGACAAATGTGTGCAAATCTTTTCAAGGGACTAAGTCTGGATTAAAATTTTTTGTTACAGCTTTTTGATCAGCTTTCTGATGTTTCCTGAAGAGAGAGACATTTTCAAATCATAGATACAAATGGATTCCTCCTCTCACACTTATGTCAATTAGTAGTAAGTCTGGAGTTAATGATGTTGCTGTAGTCTGAATTACAATGCAATTGAGATTCATAGTATCTAAGCTGCTTTTTTCAAAATTCTGAATCTTAGTTGTTCAAAATAGCACAGTGTTGAAACCAATAGCTTTATCAGTATAGCTAGCTAAGGCGAGACTTTGTGCAGAAAGTTTAAGTAATAAAGAGCATTTGGGTCATGCAAAGTCAGAATGACCAGGAGCCAATGAGTAAAAGTAATTCCAGATATGTTTCATGTGTAGTCCATGATGTCCATGACACTGGAGAAGAAGTAGCTATATTTTCTCTCCTGCTCAAGAAGTCATAGAAGGGCAGTTCAGTCTCAAAGTTGATGGTGCCAATCTACAAGGAGACTGTGGCCAGGGCTTGGTAGAAAATATGTTCTTTTTCAGCTTATCTTCACAGCAGCCTTGACCATTTTGGTATCTAGGAAGCCTGCATCAGGAGGTAAATTTGCCTTTCACTGTTTAAAATACATATTTCACAAACCTTTATTAACCAGTGCATGTTAGTTATCTGCGGTAGAATCCCAATGGAGACAACATAACTATAACTTTTATTGCCAGTTAGGTAAGACCTGTATGTCTGCTTGTGATTTTTCCTGCCAGCAAAACTTCACTGAGCTGACTTGTACACCCCACAGTAAAAAACATACCTTTGCTCTGCAGTGGAGGCAGAGTCTCAGTGTGAATGACCTTTGTGTCTCTCCATTCACTTGAAGAGAGAGATGTAATTTATGTCTGTCTGCAACATCATTAGTGAATTGGGCATTTGAACTAAGCTTCAGGCATTTGAATAGAAAATTGCTTCTACCTTTTCTTACATGCTCTGTTAAAAACAAAACTTCTTTTGGAATGTAGTAAGTCAGTTTGTCTCACTTTTGGTTTAGTTAGGCAACCTGGGCAGACTGGCATCAAACTGAGAACTGCCTTGTTGACAAATTGTGTATGAACATATTCCTTGCAAAGTCTGTATGTGCTTCAGGTGGATTTAGGAAGGACGGACTTTGCAGAGGAATTTGAGGGCTGTTTCCATCAAATTCTAGTCCTCTCAAACGTAATAATTTCAAAGGGAACAGGATTTGTGAGGGAAAAGCTATATTGTCATGAATTCTGCAAGTGGAGTACCTGTGTCCTAACTTCCTAACTTCCAGGTTGTAATCTGCAGCTGGTTGCAGAGCCTGTCTTTTGATCACATTGAAGTACTTCATCACATGGACAATAGAGCTGATTGGTATATGCACAGTAAATTTGAGGCGTGCTGTCATTTGCTTGGTGAGGGGAAAGAGTTGATTGCCACATGTGCAGTAAATCTGAAGCACACTGGGGAAAGGTGGTAACAGGGAGTGGCTATCAAGCGCTCCATCAGCTTTTTGTGACTAAATAAAGGTCACATGCCAGATGAGTTGTCCTGGTAGGCTGATTACAACCCATAAGCCATGGGCTTCTTAACCCTGGGTTATAGGATGATAATGAATGTCTTATTGAACCAGACAAGTGTCATCATTTCTTGAGCAGTGGGTAGTACTCAACATGTGACACTGTTCACCAGAAGCTTTTAGGGGTTTCGGCTGTTATGTATCAATGAGAATCCCAGTTTATCTGAATTATCTGGATGATAAAAAGTATTTCTAGATAAATATGAATTTGAACAATCCTGGCGCAATATATAGACATGGTAGACATATTGCAGTTCAGTAGAATGGAAAGACTAAATTGTAAATGATGGGACGGTGCCAGTTTTGTATTTTGCAGTGTCTAATGAAAGTCTGATGCAGTACGATAAGTCTGTAGATGGCAAATGTTAAATATTGAATATGCTACTAAATAATTGTCTCAAGTACTTTTAGTTTCTCATTAGAGATAATTTATCACTCTTCTTTTCCAGAGTATTATTTCATAGCAACATTTGCGATTTCTCTTGTAATAATCTTGCTTTGTATACAAAATGCTCCTTTAGAAGTGTGTAGGTTGCAAAGTCATACATTTGAAAAGAAATATTTGCTAAAGTATGACTTTATGGAACAGAGTTCCATAAGAGAAGAAAATAAACTCACAATACTAGGGAGCAACTGCCAGAGAAGTTCACCAAATTCTGTTACTTTGGGAGAGAGAGACATATAGGCATAGCTTTTTCTTTTGCAGTTTTTCCTGGCTAGCTTGAGGAGCTGTACACAAAAGCTTTTCTGGGTCTCTGTTGTCTGTTCTTACACTGCGGTACACCAGTACTGGGTCTGCTCTTAGCTGGTGGCCTGAACACTCATGCTGACTCCTACCTTTGTGCTCAGCTGTTCCTGCAAAAGACTGAGGGTGGAATAGATGGGCAGTGTGCCTGCATGTATCCTAAGGTGTGGGTCCTTACCTTTTTTTTAACTCTAATGTTCCTGATACAAATTTAATTCTGTTCCCAGTGAGAGAAGCTGAACATGGGAAAGAAAAATATAAGCATGTAAACAGGCAATGCATTGTAATCTATATGCAGAAGCATGGCTGTCATCCCTGCAATTCACCTGCTAAAACAGCTCTGGTGCTTCTCAGATATCAAGTCTGGCTGTTGTTGCTTGGCCAGTAGTGTTGGTCTGCCCTTATAATGTTCATGTTCTGTTGTTGTTTTGGCAGGCTGCTAACATTTTCTTGAGGAAGGAACACATACAAGGGAAGAGGGACAATGAAATGAAGAGCATTGAGCTACTTAAAAATAAGGTTCACTGCCAACTTCCCATGATACATTGCTGTGGGTAAAGTTTCAATGCTAACATTATGTACAGCAATTGCAGTGCAGGGCTGTCAGTTATTATTTAGAAACTGAGCAAATGGATTGTTTTACTTCTTCAAACAGTCTTCTGAAATCAGATTGTTGAACAGAACAAGAGGCATGAGTGAAGCTATAGCCTTTCACACGGTTTGAATTGAAGCAGTTGTCTTTCCTGCACTCTCCCTGCGAGATAAAACAGTGCCGGTGTTGGTGCACTACCACCAGGCAAGTACTGACTGAAATGCAAAGTAATTGTACTTTATGATATTTTATGAAAACCTAAAAATGTTCAACTGATCCTGGGTTGAAGTGAAATATTTGGTTAGGAATAAATCTCACAAATACAAAAAGATGCACTAGAATCATAGCCTTCTGGTAGGATTCTGCAGTTTTGTGGTCCGTGAAAACTGGGAAATTTGTGGAAGTCCCAACTGTCATATGGAATCTGTTTAATGGAAAATCCTGTCATTTTGTGAAGCTTTTGCAGAAAACTCATGGGACTATGAATAGTAGGGACTGGAACATTTAATTCTTATGATGCTCTGCTACCATTGTGGGCCTTTTTACATTTCAGTAATGAATTATCACTCTGAAAATAATAAAGCAGCAGTAGGATAGAAGTCCTTTCACCAGCAAGTGGGCTATGGGTGCAGAAATCCATCATTCTGGTTACTGTGCTAATCTACAAATGATGAAAGTATAATGAATTCTTTGTGTACACTGTTTACATGACACAACTGCTAAATGTGAGCTAAACTGTACATGCTGTAATCACAGTTCCTGAAATACGGTGTGTATGACCCAAAGACATTTTTATTTCTTACTGTTTTTTCAGATCGGTGGACATTTTACTTCTGTGGGACTTCTATGGTCAATGGCACAAATCTCTCCAGTGCTTTCTTTTGGCCTTTTTTAAAAGGACTGCGCAGATCCTCAAACATTTTAAAATAAAGTTTCAGAGAATTAATCTATTTGATCACAGTCACCTTCTCCATGCAATTATAATTTGTGATTAAAAATGTGAGAATGCCCCCCATACATATAAAACCTTTTTAGTAGCACATCAGTGTAAGGGCTAGCTTCATATTACCACTACCCACTTTGCCAACCTGCAGACTAGCAGAGAGAGTCTGTCTTAGGGCAGTGTCTTTTCTAGTGGCAGTGGCAGAAAGTGCTGGGTACAAACCATGACCAGGAATGTGTTCAGGAAAGCTCAAATATTTTTGTGCAGAAAGTGTTCATGTTTTAAGTGAAAATGAGAAGAACGTTGAGACCAGAATAATAGAGATTCCTTTTACTCATACAGTAAAAAGTGAGTGCTCTTTCTTTTCTTTTATAGCTCTGATTATGCATGATGCTGCAATTTCTTTCCCTGAGGTACACTTTTGAACCTACCTGCTCATGTCTCTGTCAATTAGCAGATTATGATATAGAATACGGTTTTATATTTATGACTAAAACCCAAGCTTTAGTTTTTCAGGCTCTCTGAGGCGTCATGTATGGTTTAATCAATAATGCTATGAACAAATTGCTTCAAGCACATATTTCTCCTTCTAGGATGATATGTCTTTATTTTGAAAAATAAGCTAAAACCACAGTAGTCTAAAAACATGAGTTTATTTTCAGCAGGTGAACTCATAATAAATATTATAAAAATTTTAAAATGTTTAGATCGTTAGAGGCACATCAGTGAAAGTGAAGGAGATTTAGAAGACTAGGAAATTAATTTTATTAATCCAGTATGGCGAGTATGTGCTGTTTCACATGAATTTTACTTTATTGTCTTGGTAAACCCACAAAATACTAATGAGTGGAATAGGAGTGACTTCCAGATCTACTACTTTTGTCTCTTTTCTAATTTACTGCTATGGGGTGAAACCCAGCAGATATGCAATGCCATGGTAGGCACTAGAGACAACAACTTAAAACGCATAATAAAAATTCTCAGCTTATTAGATTTGTCCTTCTGTGATTAAAAATATATCTTAACAGCAGACATCTGTTAGACAACTTACGTGGTTCCTTATTGTCTTGGTATGTGAGAAAATACTGCAGGCTGTATTGCTCAACCTTGTTAGACCCTGGTACTTTGCGGATGCACAGGAAATTAAGCATATGCTCAGTGGTGGAGTTGTAATAACATGGAAGTTTGGTGTAATCTGTTGAAATGAAAGAGTGCCATTCCTTGTGCTGTGCCCTATGGAAAGGAAAAGGGAGGAATGACAGGATCCCTCTTTCCTTACATGATTTCTTGTGATATATCTGATTGGCTGTGAATCAAATTTGGCAGATAAGCTTAGTGTGTGATAAGCAGCATGTTAACATCAAGACAATTTTGCAACTGCTCCTTTGAAGCCTTGTCCTATGGCTATTTCATGAAAAAATTGTTGTATAAAGACCATTGTTACAGAGCAGAGCAGAGCACTGCTTTCACTAGTTTTCACAAGAAAAGTTAGAGGTTTTTCAACTTCAGTAAGTATATTTCTTTCAGACTTACTTAAATGGGATATCCTTTTCCTTAGCAAGAGTAGTTTTCTCCCTGTGAGCACAACTGACCAATCTTTCAAAAGGTAATTGCTTTGAAATCAAAATAGCAAATAGCACTGTAAGCTGCCAACATGGAGCAGACTGTCTGCGTGGGTTTTCAAAGTGAAAGACCTTTGGTGCTATAACAAGGTGTTTCAGAAATGTCTAGTACCAGCTCTGTTTTGCAAGTAAATAAGCAATGATGCCCGTTAAAAGAATCACCAAGGGCATATGTATTTACATACCTATGGTTCACGTGAAAATCTTAGTGCTGCAAAGGTTTCCAAACAGGCAGAAAGATTTATGAGCTATATTTTTAAAATGTTGAAGATTCATATGAATAAAAAGTAAATTCAAAGTTACAATAGTGTAGGTTTAAACCTTCATCTCTCAGGACCCAAAAGAGCCTCTACGGAGATTTAGGAAGGAACTCGCCATTGGTCTAAATAATTTCATAATTTCCTGCTGAAATACTGGGCTATTTTCCCCAAAATCTAAGCCCCCAGTACTGGCTATTGCCAAAGGCATACTTCTCAAGGGTGGTAGGCCCCTATTCTTATACACTGTGATGATTACCACAGAATGGGATCTCCATATGCTTCCCAGAGGACATAAGTGTATTATGTCCTTGATGACAATCTGGGAGCTGCAAGAAGTACTGAATTCTTTTTATGGTGAACATCATAGGTGGTTAAATACTCCAAACTGCATTAACAAAGAGTTAAGATTCAGAAATGGGGCTCTGTGCCCCAGAATGTGGACAACAACTGAGATTAAGCCTCTAGAGTTCAGGTCTTGGATCAAGGTAACGTGATCAGTAACCAGGAAATACAGAGATGAAGGTACATGCTGGGCAGTTATCAGTCTACCTCTTCAGAACTGATGGTCATTACTGCAAAGGGGTTCATTAAAGTTAAAAAAGTAAGTAAGTGGTGGATTTCTTTCTCCATTTCTTGACGTCTTCAAGTTGGTACTGGAAATATCTAGAATACATGGTGGTAAATCAAAATGTAGTGGATTCAGTACCAGAGCAACTGGGTTAACTCTATGCTCTGTGGTATATATAGGAGAGAGACAGGAAGTCAAACTAGATGACTTCATGATCTTTCCTCACTATTTATGGTTAAATATGAAGAAGGACTAAGATAATACCCTGGTGGTTGTGTTTGGCTCAGAATAGTTAAATGCTAATATGCATTTCAGATAGATTCACTCTGTTAGGTGTTTCTGGACTGAGTGATGAGAAATTCATTGTAGCTAAGCTGTGACTGTGATGTGAAGAGAAGTCAAAAATGCTATGGGAAATCAGGGGTATCTTTTTTCAGTGTTTAATTTGGTATGTTATCTAAGTGAAGAGTTTTCTTCCTGGGACAATGGGAGTGGTGTGGTGGCATATATAACAGTTAGCTTTAAGACTCAGTGGAATAAGTGAAGAGGGTTGAGAAATTTTTCTCTGGGAAGTCATGAAGAAAAGGCTTACACTTATCACGTTTGGAGAGGTTTTTTTAGGTGATGTGTAGGCCAGATGCTGGAAGCTCCTCTTGGCTATGTTTTACTGAATTGCATGCATTGAAAAATTTTTATTCCTGATGAGATTTGGAACTTTTCCAAAGTCATCTTAAAAAGTGTTTATGATAGCTAACCTGCAACCTCTGTAAGTGATACAAATGTTTTTTTATCCAGAAGATTTCCTTTTGCCTTGTTGTTTATTTTTTCCTATGTCTGGTTAAGCAGGTGAATTACTTTATATGTTATAAATAGTATATTTGTATTAAAAAGGAGGACTTTGATGCTATGAAATTCTGACTAGTTTAGTAACTTTATTTGCTACCTGATGTCAAAACAATTCACCTCTTTTTATAGGTACAACTAGAGCTATTTTTATGGCTACTTTAGTGCAAATAAATTTTCCTGACTAAATGGATCAAAATAAAACCACAATCTGTAGTTGCCTCTTTCAACAAATACCAGACTGGGACAGTTGTTTGCCCACCCATGGGTTTTCTGGCTTCTTTCTGTTAGACATTATCCAGCAGTTAACAAAGAAGTCTACAAGAGGCTTATGCTTGCTTTTGGACCTTGGTCAAATCCAGCCATGTTCTGATAAGGAAGATTTAAAACAGCAGGTATGTACATAAATTGCACATTTTCAAGTAATGTTTGAGGGATAGATGTAACAGTCAAACGGCACAGAGGTCCTGCTTTTGGGTTTAGGCACAACACAGATGAAAATCCCAAAGTCTCCTCTTTTGATCTATTTCTCAGGAATTTAGCAGATATCATACAGGAAATCTTTGGTAAAGCCAGGAATTCTTCCCACTTCTCCAGACTCTGTCTGCCATGAAAATGCTTATTTTGTCTTTACTCATTGATTAAGTGGTTTCAGTTGGTTTGCCCAGTGTGAGAAAGAAATGTGGAATCTGATCATGAATGTAGTTGCCTCAGTATCTTGACTTTCATTGTAGAACTAGAAAGCTCTACCACTCTTTTCTGGAGGAAAAAAACCCTACACTTTTTGGTGTGACTCGTGACCTTTAATAATACCACAGGCTTCTTTGCCTTGCAATGAACCAGCTCCACACGGAGATTGCCACATCAGATTATGTGAGTTTGCTTCATTTCCAGGCAGCACTATTTAATATACATCTGCAATGTAATAGATGCAAAAAACCAAAATGATTTTCAGTTGCGTTAGTCTTTATTGGATCTGACCTCTGGTCTAGGAGGTGAAGGGAGAGTGGAAAATGAAAGCTGATTCGGTATTAGCCCACTATTCATATTAGAAAAAGTAAATGCTTTTGCGGTTTTCCTTACAGAGGTGTCTTTATTCATTTGACATGCCTTTAATAACTAATTCTAGTTGTCTGGTTGCCAGGATAGATTTCCTACAGGCAGACTTAAAAGTGATTTTGTCCGCTTTGAATGCATGGCTTCAAATGATCCCAGAACAGCAAACATTAAACTTCCCCCTAGACCTTGAGATTTTCTGAAGCACTGTAGTAACATAAAAGGATAAGACTATTAGAAAAAAATAAATAAGTGAATTAAGCATGCATCAGATGATATGAGCAGGACAATAAAACTCCTTGTTTTTCTGTGCTAATTGATATCTCCTCTCCAGTGTTGGACATATTCTGCAGATTTCTCCCTATGCCCTTTTTGTGGATTTTGATGCCACCAATCAGAGGCCCCTGGGGATGAGAATGTTTTGTTGATTTCTTCTAAAAGCTAAGAGCCAACAGACCCCAAAACCTTTCCTTTGGCAGATGGCATTGTAAATGTTTTTTCGCACATTATCACAAAGCTTTAAATATACACCTGGTATGTCTATGAATATATGTAAAATTGGCATATAAACTGAGAACAACAGTTGAACATTAAGATGCCTTCCTTTTCATTTATTTGTGCTGATGCACGTAAAACAATTAGGAACAATTTTCAAATGTGGCTTCATAGGAGAATAAATTGAGCTTGGGTCTGCTTATTGCTTAGAGAAAGAGTATGAGAAAGAGTATTGTAATTTCCAGGTGTGGGCTTGCACTGTCAAGAGGTATATCTGCTACAGGGCTGTCTGCAAGTGTTTTGGGTGCAGTTTGGTTAAGATTCAAAAGTTTGCTGTCTGGTGTATTGATAGCCAAAATCTGTCTGCTCTTTGGGTAATCGAAATCTAATAAGTTATTAATTACTCTATGGTAATTAATACAACACTTATTATCTAAGCTAATTATAAATGAGTTTGCTTTGCTAATAGAAGTAGCCTTGCAACTGAGAAGGACTCAGGCAGAGTCCTTTTCAGCTGAGGAGTTTGGCGTTGCCATGGATGGGTTGTTCTTAGTGATCACGTCATCTCTCTCATTCAGAACAAGGAGTTCATCTCTGTCCTTGCAGCGAGCAGGCATATCAACCCAGGTCTCTCCCTGAAATTTTGTCATTTTCTCCTTGCTGCCCTCTGGGAGGCAATTCCACAGGATGCCACACACTCTTCCTCCCCAGCCATGTCAACCAGATATTTCCGCATTGCTCCTTTGGCAAGCTCTTTAAAGACTGTTAGCAAGAACAATTTATGTTATTTCATAAGAGATCATAGCAATAGTTTGTGCAACACCCCTGCATTTCCGTTTCACTGTGGGAAATACGTTGTTGGATAAGCCTTGGATCCATCCTATTTACCCTTTTTTAAGGTTATATCGCAGTGACAGCTCATAAACATTATATGACATCTACACAGGTCCATAGAAACAACCTGACATGAGAAGTTCTTGTTATTTCTCTTTCCATACATGATCTTACATTTTACTATTCCACTTCATCTCCCTTCGGTTATTGGGTGACCTCAAGGCCTTTTGGTGTGTCATTCCAACCCTCCCCTGTATTGCCAGTGTCACTGTCAGCAAATCTTATCAGCACAGTTTCACCTTTTTATGCTAAGGACACTGCTGAAAATATCAAACAAGCGCAGTCACAAGACTAATATTTGAGCAACTCCATGAGTAGCCTCCCATGGGGCTGCAATTTCCTCTCAGTTAAAAAAAGTCTTAGTCAGTTCCCTGTTAATCCCCATCTTTTCCAGTTTTCCTAATAATTTACTCTTTGACCCTGTATCAGCTGTTCACAGAAATCTAGAAAGACGAGATACTCCTTTGTCTGGAAAACTGGTTCACTTTCTAAATGAAGCTACAAGGTTTGTCTGGATGATCTGTTTTTGGTAAAATCATGTTGCTTATTACCAGTTTCCAGATACCTCCATGTCATTGTTTTTTCTTAAAAATTTGCAGCTTCCTTGGTACCCATGAACCAGTAAAGGTAGGGACCACTGTATGGCTCAGTTCGCCTGGAAACCCTTAGTGGTGCAGGGATCTTGTGACATAGACTAAATTTCATTTGTAGAGAAGAGCAAAGTCATGCTGGACCTCTTTTGCTGCAGGGTTTTTATGATAGGGATATGATAAATGATTGCACTTGAAAAACCCTGCAGCTTATAGCATTACCTTACTAAAATAAAACTAAAAAAACCAGCTTGCACAGTACAGACCTGCTTAAAAATTGCCACTTTAAAGGTAGAGCAGTAGTTTTGAAATGTAATCAAGTATTTTGGAAAGTTTCTAATAAATATTGTATTATTTTTACAGTACGCTGATTCACACACTGTGCAAGTTATAGCCATTTAATTGCATTTCATATGGTATCAAACTTTCTGCCAAAATGCGGTGTTGGAATGTTTTTCGTTGTTATGGATCTATCAACATTACATCATTTATTCACTGCATCGTGTGTGACACACATGCCTGTGCTTAACCTTTACAGTTAGGGTATTCGAGCCTACTTCTAATCAAATGTTATACTACTAAATGATGTTATTCTTAAAAGCTTCCTTGTTGAGGGAACAGGTTTGAGTTTTCGTATGTCCACCCACTGGAGCTTACTATCAAGTTTAATAGAATCATAATTACAGAAAATTGGCACATACTAGAGGTCAAAATTTAAGTGCAGTTGCCTCCATTCTGTTGACTTTATCCCTGTTTCACACACAAGCATCCAAAAGCTTTTGTAACTGTGCAGGTGCTTACTGGACGATGCACGTCCACACTGTCAAGAAATCAGTAAGAGCAGCTGCTTCTTGCCTGAGACAGCACTGGCAAATCCTGAGGTTGTTCAAATACAAAAAAGTCTTCCTTCCACCATGGAGGTCCTTGTGGATGTGTGAAACACCTGCTCTGCCTCTTCCTCACAGCTGTTGACCTAAAAAAGAGACAGACATCCGGGCTTTTCTCTTGCTCCCATTTCAAGCAGCCTTTTTAATGCTGCTGTGTGCAAAGCCACTTGGGTTAGATTTCACGCCACACAGGATAACTGAGAACAAGATTTGTCCTGATGTTAAAGGACACAAGGCAAATATTAGAACAGCTCCATGCAAAATACACTACTTTAAGCTCTGATGAGCCTAATGTAGCTACCGGTAACCTGGCCCAGAAGGGTTTTGCGCTTGGATCCCTTGATCCAAGCTGATGGCTGTTCTTCCATTCTGAGTCTTAGATGGTAAGTTACCCAGCAGCTTAGGCCATCCTTTGGGAAAATCAGGTTACTGGGAAGGGTTTCTTTGGTGAATATTGCTGTTGATAACATGGAAAGAGATCAGCCCTTTGACCACCTTTCAGAACAGAAGGAAAATGTCACCTGCATAAAGAAAAGCTTTGGCTTATAAAAAACTCTGCTTTCTTTACTTTACTCAGTGTCCTGGGTGTGTGTTAACTGTGCAGGTATGTAAGTCACATATGTAGCAAAGACTGCAAAAAGCAAGCACAAGACTATCCTAAGATTCCTATTATGTCTCTGCTTCCAGTGGTTTCAGTAAAGTTCAAAAGGTAGTGTCTTGAAAATCCCAGTCCGGGACTTGAACACAGAAGTAGCACTGCAGCACTGAGCTGGAAGGACGCAGAAGAGCCCCTAGGCATGCCACTGACGTAGAGCCGCATTGTGCAGAGCTTGCAGAATTTATTTAAAAATATTCCAGTAGGGATCTTAGTCAGGCTCTAAAGTACAAGAATGCACTGACTGAAGTAAATATAATTTTACATGCTTAAAATTAGTTCTATATTTAGGTATGTTGCTGAGTTTGAGCTTAAAGGCTCAGTCCTAATGCTAGTGAAATCAGCAGAGTTGTCTTGCACAGCTTCTAAAAGAGAAGTTCCAAATCCAAGGCCCTTTCCCACAGATTCCTGCATTTCAAGCTTCTTTTGCTCTGTCCTAATCAACACACAGAGTTCAGGAAAGCCAGTTTAAATCCACTGTAAAATAAATGGAGACAGCCTCTCCCCTGTTGACTTGTCTGGATCCTAAAAAAATTGTAGTATCAAAGATAATATATAGATATCCATCCCAAACTTTATTTTCACAGAAAACAAGGAAGACAGAGAATGGATGAAATAACATGTTAAAGATCTTCTTTTGACTAAATATAGATTTGCCAGCTGGTGTGTCTGTAAACACTAAATGTTAATTGAGAATGACTGTTACCTATGAGCTTGAGTGAAGCTAAAGGAATTATTGGAGGGTGGGGAATGGGGGTTTGGCTGGTTTATTGCTTGACTAATCAAAACATTTCAGTGCCATTAATTACGCTCAATGGCTAAGCCTGTAGGGGGGTTAAAGACTTAAAAATGATCTGATTTGCAGTTCTTTTCTGTTTCATTTTGTAGGTAGTGTAAGTGATTCTGTGTCATGAGAAAATGTATACAACACTGATAAATCCATAAAGTATCTGACCTTTAATCAATCCTAATATTTTCAATCCACAGAGCCTTCTTAAATGCCTGTAACCTCGGCCCTTCCACTCCCATTCATCACAATTACTGTTAGAGCTGTCTGATGCAATGCACAAAGCATTGCACGTTGACATCCAATATTTTATCATTAATAATAAAAAAGCATTCCAAGTATTTTTGCTGTTCTGATATTTTCCAGTGCAGTGCCCAGGAGAGGAAAAGGGACAGTTGTGATTTATGTTGGTGCTAGCAGATATTGCTAATTAGTGTTTACTGTTAGCAGAAAGTAGACATAGTTGATTCTCCAAACAGCGTGCTTGATTCTTCATTGTTGACCTTTTCATACTAAGAATACCATTGATTAAATGTTAAGGCAGATGGAATGAGTTACATTTTAAACAAGAGTTTTAAAAATCCAAAACAGTAGTATACCTGAATTAAGAGAGCTTTGGATCAAACCTTGCAGCCCTTGTTCATTCATGCTAGAATATGTGAGTTGGGACTACTAGGATAGTTACAAAAATCTACCATTTTCTCCATTCTCCTGAGGCTTTTATTATTATTTTGATCAAAGAACATTACAGTGATAGATAAAGTTTATCCACAAAGAGGTTGGTTTCCATAGATGGCTGCATGATTCAGTGCAGTGAATGCTGGACGCCTAGTGAAGAAACTTGTAGTTCTGCTGCTCAGTTAGTTTATCTTTCTGGGCCTTTTTGCTCTTTGTGTGCCTTGTCAGTGAAGATTTCAAGATTTTTTTTCCTCGGACAGAGTCTCCTTCCATACACATTCCTGCTGTAGTGCAAAGTACAAAGAATAACACATTTGCATTGGGATAACTATGATAAAAATAAATATGACTGAATTTTACTCTTGTGTAGCGTAGGTTTGCACATCACCTATGTTTCATAACCCCCTTGAGGCAATAGGTGGTGCCCAGGATTTTTGCTGAAAGAGAACTTTCATTTTCTTTGCATTCTTAATGAAATATGAGTCCTTAGACCTCTCCTATACAAAAATACTGTTTGGGTATATTATCTCACTGCCATTTTCCAGATGCAGACCTATAACATGCTCCCAAAATCTTTCTCACACAGAACCAAAATAATCTTTCATTAAAGATGAAGAATAAGGAAGTACCATGACTATTTCAGCAGAGAAAGAGGTCAGAAATACAAGGAAATGGTAACAGTAATGGTTTTATATAGTAACGTCCATCTTAGCTGGAAGAGTTTTATTTTTATGTTCTCTTTCTCCATCTTGTAGATTTTTCTTAGCATAGTTTTTATAGGTTTTAACAATTTATTAGCAGGAATTATACTTTTAATGGAAATAATGAAAAAATGACATGGGAACAGGATCTATGTCCCCTCTCTCCCCCAGAGACAGTTCTCTGTTGTTTTTCTAGATATATTGCCAAGAGAAACAAAATGATTGTAACTGAGCAGTGATGTGTAAGAATTAGCACCCTACGTCTCTGCAGTGCTGGGTAGAAGAATGAGCATGGCTTCATTTTTACTGCAGTTACTCTGTAGACTTTTTCTGTGTGTACAGTTGTGTGCTGGTGGAAATTTTGCAGGAATGTCATGGAAAGATTTACAAACTCTCTGGCCAGGTTGATCACTGCTCTCTCTGACATCCTGCCTCTGTTGACAAGCTTGTCTGATATTAATTACAAGAGGAAATCTCAGCCCTGTTTCTGGAGTGCTCAGAAGACCACATCATTTGCATGTGAGAAGTACAGCATAGTGCAGAAGAGGCTTTGACTTGCATCGTGTCAGAAGATCTGATATATACTCAGTACTGTAAAGATGTGACCTCTTCCTTCCTGTCTGTGACTCTGCAGACAGGTGCACCTTCTAAAGAACCTGTCATTCTTGGCTGCTGTAGCTCATGCTATTAGTTCCATACTTTAGGGCATAAGCATTGTTCAAATTTGGGAATAAGGAGTACTATTGAATAGCTTTTAATTGCCCAGAATTAAATATGTAGCTGAAACTGCTTTTCATGGCTTTATATCAGAGATGCAATGATGATGAGACTGACCGCTGGGCATAGACATCTATTCATTAGTTTCATTGCACATTGAACATATAACCACTAGTGAGGTGCTCATTTATTACTGCATGAAGTTGTGTCAGTTCTCTAGGAATAGGTCTCTGAAAAATATCATTGGAACTGTTTACTTGGGAAGTAAATGGACTGGATTCGATGATGGGCATGCTGGCAGGGTGGGGATCAGGGGTATGGATCCCACTGTCTGTAAAGTCCTCCATATGGGAGGATCTTATGATGGGGTTTCTGAGCATCTGTATGTGGCAGCTGTTTCTTCTCTTGACTCCTCCTACTGCTTTCTCCTAAATTCACCCCACCTATTGTGAAGAGGAGCTGTACTAGCTGAGGTGCTTTTTGTGGACATGCAGGTGGGCATAAGTTGGTCTATCAAACAGGTGTTTGGGATGTTAGTAATAGTGTTGCCTGAGTAAAAGGCACTGGATTCATCCGTCAAACTCCACTCTCTTATCCCTTGTATGTGTCTCTTTAGTACTCAGAGGCAGTATCCTTTCTCTTTTCATTCTCTGTCTGCTGTTTCCTTTCATACCTGACATTCATTTGAGCAAGCCAGCCGTACTTACACAGGCATTCATACTGTTTATTCTGGTAGAATGACCGTTGTCCGTGATAGAGCTTTTTGCCTTAAGTCTTTTTTGTCTCTCTTCTCTGAACTTGACTCATTTCCTTAAGTCTTGTTGCTTAACAGCTGACTTTTCATCCAGATACTAAATTCGTAGAGAGCACCTTACCCTTCAACCTCCTTCTCTCACAGTCTGGGTTTTTCTAAGTTCTGTTTCTTTCTCATTTTTAATTTTCCTTTTGGGGTAGTACTGAAGCTGGTTTTGGAGATCGACAGCCTAGGACAGATTATGCATGGTTGCTCAGTAAATGTGTAGGCAGGCCACAGGGTGATTCCAGACCATAGAGGAGAGACCTGGTGTTATGGTAACAGTAATCTCTGAAGATGAGCTGCAGTTCATCCCTTCCTTCATGAATTTTCCATAGATTTATGCTGAAATTTCAAACTGTACTCCTTTCTTTCAGACGCTAAGCTGAATGACCTGCCAAGGGCAGGACCAAAGGAAACGCATGTCACTTTTCCAATGGCTGTAATGTTCAAAAGGTTTTACAAGTATCTTGTGAAATATGACTCTTTCTGTGTATTCCAGCTTGGCACTTTTGGATGTCCCCCTGCCCCTGTTTTGTGAAAAAGGAGGGGGGAGGGGTAAGAAGGTGTAGCATGTTGCCCTGTGTTTTTCACCCAACAAGGGAGAAAATGTTCTGTGTTAAAATATTTCTGAGTATGTTGTGGTGTATGAAGATCTACTGAAAAATCCTTTTAATGTGCTTAGCAATGTCCCTTGAAAAACTCTAAGGTAAAAATACACTCAAGTTTTTATTCTGTAGAGCTGCTAGATTTATTCTGTGAGCTTGGCACATTCCTGTGGATCTACCACCCGTCAGCAGGCAAAACAGAGTTATGTGAGTATTGCTGCATCACATATAACATTCAGTGAAACTAAAACAAGAAGATATAGTTCTTTTCCAGTTGAAAAAGGAAAGAGTTAGTAATAAATTAAAATTTGTATTTGTTTCTACAAGGAGTGAAATGATACAGTTCCCTTCCAATAGATAAGTCTAGAGAGCCATTGCGATTGTTCATGTCTACCCGTTTATATATGGCAACTTTGTCACTGAGATATCAACTGCTCAGAACAGATATCAAAGTAAACACATTTTCCTTCATTTGAATTCTGTAAACTGTTTACAGCTGTTACTTAAACTGTGATATAGGAATATGCTGTGAAAGGCGAGGAAACTTCATGGAGTAAAGTTCAGCGAGTACGCATCCTTCCATCAGTGGCTTGCAGCAATGGCTTGCACATATGTGGAGAGGCCTTAGCTTCCCCATTAAACTCACAGAGTTGTGGGAAGCCCAGGTCTGCACAGAGACATACCTTATTTTAGAATGATGCTAAGTCAGCATGAAGCTCAGCTGGGCTTGCAGACCTTTGGACAAACATGGTGTCGTGGTTGATGAACTTTATTTTGGGGTCCTGCAGTGTCTGGATTACATGGTGTAGGAGGCAGTGTTATCTTTCTTGGGGGAATTTGGGGCAATCCGGAGGAACCATTTTTTCTCCTTTTCCTACTCCCCAGCATTTTTAGTTTAGTGGAATCTGCTATACAAGTGTTTGTTCAGGTATGGAGCTGTGACTCCCTGTTGGCACTCATGTTTATTCACCTTTCTCATCCTCCATGTTAACAGTTCTGTAATCTTTGGAGACTTGGTGTTCCAGAAATGTTAAGTGTAAAGGCCCAGAAATCCTGCATCAGTCCTGAGATTTTGTACACACAGAATTGTGAGATTTAAAACCATGTACTTCCATGAGTAGCAGGATTTAACAACCCTGTGGTTCTGGTGTAGATGTATGAAGCGTTGGTTGAGGCTTATGAGGAGCTTTTCTCTCTTTAGGAGACTCTCCTCTACCATGCTGCCTATTTTCACAAAGAACATAGAAACTTAATAGCTCAGAGCTATGGGCGTTTTGGTGGGACTCAGCTCCAGATTCAGGCATTTAAACTGGTGTATCTCCAAGAAAGGTGTGTGTTCACCTGTGCGCTATGGATGAGCTCAGCTACTGTTATTGGCAGGAGAGGTGCAATGGACATGTGACTCAGTGAGTCTAGAGAACGACTCAGCTGCCAGCTCTGTGTGATCGTTTTGGCTGTATCACTGTTGACAGGAATGGTGGGTAAGACATGTAGCTCACGTGGCTGAGCATGGAGCTGATACCACCCTTTATTTCAAATATGGATGAAATCGGTCAGAGCTATAAAGCTATTAGGAAGGGATTCAGTATGATTATATGAGAATAGGCATTGTTTTCTTGGCAAGCTAGACAGTGTGTAATCAATCCCTTTTATTTGTCTTGCTTCTGATACCTTCAGGTGTGCTTGGGTCATATATTCAAGTTTTTTTAATTACCATATGGGATAAAATTTACATTCCTATAAAGTGATAAAGACAAAACCAGAAACCTGCTCTTGCTTCCAGAAGCTGAAGATGTAAAAAAAAACTCAAACAGCTTAAGCCTTGCAGTAAAATACTGAGTTGGCAATGCTGCTGTTCTGTTACACCAGGAATATGTAGTGCACGTTGCAATAGAAAGAATCGGTGTTTAGCTTCCAGAAGTGCGCCCGCACTTTGGTAAGAAACCCAGCAACCACAGCAGAGAGGCAGATTCAAAGAACCCCCTAATGAGTGAACATACCCATATCCAGGGCTTTTAGTTCCCCACCTGCTGTTTTGACAAACACACGTGAACTATTTTGCCAGCTGATATCACTATGTGTGTCCAAATTACAACTGAGAATGAGAGAGAAAGAGCATTTCTCTGCTCATAAATGACAGGCAGATTTAGGAATGGCTGTTGGAATATATGTGCATTATTAAGCACATGTTTAATTATTTTGTCAACCTCTATTATGAGGTAGTTTCACTTAAAGTGCAAATTAGAACACAATTTTTCACTTTCCTATCTTCTACTTTTTCACTATATATCTTTTTTTCATGTGTTGCTTGATTGTGGCCCCTGGAATGTTATAAAAGCCTTTAACTTCCTGAATTAAACTACTGTGGCCTTTCTTGTCAAAAAGAGCTGCTGGATTTATTTCTGTGTACATTGACACTATAAAATGTTACTTTCTTTTCTCTTTTACAGGCAAAGAGCTATAATAATCAAGTTTCATTGTCATTTCAACCTTTGTTCTAAAACGTTATGATGTGCAGAAAATTGATTAGCTGGAATTTAGTATATACAACAAAAGGAAACTTTGTTGAAATCCAGAGGGCCATTTCTGTTCATTTGATAAATGTATTAGTTTCTTTGGTTTCCTGAATTACCAGGTAAAGGGCAACATTTTCCAGATCTAACTAATTTCACTGAAACATATGAAAGACAAATACCAGAAGTCAAATCTAACATATTCTTCCCAGGGGTCTTTAAAAAAGAAACACCCCAAACTCTTTATTTTGAAAAGCTAAAGTAAGAGTTTAAAATTAAATGGATGATTCATGTGAGATATGCGAACTGAACAACACATCAAGCTGTTTTACCAGCTGAAATGGTCTGCGTTTCCTCAGCATCATTAAAGAAAAGAAACAGGAGGTGAAAAAAATATATTGCTGTTTTATGCTATCTACACAAGCTTCACAGTACCTCAGGCTCACAACAAACCAGACCTGCAGCAATAAGCTCTGTGTGCAGGGGCGAGGGCAGAGATATTTAGCCATATGGATAGAGAGACAAATTCTGCTTCTTTGTCTCTTCCAGCTGTAGAGGAGTTGAGGGCTGGGTAGGGTTTGTAAGAAGAGGATGCTGCACAACACTGGTGCCCTGTGAAGCCTTGGCTCACGGTGGCGGTCCTACTGGTCCTGCAGCCATGTGGTCATATGTTTTTCCTTCTTAAACCTATTCCCTCCTGCTGCCATTTTCCCAGATGCGGAGCCTAGCAGAAGGGTGCCTTCTCATCCTGAGGAGATTCTTGGACATACAGACAACTGCTTTGCAGACTCCTGATCTCACAGTCGTACATGAAGGGGCCTGCCAGGTTTGCTAGGAATCTTGCAAGCACAAGGAATACAATCTCTGTGGTCAGGTAGTGGGAGGAAAAAAAGCAATTGTAACCGATAGAAATATTAATTATCAATTCCCTGACATGATGAAATTATGTTTATTACTAAAGATAGTTAAGGAGGAAATCATGTTCCTGTATCTGGCATGGCAGAATCAGAGCTGAGCAGTCACCATAATGTAAATGCATTAAAAATATTATGGCATATGATGATATGCTATGCTTTTTTGAGGAACAATAATTTAAGCAAATGTAGATATTCCTGACTGGGCAAACAAGAATCCTTAATTTAACCTTTTGCAGGAGATACTTTATATTCTCTAGCAAATATCAACCATCACCTCTTGAGGCAAAAAAGAGCATTCTTGCCAGTGTCAGTCACATATATTTCAGTCTAGACAAAGCAGCTCCTAGGTGTTGCGGGAAGAAACAATGGCATCTGAGTGCCTCCTGGAGAACATTCAAATCTTGAACATATTTTGGTTTGTGCTGAAGTTGAATTTGATGTGATAGGTCTGGAAAAATATAGAGCTGACAGTCTATATACACAATCAGGTTTTTAGTTCACACTGGTAATGAGACCCAAGCACCCTGCCACTTTTTTCATGCCTCTGTCAATTTAAAGTGCATTTTTAAATGAACAGTGGGGTTATTTGGGTCTATTAATTACAGTAATTGTTTCCTGCGTGGAAACCACATGTATGAGATGTGAAAGGCACGTGTGTGAGAGGGAATGCTGGCGTGTGTGAGATTGGTGCAGTTCCCCTTTGAAGATTTTTTTTTTATCCCTGGAGAGGGAGCTTGTAATGAGCAACAACATTTATATTGAAGTCTTCAGTGCTCCGTGTTGCCCCATCGTTGCCTTGCCTTTCAGATGGAGATTAAAGCCAGTGGTTGAAGCTACTCCTCCTTTTCCCATGTGGCTGATATAAATTCTACATCAAATAGAAAGGAGGAAGGGCAGGTTTGGCTGTCAGCAAAAAATGAGGGAGAAGTCTGACAGCAGCAGGAGTAGGGGCTCAGTTTTCATTAATCTGGAGGGCACCAGAAGAGTAAAAATAAAGCCTTGGGAAGGTGCCCACTGTGCCCTTTAAACAAAGACCCAGTGACTGGCATAGTAAGAAGAGCAGCATTGATAAGCACATGGGAAAATGCTTTCCAGAAGACTCGCCTACTGATGGATATGATGGGAAACTCATGCATATTTTGATACTGTTTGTATAAAACTTGAAGGCTGTGGTTTGTGCATTGTGGAAGTACAATAATGATTCTGTAGTTAAAGTTCTAACCTGTTTTCTATTACAAGTGTCTCCCTTTTAACTTTCACAAAAAAAGCCTTCTTTCTGCATGATTATTCTATTTTTCCTAACACAGCATCTTGCCAGAGAAAAATTGTTTGGGGAAAGTTTGAAATAAATCTGGAGCTTTGCAGAATGTTCTTTCCCTTTTTACATCTCCTTTTGTTGCAGTGCCATATCTCAAATATAGCTCAGCCCATGTGCTTTCCTACCCTTTGCCCTGTGCAACAGCCTAATTTGGAGGGAAGAAGAGAGGGGTAGGAAGACGTTCAGCATTACATCCTGATAGAGGGCAGCCAGACAGCATGGCTTTGTTGAATCAGGGGAGAGCTATGGTGGGAAGAGAGACAGTAGATTTCCTGAGATATCTCAAAGTAGAGGGTTGGCCCTTAAGTGTGTAGATTGTTTGTATGTTTAAGTTAAGACATAGACATAAATTACCTCTCAAAGGCACTGGGGTTAATAGTTTATTTTTTCATTCTTCAGCTTGGTTTTAGAAACATTTGCATATTCTCAGTTCTGTTTTTCTTTTCTATCCCTACGCCTATTCTCTGCTCCTCTGCGCAGCAGATCAGTAGCAGAGGTTCAGTTCTGATACATCCAGAAGTATAGAGAAAGAGATGCACAGAGGCAGTGCAGGGTTTCTTCTCTGCCTCTCAGTTTGGGATGGTTCCTGTGCACAAACAGAGCCAAACTCTCTGTCCACAGAACTGGGACAATATGCAGTCAGAAATCAGCATGTTAGCTATTCTGATCAGTAGTGTTTCATGTTCTTTCTTTCCACAGGAAATTTTTATACATATTAAAATTGCTCCTTTTGCCCCTTCTCACCCCATCCGGAGAAATAAATAAAGGCTTCAAGGTTCAGATACAAGGCTATGAAATAAAACTCTCTTTGTTAGTTGAGCTAGAAATTTGAGCCACCAGAAGATTATTAGAAAGGGCTTAAGCTGGGAGAAAGTTTGGTACTACTTGAACATGGAGAAAGGGAGAGGCTGAGGTCCTGCTGCACAGAGAACCCCTCTCAGAGAAGATGTACGTCAGCAGTGAGACCCGGCAAAGAGCAGGTCACGACATTTACTCTCTCAAAGTGAAAAAAACCCTGTGGCTACCCAATATTGTTCATTACCGTGTTAGTTTAACTATTTCAGGCTTTTGCTGGAGTTTAACTGATGATATTTGAGTGGCTACTGCTTTTGATGAATGGCCAGTTCCTCTGGAGCCACTCCTTTAGTACCAGGGGGCTCCATGTCATATGGATGCTAAATTTCCAGTTGGGCCAAGTGAAAAAATAACTAAATGCCAGAGCTAGCTGCCCCATCTCAGATATTCAAGCAGCCATAAAAAGCATTTTGCCATGAGGTGAACTTTGTGATTCTGCCCAACATTTGTTCAGTGAAATAAATGGCAATCTTCAATGGTGTTTTGCTCTGTTGTTGGTGCACCACTTGATGGGGCAGGTAGCATGTTGCAGGTTTCTTGTGGCAAAGCCAGAACAGAAGAAAATGCTTTCTCACGTGGGCTGAGTCACCAAAATAAGGAGACTATCAGAGCTGTTTTTTCTGATTAGAGTATTCCGCTCTGGCAGATGGCTCTCATGTTAGTGCAAATCAGGAGGAACTCTACTGGAACACAAAAGGGTAGCGTTCTTGTGAGATCGTTAAGCCCTGGGTGCTGGAAGAGGCAAGGCAGAAAGAGATTAAGCTGACAGGGAGTCTGTGATTAATCTTAATGGATGCTTTGGGAGAAAGTGAAAAATAAAAGTTTTTCTTCCTAAAACTTTTACTTATTTTGAAGTGCTATATATTTGGAAATATTTTTGTGATGACCATGGGAAATAATCTATATCAGTTTTAACATAAGATTTAATTAAAAGGAAATAGTTGAATTAATTTTTAATAGTGTCTACAATTGATTATAAATACAATAGTCACAATTTGTAAGTGTATTGCATCAGCCTAGCAGATTGCTATGTTTTTAATTTGCTTTATTAACTATAGAAAAAACAAAATTCAGTATGAGTTATTTTATATTTAGCCATGATTTAAAGTTCTCACAGTATCAGGGGTTACTAATAAGCAATTATATTTTGAGTTTAAAATGGATCGATTATTTCTTTCCAAAAAACCACCAGTGCACAGACAACATTGCACAGAAATAACATGTCAGTAATATCACACTACTGTACAGATTTTGAAGATAAATTTCCATCTGGCAAGCAGACATGGAGGAAGGAACTGTTGTTAATGTGGCTTTCACATAGACCAAATTCATAAGGGATAAAGCATGGCTTGAAGCTTTATTTCTACTTTTCACAGTTGGCAAAAGTAAATATATTTTAGGTGTTTCTTAAAGAGGCTGGGCACAAATTACTGATATGGAGAAGTTTTCTGAGTTTTCTCTCCTGTTCCACTGGAAGTTGTGAACTGCTCAGATGATCATTCCAAAGAGCAACAGCCAAACAGAAAAATAAAAGGAATTCCAAAAATGACAACTACAAACCAAGAAGAAAACATGCTCTGTAAATATTAATACTTTGCTGAGAACTTCAATGTGCTCAACAAACATAATCTAAAGTAACCCCTGTGAGGAAAGATAAATAATAAAAACCCCATTTACAAATGAGAAGGCAGGGAGAAAGCCTGAGCCGTAGCCTATTAAAATGATACTCCTAGTGACTTCAGTGCTCTTTGGATAAGTTCCCTTATGATTTGTGCACTGTCCCATACTGCAGACTAGAACCCGTCTCTTTTCTGTTCTTTCACAGCAGCACTAACATGGCATTATACGAGGTAAGATAATGGAATAATAAATAGGGTGGACACATTTAGATGTTCACTGTAAAACAGATGGAGTTTCGCTGTTTTCCTAGTATACATGCATCTATAAACACTCTCTGTTTCTATAGCACCATTTGTCCTGAGACATTCAAGAATTGTTTACAAAAAAGATGCACAGAAAAGAGTATTTTGGAAGGGAAGAAAAACTAATCAGACAAAAAGCATATGGTGCTTTTAGGAAACAAACTGGAATTCAAAGTTGTCTTTGCTCATGAAGCTAAGAGTGACTAGTGGTAGTGAAAGATGCGAGTATTAAACTCAGCAGAAGTCATGATTAGGGCTAGTTGAAAAGTATAATGTCAAACTGAAGTGAAAGCTGAAATTCTGAAATTTTTTCATCCTGAACTATAATGAAGAGCCAGAATTTTCTCAGGAAAAAAGTTCAAAAATATACAATAATATCAAAATATGTTCAACTCTATTAAATTTTTTCATTTTAAATGTTGATGAAATCAAGATGTTAATGTAAACTATTTTGACTTTATCTCCACTTCCTCAAAGTGTTTCATTATGACATTAATTTTATAGCATATTATTCAGCTTGATGTTTTAGAGAATAGACTTGACTGACACTTAAATTCTTACTCTGACGGAAACATGCAACCAGTGATTCAAAAGTACCAATGGACCTTGTCTTTGAAGGCCACCTGTATAAGTGCTGATTAAGCATGATCTGGTCTGCTTATAAGATCTCTTGAGATCAAATAGTTTAATAAAATAGGTCTTGTAGTCATTACCACTAATAGCAGTTACATGAATGTATCTGGGAAAGAATATGCCTTATGGATCTTTTCTTATTTGCATTCAATATTGCCTCTCCAAGGGCCACTGTAGATATGTTGTTCATTATATAGGATGCTGATTTATATGCTAATAGGCTCACTGTGGTTCACTGAAGTGAAGGCTTGTTTTAAAAAGGAGCAATACTGTAACTCGACCTGGGTAGTGTGGGAGACAGCTGTCTGCAGTTCAGTTTGAAATACTGTTTTAATGATTGTCTTTCTCTGTCTCTCTCTTTTTTTTCAATCAGTGATAGAATATTACCATTATTTGGGGATTTTAGGTAGAAACACCCATTTCTTTTTGGAGAAACAGACTCACAGATGTATAGTGGAGCTTGGAGATGAGGCACTTGTTAGTTATTTCCTCAGTCAGTGGCAAACAGGGATCTGAATTCTTAAGAAATTCCCCTTTTCAATTGCAGAAGTTCTTTAGGAAATGGGATTACGCTGAATTTAGAAATGTTGACTGTTTAAAGCTGGTGCCAAGCTAAAAGAGATGTGTTCACCTGTAGCAATGAAATGGCTCGGTGTCAGGCTCTGGGGTAATAGGATCTTTTGCTTCTGGATCTTCTATTCAGTTCCACCGCAGATCTGGCTCTGAACATAGTTACTCTCTGATAGCTTCTTCTCTGTTGATTTGAAATGAAATTTATGTCCTAACTGACAGTTTTTCATCATAAAACTTACCTGTGCTTTGGGAATTAATCAGCACTTTCAGTCCGGTCTAAAATTATGCTCAGCATCTGTTCTCACAGTACCTTTGGCAGAGGTATGCCTTTGAAATTGTATTTAGGTCTCTTAAGATTAGGTTTAGGGTGTCCCAGTTTGGGAAAACCAAAGCTGTTGCTCCATGTAGCCTGCCTGTTTTGTGGTTAAAGAGCTTCAGTCTAGAAATTTTTTTATGATTATGGAATTCTCCTAAACGGCAGAAATGCTGAGTAGGATGCAACTAAGTGAAAAAGCAAAGTCTCAAAGTTCCTGCAATGTCTTAAGCAAATGAAGTCCCCAAGTAAGAGGTGAAAACCTGGAGGTCTCATGCCCTGGGCTATGGTTTAAGAGCTAGTCTATTTTGATCGCAATGTGCATGGATTTAGAACCCAGCGTGGCTCTTATTAATGTTAAAGGGAGTCATGTGAACAAATCCTTTAGAATCTGGAGGAAAATATTGAGTGTATTGTGTATCCCTAAAGATTTGGCCTCTGGAGCAGATGTTAGCAAGGGCATTTAAAGACTTTCTGGAAAACTGCTGTTAAAAGCTCAGGAAAAGAAAATTTAGATTGGGGTGCACAGAAGCCCCAAGCAGTTGTGAGTAGAGTGAAGTGATCCCCTACTGTTCATTGTGTAAGAAATGGGCTTACGTCTGTGGAGGCAGCTACTTTAATGAAAATATATTTGATAACAAGAGAAGTTAGAGTTGGATGATGGCTTTGGACTGTTCCCAGATACATCATTAGTTTTATCTGCCTTCCTGTAAAGTGGTGTCCTTGTGGTTAATTTTACTGCATCCCTGTGTGAATTGTTTGCTGCATCCCTTCCAGGACCAGCACTACAGCAGCCAGCCGCAGCCCTCAGAGGAAGCTGTAGCTAAAGTGTCAATTTTTGATGAGTTTAGGGTGAGTCGTAAAATGCACTCATGGGGGCAGCCGCCTCAGCTACCTCCATTCGTCCCCTGCATCAGATGTCAGGCAGACAGGATGAGCCACTTTTCCTGCTATGGGGGAAATAGGAACACAAAGCACAGGGTTTGGGAGCACTGCCAGGAGCCTGCAGCTTATGCACGACGTAGTTAGGGAGTTAGGGAGCCCTCCCGCCGGCATGTTGCTGCAGTTTCCCACATATGTCCATGAGCTGGAGCAGTCAGTGTTTAAGGTAGACTGATGGGCCAAGCCACGGTGGTTGGAGCTGCACCTGCACCAATATCCAGACACTATTTTCCAAGCAGAGTTCACTCTTCGCTATAGACTGTGCTGCTGATCACCCAGCTCAGGGTGAGGAAGCTCCCTACTATATGCTTTCCTTTGTGTCTGCATGCCCTTCTCCAAAGCTCGTTAGTTTTGTTCATTTTCAATGTAATGCCAGGTTTTAATAGCAAAACTGGATCACTTAACCCAATGATTGGTTTCACATCATTAAAAAGCAGAATGACTGACTTCGGTTCAGACGTGGCATTAGCAAGCACAAATCGACTGAAGGTGGGGTGGCGGCTCTTACACCCAGGCTCCCAGCCTCGCGCGGGCAGGGCCAGCATGCCATTGTGCTGGAGGTTATATGGCAAGGGTGAACAGTGGCTTGTGTGCAGGTGGCCTTTGGCCGAAGGTCCATTGTAATGAGAACCTGTTAGTAGGGGTACAGGCAATGATGAGGGCAGAGATACACAGAATAGCTTGGATGCAATTTAGAAGTTTGTTCAAATGGAAAGGAGGAGTTAGCTAGGATCGGCCAAACTGGAAAAATTATGTCTGGTTGAGCAGTGGACTTCAAAATGAAGGAGGAGAGGGACAGAGGGGGCTTATTTCCTCTGTATCAAGCAAGGTTGGCTGAGTTGGAAAGGCCAGGTTGGGCAAGTAGGTCAGAAAATATGGCTAGATATAAATGCAGAGGGTGAACAGGTTGGGTATAGGGTATAGCACTAATGCTTGGTCTGTGTGCTGGGAGCTGGAAGTACTCACTGAATATGAAAATCTGTCAACCCATTCAGAAATCTGAGTATACATTAAGGTGCCTAATTTTAGCTAGCCAAATTTTAACATTTTGGCCTAAAACCCATCTGTTTTTGTAATTACCTACAGAATTACTGCAGGGTATAAAGCTCTGAGTTTAACAAATTCAAGAAAAATAAGGGCTTGATTCATCCGTATTTGCCAGATTAAATAATTTTTTAGTACACATTTTTTAGACCCAAGAATTTTTTACAGTCCTGCACAATAAACTGTTTGTGCAATTAGTAATAAATTTGTCACTGTAAGTCACTCTTTAAAGCTGGGAACAAGCATAACATTTATTAGTGTTTTAGAGTTTGTGGTTAAAAATAGCTATCCTGTTTTCATACAGTGAGAGCACTTTCAGGCTTGTTTTCTCCAGTTCTGTAGATACAGGGAAAATGACAGAATCAGCAAGAGTATATGATAGAAAACTGTACTCTTTGTATAAAAAAGAAGTTTATTTGCAATTTATTTTGATTAAGCAGAATCTGCACATTTTGGTTTCATTACTACTTCTTCCAGCATTGTATTTTTGTGTTTAACAAATGTTTAATGCTACCTGTACTAATTGCAGTAGGCCTTATCTGATATGTGCAGTCTGATGGTATTAATGTTAATACATTATACAAATATGTAGTGTTAATACCTACACAAAACCGAATACTTGGTGCTCAGCATGCAGCGTTAGCACTCAGCAGTTAAGCAATGCACAGTGATGGATTTAACTTCCTTCATATGCCACTGGCATTAACCCTTCAAATCAAATGTGACTCCGATTGTACATTCTACCCTTATTCAGGCTAAACTTCTGCAAACATCAAAGTTTCTTACTGCCAAAGATTTCCTAACAATGAATTTCCATTTTAATACTGTGGTCTGTCATGGGCCCCTGAGGTACCAGTCTTGCAAATACATTTGCACCGAACTCTATGTTGAAATTGCTAACATTGCTTCTTGCAGTACTATGAATAGCTGGTAGACTACATGCCATGGACACTTAATTTTCATAGCATTTATCAGAACTGGTGGTTATTTATTTGGAAATCTCAGACCTGGAGAGTTATTTGATTTAGGGAACAGTCTTTGTAATTTATTATCTCTGGATATCCCTTAGCTCCTTAGGAAATATCTTAATTAATACAATTTTCTTGATCAGCTGATTCCTAATTAAATTTAGTGTACTATATATGTATATTTCACTTGATTTAATTTTGTAATAAATCTTTCTGGCCACGTATCCCATGTTTATTAGCTTTGAAAAACTAAAATTGATGCAATATACATTTATAAAAGGAAGAGTTAAGCTCACTGTGCGCTTCAACCTGTCAGAGGCTGAGGAATCTCTTTTATGTCAGTAGGAGAAGAACATCGTGAGCCCTCACAAAGTTACACCCTAGCTGTGTATGGAGGGGGATAGTGGGGATAGCTGAAGATTGGTTAGGAAGAGGGGGAGATTTGGGACAAAGAAAGGATTTAATTATATTGGAATTAACTCTAGATCATTCAACTGGATGGAAACAAAATTAATTATACAACATTTGTTTTGAAGAAGCTGAGCCAGAAAAAGCACAATGCTGCCAAATAATATTTAATAATCGTATTCAAAAATTTAAAAAAGAAGCCTTTGGGACTCTTAGTAGATCATTGAAACCAACTGCTCTTTTGATGAAGTATGTGTTTTCTTCAGATTAAATTACAAAGGCTGTCTCATGTTCTCATGAGATTCTGTGAACCTATATCACATTATTTTAGTAAAGGCAAAATAAAAAGAAGTGATTGGCGATCACAGACTTTCTAAGAAAGGACAGAGTAGAGTTTTAATAAGCAATTATCCAACTGTCCGTTCCACTGCTTTCCCCCAACCTGAGCCTCAAGTTTTCTATGGCACTGTGAGAAACTACTTTTCTTGAACAATTTCACATTTCCTGGCCTTGCTCATGTCTTGTAAGTGATGACGTGTCTTAGAAAATAGAGCAAGAGAAAGAGAATAATGGTTCTGGGGAGAATTGGGAAAAACACAAGGAAACTTTTTCAAAGAGAGAAGGGATGTGTTTACCCTTTGCTTTGGCTTCAGCCTTGTCTAGACACAGCTTCATGTCCTTAATTGTAGCCTCAGAGCCTGGAGGAGTCATCTCACGCATTAATGTCCAATATTACGATCCTCCTTCAGGCATTTGCTGCTGTTAGTCGGTGCCACCAAAACTACCAGAATTGGGTTTGGCAGGGCCTGGCAGGGATAATTTTGGCTTCTTGAAGACAAAATCTTGCATGCTGCCAATCCATACTGCCAAATGCCTCTAGTCCTGAAAAACAATATTTACCCACAGTGTTACTTTCCTTTGAAACTCCTTGGGTGCATATTCACAGTTAACTAATTTTAGGCCATGCTTCAATGTTTATATTGATTTGGTGAATTTCTGAGATGTTTTGCATAGACAAGTCAAATGTAGTCACAAATGGGAAAAATGTTGATTGGGCTGGACAGCTCTGTGTTAGATTTCAGGTGCCCCCACAGCTGTGAGCCTTTTTTCTTTTCAACAGTGTTTTAGTCAAGAAGTGGAATTAATGGTAGGTTTATCGTAACATTTCTGAGTCTTCTGGCTTTACATGACTCCTTTCTTGCCCAGTTTGTGACTCCCACTGGGAAATAATTGAAATCCCTCCTGGGAGAGTTTCTACAGCAAAACTGTTTTCCTTTCAAGCCTCCCTTCTGTTTTGCCTCATTTACAGTTGATGAAGATGTGGCTGGATATGTTGATCAATTTTTAAAAGGGCTGTAGGTGAGAAAGGGAAGGGCAGGCTGAATAGTTGATTTGCAGTGATACCTTGCAGTGCTTATTAGTCAAAAGCTCTCTTAGATTTTTAGGTATTAGATCTGTAGTTTTTCTACAGTGTTAGGGGAATTTTTGTATTTTGCATTTCATTAAAACCTTTCTTGACAACACATGCTGTGAACAGTACGCAGTGGGTAGACCAGCTTGGAGGATGGAAGGATTTAACTTGGCATTTCAGGATCTGGGCCTCTTAATGCTCTCCTAACACTTGTCACAGGAATTATTCTCTCAGGCGCTCTTCTTCCGAGATGTTTCCACTGTAGAGAGCTTTGTAGTGCCTGTTCTAGATTTTGGTAAAGGAAAACCAGGAAACCAGTGATGACTCTCCTGAATTTGGCTCTACATACAAATGTTAAATCTCTGTCTGAAATTCAAATTATGAACTCTTCCTAAATTAAGAGAGGTTTGGGAATCTTTCAGGGGTTTTGCAGCTCTCTGTCATGACAATGTATGATCTTAGATAGAAACCTTGATGATAATAATGGCCAAACAAGGTGAAAAGAAGTGGAAATCAAAGTTCAGGGCAAGGCTGATAATTCCTGAATAGCACCTTGCTCTCTAAGTACTTTAGTCATTATTCATGGCTCTATTCTTGCAGTACAGTTTAACCTCGTCTGGGAAAAGCTGCAGAATTTACTGGAGACAGACAAAAAACATTCCCTCCCTTAATAAATATGATTTTTTTTGCTGTAGGTTTCATTTTGTGAATCAGGAAAAAAAAAAAAAAAGGAAAATAAAGCTGAGGACTGAAGAAAAAAATGGAGAAACATAAGAAAACACAAGTCGTGTCTTGGTGCTAGCCCTTGCTGTCCGGAGGAGCGACAGTGCTCCCCCGCAGCTAGGAGATCCAGGTTGCAGTTTGGTTTTCTGCCATAAAACAGATAGTGCAGAGATAAAGTTCCAGTTATATTTTTAAAAGCCCTACCTACTGAGAGAGCCCAGTCATTCCTGCACATCTCAAGCTGTTGTGGCCTCTAGGAGCAGGCTCAGACGCAAAGCAGATCCCAGATGACTTGCTCTAGGGAGCACGAGCCCTTGCCACCTCCTCCTCGTTCCGCTTCGTACATGTCGCGACTGCGCTCCTCTCAGGGGCTGCTCTACAGTTAGTGCGTACCAATCAATACAAGTGAATTTAATACTGTGACCATTATAGCAGCAAGGAAGTGGTGATGGCAAGAAAGTAACACCACATCACTGGAGTCTTGCCTTCTTTGAGAACACATTCTCAAAGATATAATTAAAAACACCAAGTGCTTATTTCAAAGCCAGTGTTCGTAAGTGATGGGTCTGGCATCATGCCTATTGCAGGAAGGCTAATTACGCCATAAATTAAACTTTTTTTTTTCAGCAAACATTATGACCTTTAATAAAATTGTTTTTACAACCAGCTGTCAATAAATCATCCGGGAAAGCTAGTGAGAAATGTTCTGTGAGCACTTCACTTCTGTGAATTTCATTAGCTGCAGTTTGTTTGGTTTTGTGAGCTATGATGGTTTTTAAATCTGAAATTAAAAGCTCCAAACCATAAAACCTAATTCAGGAACGTTAGCATCTCAGTCTCTGAAAATGAGCCCCTCTAATTGCTGAAATTAGTGAAGATTGTATAATGATCAGGAGGTCATTAAAAAAAGAATAGCGCATAAGCAATGCCTGATTCAGCCACAGCAGTTCCAGAAAAGCTTTTTTGAATATACAGCTTAATGACAGAAAAACGTCTCCAGGCAGATTGATTTGAAAGGATTGTGAAAGCCTTTTAGCTTAACAGTTTGATATCTCCGACATCAGTTTTCTGACCTTATCTATTCTCTTTTCACATCAGGCCTCCTGAGTTTGGACACATGCAAGAAGTTATGCTGCATATTGTACTATTGTGTATGTAGTGGTAAAATATGTGCAGGAACTCTTTTGGTTTTGCATTCTTAAGGCTCCTGTACTACTTCATGGTAATTACAAATATTTGTAGGAAATATACAATAATGCTTGATTTGTTACCTTAAGATGGGTGTATTTTACAACTAGGCATTTTTATTAGTTTGGTACCAGAAAATGAAGCTGTTAACATTCTACTCTTCTGCCTCATAAGGCTCTTCTACGTAGCAGAGTGGATTTATTTTGTGTTTTACAAACATCCAGAAAGCCTTTAAGTTTGAGTCTGGTAAGACAAGATATCGATCCTTGTCCTCAGCCCTTTTTTGGCACTGCAGGTTTCCTCACATTTCAGTTTTTCTCTCCACATTTTTGGCGTGATGATTTCAAGCCCTTTTTACACTCACTGTTCATTTGACTTGCTGTGACTCATTTGTGTGGAATATGTATCATAAAAGTCAGATACACCTTGCTGAGCAGAGCATAGCTTCCCTGAGTCCTTGTTTATACATTTGCTGACAACTCACATGAACGTCTCTATTCCTGTTGTTTATATCCAGACAGTTCCCCTGGAGTTCATGTGTAAGGTGTGTCCACTCCCTCTTCCATAATTTATTTCAAAGACCCTAAAATTAATGTTTAATAGAAAGATGATGGAGAATATGAGACTTATTAGCACTTACTTTTTCCTACATTTAAAAAACTACCACTTTTCCTGTACTCTCCCTCTTTTCTTCTTTCAGACTCCTTTTTTCCCCCGTCTTGTGACAAGCACTCTGTCTTGTCCATTGTGTGACCCAAAGGTCTGTTGGTGTTTCTGCACCAAGAATAATTTAGAAGTGTTTTGAGTAGTTACTCACCATTGCAGGTTCGCTGGGAAGACTGTTGGTCTGCATGGTGTGCTGGGAGACACCGCACTCCCCCTTCCACAAGCTCTGCTGAGTCTCAATTGGAGACATCTATTTTCATGGACATTTTCCTTCTCTGGGACTCATAAATTGGTCCTTTCACTTACTTCTCTCCACACCTTCAAATGCAGATGCACACAGACATGTGCATGGCCAAAAACAGACTATCAAAACCAAACACCACTGTGTTGTCACTCACATTGTTCTTCAACTTCCAGTTCCACAGGTAATGGTGTGTAAATTTAGATAACTACATGGACAGGCTTATCTTCAGCATAATGATGAAAGTACCCATTTTCATTATATTGCTTGATTTTATGAAGAAGGTGCCCTTAGTCTGGGAGCACATCACAGCCTTGTTACTTACAAAACAAGATTATGTTTACATTCTGCATGTATATTCTTTAGTGAGGTTAGTGTCATAGGTATTCTGATGATCTTTAATTTTTTAGGTTTGATTTTCAGTTAATACAGTATCTTCTCCCTGGCGTTCGCCTGTATGAGATGTAGCTGTAATTTGAACACCTGAGTAAAACAGTTTGAAAAACAGAAAAAAGCCCAGAAAAATATTGAAACATAAACTCTCAAACTTACTGTGAGAAAAATAAATCAATTTTAGATTAATTCTAAAAGCAAGATAGAGGCTACTGATGAGGACAAAAGAAATCAGAATGTATAAATTTCAGTTACTTGAACTCCATGAAATATATACATACACACACACACGCCTGCATGTGCACACACAGAGTGTTAAACTTGATCTGGACTTTTTCCTTCTGGCTTCATTAATCAACTAGCCAGTTAATCTGAAATATTTCACTTCAGCTTCACAGATCTGTTTTATGTATATACATTTTTCAGCTTTTATTTTGTTTGAGGTTTTTAAAATTACTTGGCTTGCCCTTTCATTATTCTTGAATGTTTGAACTGGAAAAAAAGTAAATTACAGACCCCCATGGACTGATGTAACACAAGAAGGCAGATGTTTTTCCCCTTTCTCAGGTCACATACTGTTTTTAAACTGAATGCACTAAGTACAATAAAATGCTTTAAACAAAATACCAGTTTAATATAATAGTAGGCATTTCTTTTTGCAACCATGTTTATCATGTACAGAAGCCATAGGAACTTCAGATGAATGGCTCCTATTTAGTACTGATTTGAATTTGTATAACTTTATCCATGTGGAATATGCATCATAAGTGTCAGAACTGCCTCAGCGAGTGGTATATAGTTTTCACAAGTTCTGTACCTAGTGGTCTGTTAATCTATCTTCGGATTTATTTATTTAATTTAATAATAAACAACTGACTTTTCCAAAGATACCAGATAAAAGTACTTTTCGGAAAAGAATATTATTTTCCTTATTAATTTAACAGGTAATCCTATTAAGTGAGTGCTCTCTGCACCATCTTTCATCGTGAATGAAAACGGGAACTTTAAACTGATACTCTGGCAACTGAGAGATGAACGTCCCTCCATATGACTCTTTCTCTGTGTTATGACCTGTTAGGATTTTTCTATCAAATTCCTGCATCTTTTTTTTTTTTTAAACTGCTTTAGCTTTAGTAGGACTACTTCTTTCATTATAACTGGGTTTTCCTTATTGTGTGGCCTTCTCTTGCAGTGAAAGACTCAGTAGGTTCCTAGAAGAGATGGTATAAATACTAATTATGTCAATGACCAGAGACAGAAGGCAACATCTATTATATACATCAAGTCTGAGGGACATGAAATACAGTCACTTGCCAGATGCAAAATTCCTGTCCAAATCACCACCAGAGTTTGCAGGTTTGAATTGAAGGTTTTAGCTCAAGCCTGGGAGAGAGGAAACCCAGCACTTCTGAGTAAATGACTCCTGACAGCCATAGGCTTATCACAATTGTCCAATTTTAAAGAAGTTTCCATAATTTTTTTCTGAGTTTCTGAATCACTGTTCTTTTATTGCATTTTTACCTGTGCAGGATATAAAAGACAAATATAACTTCTTTGGGTGAAGTCTTCAGTTGCTGAATGTGTACCTGTTACTTTATACATGCTCCATTATTTGTTTTCCATCTAAAGTGAAAGTAAGAGTTTTTTAGGCTGCCAAAGAGTCACTGGACTGTGGGAGTTCTCAGGGAAAGCCAAGAGACCAAACACCTGTTTTTCACTAAACTTGAGGATGTTGGGTAGGTCAAGAGGGGAGCTGTGGGTTAGCTCATTCCACTGTTAAGCAATGAAAGCCATAAAATATTATGAGCAAAAAGCCACCTGTTCCTGAATTAGTGCTTGCCGTCTACCTTTGTGGTTTAAATTGAAAGTTCAGTATCTAGGCAGCCTATTTTCCTTGTGCTCTGAGAGGACCTAACTGCAGTGTGTCAGTTTGTACAGTACCTTCACAATCAGCTCCATCTCTTATTTATTTATTAAATAAATAAAAACTCTTTGCAAAACATAAAAACAGGTGCATGTGCTTCCCTTCCTCTACAGAGCATGACACGTTAACAGTAATGGTACTTTTCTATAAACAAAGCATAAAAATCAGGTGTCATAAACTAGATTTGATATCAAAATGCTAGAAAAGATTTTCAAAAAGATACCATATCTTGTGGTACCAACAAAGTACCTATGCGGAAGAACAAAAGAAGTGTTTGTTTAAATCTAGATTGTAGCTATTCAAATGTGACCCTCAGGAGGGTGAGGAAAAATCTGCTTTTCTGAGGAAGGCCCAGCCCTGCAGTTCCTATTCTCTAGGAAATACAGCCCAGATGTACCATGCAGGGACAGGTAAAAATTAATGGCTGAGACAGCTCTCCCTGATTTACTTCTACAACTGTAGAGGCTATTCAAGTAGCAGCCTCCTCTGGATATCATATTCTTTCTTTGTTGGACAGAAAAGCTGATATGCTTGGTCTGTACCTGCTGGGTGTCAGTATGAAAAAGCATGAGCATTTGGACACTTTGGTGCTTTTGGGTTGTTTTTTATTCTTTTGTCTTTTTTCAAAAGAGCATATTAGTTTGTTCAGATTCAAAATATAAGTGTGGAAGAAGAGGAGCTAATCTTACAGAAGAGAGTCACATACTTGATGAGAGGTACTCTGTAGTCCAAAGGAACAGATCCTCTTCATCCCGTTACTATCTTGGCCAAAGGACAATTCCATGAAGGCAAGAAAAGCAGTCAGAGAGGGTTTTATCATGGCTGGAAATTCCTGAGATGCCTGAGAGGCTGGTAGTCTAAATGGATTCACTTTGTCATCTTCTAAAGATAATGTCAGTGTGGTTGACTGTGTTGGGTTCTCAGGGACTTACAGACCTGGGACCATGTAAATGTTTTAGTGTATTTCCTTAGACTCTTGTTCTTTCAAAAGTGCTTGCTGGTATTTATCTCAACTGATGCCTCTGTGCCTATTTCTGTTGGTGATATAGGCCACTCAATATATTATATTTCTGGGATTAGCATCCAGTTCTGTAGACTCTAAAGCATGAGACAAGTATCGTCACATTAAACTCTCAGGAAATGAATTTTTTTTCATTAGAACCTTGGCTGTTAATTATTTGGGGCAGCAGTTATTTTAGGCACTTACTTGTGATGACTGAATGAGGACTATGCTCATCCCCCACTTCCCAAATATAGTCTAAGAGGCGAGAGAGCCCTCAGGACAGTGATTCAGATCTCACATGGGCTGAAGCACACCCCTCCAACATGCTTCTCTTCTCTCCATTGAGGGATTCTCCAGCAAGGGTCCAGTGAAGCTTGGGCTAAGGTCCCTTTTAATGCTCCCTAGTGAAAAAGGTGCGACAGAAAGGTTATACAGCCACCTTCTACTCACAGATGGGAGTTGGTGGCCGTACGAGGGTTGGAAATCTATACTTTAGGTCATGTCTGCGTGGCTTGGCCTTTCCAGGGGTGCTGTCAAATGAAGCCCTAACATCAGAGATGCAGCTTTCATGAGCTTTCTATAGAGGAGGTTTTCTGGCATTTCCACTGCAGACAGTGCAATCTAAAACCTCAGCCTTCCAGACAAATGAGGGCAATGCAAATGTAAGCTCACGGAGGCTTCAGCAAGCTTCAGCAGTGGTGCCTATGCCCTCTTGCAGAGGTTATTGTGGACAGACTGGTTTTCCAGCTCCACAGGAAAGTTTGCGTCAATGTATATAATATTCCTGTCAACTCATCTTCTGGTGGACTTTGCTTATCAGGGAGCATGAAGAAGGAGCTTCATCTTTAGTAAGGGAAAAAAAATACAAATAATTTTCTTGCAATGTGATATTTTGGTTTAAAGCATAGCTGTATGCAGTTCAGGCTTGCGGTAAGTCATCTTTACTGTAAATATATATTTGCCAAGCAATATAAAATGCCCAGGAGAACGTTAGCTTGGCTGTATTTCAATGTTTTGAAATTTTCACATTTCTCTGATTTTTGTATTTTATTCTCCAAAGCAAAATATTCCTTCAGATAATGCGGTAAGTTTTAGTCTAGCTTTGATTCCTGTTATTTTTTTCTTCTGGCTTATTTAAACTCCAGGATCAAGTAAGACAATATTCAGTTTAGTTTTGCAAACAAAAGAAACAAAATGAAATAGAAAGGTTAAAAACAAGGAAAGGAGTTGTCTCAGTCTCTCTAAGAACTACAGACAGATATTAACTAATGCCAGTATTTCAAAGTTGGCTTATATGACTTGTATTAGAAAAAACTTAGGAAACCCTTAAAAATAAAAAAAAAATCACAAAAAGATTAATGAACTGGCTATTTGACATAGTATCTGTACAAGCAGCTATTTACCAAAAGCTAAACCTCGTATTCTTTTTTGGGCACTCCAGATGCACTTCCTCAGTTTCTGAGACTGTTCTGTCAACCATTTCCAAAAGTTCAGTGGTAGCATCATTAATAATTCGTTTGATTTGCTTTTTCTATTAAATGTAAATCATCATGAACTTAGTTGGTATTAGTGTGGATGTCATAAGTGTTTCTATGACATTCCATCACTTAATAGAAACACTCGGTTGTAGATCTGACTAGAACTAAAGCAACGTTGCTGCCAACAAAATCTTGAAGAAGAAATCCTGTCTAGTGCTAGGAACACTCTTGCATACTCTGATGCGAAATTTGGCCGAATGTGGCAAATGGGACCATATGGGAGATGAAAGACTGACTCTCCATCTCCTCTGAGCATGGAGAGGGCTCCCCATGCCATGTCAGGGACAGGCTCCAGGCATTACAACCGTGGTGGAAAATCATACCTTGTACAAAGACAATATCAGCATAGTTGGTCCTGCACTTTGAATTGTCTCAGCATTTCATGGCCTGCTGCAGAAATGCCCAAAAAGGCATAGGAAGACAGAACTGTTCTGTGGGGCACATTCAGCCATGGGCCATAAATGTGCCATCATTGAGCCGACTGCTATAAAGAAGTCAGCAGTAAAAACTGTAAGAAGAAAACAAGTCTTTTTTCCATCCTGCCAGGACAGAGAGTTATGCTTTCCATTTGGTGTTCACAGGAGGACTTTGCACTTCAGAGAGACAAACTGAAAAAATGTTGATTTTGGTGTAAGCCAAATTTATTGAGAAACACATTACCCTTTTCCATCATTTTTTCATCAGGAAAAATGTACCCACCCCTGCACAGCTGGTGATTTTCTAAAGCGGCTTTTGCCAAGAGCAGGACTGGAGGTAGAGAGAGGAGCAAGAAGGTCCCCCTCAGACAGCTTTTCAACCAGTTTAAGTTGTTACCGCTCTGTGGAAGGCAAAGGATGATGTCCATGCAGTGTGGATTTGCCTGCTTGGTGTCTAAGCAGACCACCTCGTTCATCTCGCCGGGAATTCTGCTTAAATCTGGTCGCCCGGAGGGGCGCCAGGAGCGCCGTCTCCGACCGTGCTGGCCCCAGCCCCTCGCGCTCTGCTCTTGCAGCCTGATGCTCCGTTCTCATCTGATAGCGTCAGGATTTCTCCAGGTGCGGGGACAGGCGAGGCGAGCGGAGGGCAGCGTGTGCAGCTTCACAACGTGCCCCTTGCTTTCGGGGAGGGCAGGCAGGCCTGGGAAACCTAGGGAATTCAGCGGGACTCTCATTTAACTGTCTATCTTCACTGTCTACAGGGGTCTGCTAGCTGTGGCCGCCGTGCCTTGCAGTGGAAACAAAGCACTGAAATAGATGAGGAAAGGGAGCTGAAACGCTGGTATTATATCAGTCCAGCATCAGCCATAAAGTAAAAGAAAAAAAATGCAGAATGATGAATTTAACGAAACAGAAACCCTGTTCTTTCAAGTTACAAAAGAGACACATCTCTCCATAGCCATGTTAAAAATACAGTCTGTGTTGCAATTACTGACCAGCAGTTTTAACTTTGGTGTTGATTCATGTAATGCCTTTATACCGAAATTTTGAGTAAGGTTTTCCTTTTGTGCTTGGGTTTTGCTTTTTGAAGGCTCAGAGAGTAAAACATTTAGACTGGGGAAGCAGGAAGGCAGACTGGTTTATAAACTTCACATTACTTGCCACTTTTTCATGAAGCGGGCTATTATTTTGGCAGTAATTGTAAATGATCTTTGCACTGTAAAGGTATAAAATGTCAAATTCTAGACATCTAGTCAAATTAAAGGAATATGTCAGCTTTTTAATGAGTTCAAATATTGGTCTGTATGATTATTTTATTTATGTGACTGAGGTCAATTATATCCTATTAGAACACGAACAATAGTAACCGTTTAAATTTTTCTGTTAGCCTTTAACTGTGGTTAAATGTTTTTTCCTAAGCAGCTTCTTCTAATATCTTTAATTTGCAACATTTTTGCTGGTGCCAATTGTTCTGCTAAAGTTTCGCAATGGAAATAAACCACACTGGTTTGTTCCTTATACTAGATGCTTACAGATTTCTTTTTCTCTGTAGCTGTGCTGTACGATTTTATATGAAGTTGATTCTATACAACTGTAACTAATAGGATTTTCCTGGAAACAATCAGAACATCTTGTACCAATGTTTACAATAAATATATAAGAAGAAACTGATATCTATCTAACAGTTTCCAGGAAGATGTGAATTAATGCAAAGCCAGCCTCTGAAAGTTTTTCAAAGGGGAAGTTTGATTTTTATTTTATTTGTATTCAACCTTGTCTTGTAATCTGAATTCCCTTGAAATTATTTCATACTTCAGAACTTCTCCTTACCTTGCCCATCCACTGAACATGCTGGTCTTAGGTGCTGTCTGGGAAATGTTAATTGAACAACCCTGAATTTAACCCCTCCTTCAGATACTTTGTAAAAATACAACTGTTAATAACGTTTATTTGGCTTCAATTTAGATATGAAAAAATCCATTTCAAGAGGTTACTGAAAAAAGGTTTAGACTTAATATGCGTTCCCCACATATTAAGAGCAAAGGCATGTGCTGTAAAGAATAAAAACCACAACACACAGACATCATTCCTCGTGGGCTAATGGAAATCTAGACCTGATTAAAAACCCATTTCAGGACTTTTTTATTGCAGGGGTGGGTTTGATAGCTGTCAGTGTACAGGAAAATAGCACATCTGGAATCTTACTGTGTACTTTTGCTGGCTGGTATAACTCAACCTGTGTGTCAGATTTTTTTTTTTTAATAGCCAAGATTTATTTGGTTTCTATTAATTTTTTAAAAGTCTTTGGTAAGTATGCTTATTAAGTACTAAATTTTTACCCTCTGCAAATTAAAAGCTGTATTTTAGTAGTGAGCAGTTTCCTTTTAAGAAAAGTAAGAGAGCCAGAAATATGCATTAGTAATGTGGAGAGTTATTTGATTACAAGTGTACCCCAGTGGGTTCTCAGGGATGACTATTTTGCAATTGGTTTAATGAAAGTTGCATTTTTCTTATGACTTTATATCTAGTTATGGGAAATCTAAAATGAGATATTAAACAAGTAGCAGACTCTTTGACTCACTATAATATCAAGGGTTTATTTTCCCATTAGGACAGTGTATACGCCTAGGAAATTGTAAATATAGTTTAAAAACACACAGATTTCCTTGTAAAATATGAAACTTCAATAAAGAAGAGGCTTTTTTCCTAAGCAACATCTTGGAGAAAAATGAACACTCAGCTACAGATCAAGAATGCCAGTGTTGGTTTTGGTATCGATGTAACCAAAATTTTAATGAAAAATACATATTTGGTAATCATCCTTAAGTTAAAAGCAAGAACAGGGCAATAAAAGTCCTTTGACAGTCCCCCACATCCTTAGATTTATTGTCTAGTTAAATTTTTAATAGTGTAATTTCAGAGCTTTTCTATTTTAATTACTCTAGAGATTTGTACAGCTGAAATATTTAATATATTTTCATATATTCAAAACATGGGCTAAAATCAACAGTGAACTGGAGGTTGCCTTTCTGTGCTGGATGGCCCTAAAAATCTCCAAAGACTAAGCTATGCATGTAGGTTAGAAATATTTTGACTGATTTATTCCACAGTGTCATTTTAGCCCTGTCCTATTTGGCAAAGCCACAATATTTTAAATTTGTGCAGGTTAGAATTACCAGCTGAGATTTTAAATCTTCAGTGGGAAAATAGCCAGAAGGGGATAAATCCTAATCATATTCTATTAATCTTCAAGACAGTAATGTTTTTAAAGAGAGATATACACTATTTATTGAATTTATCTGCAGTATAGGTGAACACACGTTTAAGTGTAATTCCAGTGTTAAAATGACTGGTTACAAAATTCACAACATAAGACCTTAGAATGTCACTACAAAGTACCCAGAAAAGTTTAACCAGTTACTTTGGCTGACATGGAGAGAAAGAATTGCGCACCTTTTTGGGGTGAAGTCACCCGCTGGGACAGTCAGCCCTCTAGTAGTCCTAATCCTGTTTTAGTCATAGCAGAATATCCACCAACTTCAGTTGGAAAAAAATCAAGTCAAATAATTGCATACGAGATATTTGGGAATTTTGTGCAATACCATATTATTTGCCCCCAAATATGCTATCTTTGCAACTTCTTAGAGGCTTTAGAGCAGAGTGAAGTAGTGATTTCTGGGATATTATTATATTTATTTTACAGAGTGCGCCACAAGTATTTCCTAATATATTTGGAAGTGTTATGAATTAAAAGTAAACTGTACTTGTCAAAATAAATGAGCAAAGTGCATACTGTGAAGCAATAGCCTAGCTTCTGGCTTTATTATTAAGCAGAAATCTCCAGAAATACCCTTTGATTTTAGGATGCTGTGATATGTGGGTGGTCAGTGGAAGATATTCTGTTTTTTGTTTTTTTTTTTTGTTTTTTTTTTTGTCTGAGAGGCCGAACAATCAGGCTCTGACTGAGTTCTGCTGGACTCTAGCAGGGGCTCTTTCCCTGGCTTCCTACCTTCCTTTGCTGATTAGTTTGAGGAAGTCTAAGGCTAGAAGCAGAAAATATTGATAAGTCAAAGACTGTTTTACCCAACAAGAACCCCACATGTCCATGCTTTAACCCTTTAATCAAACTGGACAAGGTATGAAGTTACTGACAACCTTGTGTGTTGCAGAACAGGAGTCTTCAGTTACAAATTATTAGGAACGGCTTTTTTTTTTTAGTTTTTGTGTAGCACAAAACTTATTACTTATTTTTGGCAAGTAACAAGAATTTGCAATAAAATTCTGCACTGTGTCATTGCAAGGGTCAGCCCATAATCTCTATTTCCTTTTTTGATTTCAAAATAAGATGAAACTAAAATAGGCTGTGCACATTAGGAGATGTACTCCGCAGTACCTGCTTGAGGATCGGGTTCATATTAGTGGACTAAGGACTGTGCTTTTGAGAAGGCTTCCCTGTCAAAATGTGGCTGGTGCAGTGCTGGGTATGTTCAAGACAGTAATGTTTTTGAAGCAAGTTGTATACTATTTATTGAATTTATCTACAGTATAGGTGGACACACATTTACTCTTGTGCTTCATTCCTGAGGAAGAGCAGCCACCAAGTTTTGCTCTGCGAACCGTGCAGAGCCCCTGCCAGCAATACAGCCTTGCGGGTAGGCAATTCCTGCACGTGGGGTGAGGCGGGAGCAGGGAGCCCCAGCTCCGTTGTCCTGGTGAAATACAGAGCCATACCGCTCTGGTGCAGATCCGTGCTCTGAGCTGTCGTATGCAGATGACAGACATCCTTATGTTTTAATACACACATGTAGGCCCTTATATTTTAAATTCGACAGTGTTTGCATGATCAAATAAGTACTGTTTAAGCTGTGTAAACACCTCTACAGGACTGCAGCTTTTGTGCTGAGTAGATTGCTGGATTTTAAGGATGGAGGACAGATCCTAATGGTGACCTCTTAGCTAAGGCAGCTGATTCATCCAGCTATTCTTGCATCAAACTCCTAGACTTTAATTCAACCAAAGGTTATCTTTTGGAAAGACATTTGGTTTTTCTGTTAAGCCTTGAAGTGACAGGGAATATATTATGTCCACAGGTAATCTATTTTAGTAGCTAATTTACCTCCCTAGTAAAAATGAACATTAGCTTTAGTGTGAATTTGTCCTACTCCAGCCATTGGGCCTTTTCATATCTCTCTTTACGAGCTTAAAGTAGACCTGATGATCAATGTGATCAGAAGTATTTTTGGCGTGGATGAGCTTACAAACTGTGATCTAATCAAGCATTCAGATAATCTTGGATAAGTTTGAATTTCTATAGTCTTTCAGGAAAAGACAGGTTTTCTAGCCACAGAACATCCCTCTAAGCCTTTTCTGAACTGTTCCCAGTTTCTGAATAGTTCCCAGTTTCTGAACATCCTGTTTAAGTCTGCTGAAGAGCTCAGGCTCAGAGGGACACCAGACCTTGTCCTGTGCTCTTTTAGCACTCGCTGCAATTTACCCTGTGATCCTAAGATGCCTCAGAGTACAAAATAATTTTCCTTTAAAAATTGGGAGCTTTATAGACCTTACAGAGCTCTCTTTCAGGATGGTAATTCCCATCATTACAGCTGTCACACCATATTTACTGCTGTCACTGTTTTCTGATAAAATGATGAGGTGAAGAAGTGTCTGCAATTGTTAGCATCATCCTTGGTACAAAATGTCTCATGTTTCCTCACAGACCCCAAAGTAGAGAGAAGCAAACTGAGGACGAAAGAAACTGCTCTCCTGGAAAAGCAAGAGCAGAAAATTGCTGTCTAGTGACAGTAATATGAGAGGAGGACATGAGGATGACAAATGGAGGTCTGTGTGGAGGCCATCTGAGGACACAGCTACAGTAAGCTCTCGGGGTGGGGGGAGGGATTTTCCTGCATCCGTGTCACGGAAAGTTTGGGTGCAGGGCCAGAACTGATGGGCCTGCCTGGCAAAATAAAGTTGAACAAAAAAAGGCATTTAGCCCTTTTCCTACTGCTCCAGGGTTTCTGCTCCCAAAAATGGCATGAGAAGTTCCACAAGGGCCATGTCTGTGATCCTAGTAGCTCTGCCACAACACAGCAGACCTAAGGCATTGGCCCTTTGGTGTCATCTCTGATCATGTTTGAAAGATCTTTTTTTAGTGTTTACAGTAGCACCAACCATGGTACACCTTAATTAAAACTTGTAGAAATTCTTTAATTTCCTTCTTCATGGGGAAAGGTTTTTGGTTTGCTTGGAGTAAGGGGAGCTTTCAAGTCTTGAACCTTAAAAGACTGAATGAACTTAAGCTGGTGTGAAGTGCCTTAGTAGTTTTCACCCAGCCTGAACTGCAGGTCTCCGTGGGTTAAAGAATAATGTTTTCTGAATGGATCATGTGTGGCAACAAGGCCTGGTAACATTGCTGAATGTGAGAGTAAAAGCAAAATCGTTTGTTCCTGTCAGTTTAGAACACTGAACTTCAGCTTCAGTTTTAGATAGTTTTTGTAATTTAATATTTTGTCCTCTCTGATTGCTAGTCCTGCTCAATTCCTTCTTTAGCTTGTTCTTCCCCTTGTTGGCTTCATTGCTTCCTCAAATGCCACCCATGTTTGGCTTTCCCAGGTCTTCCTACTCAGCTTCCTACTTCCACTGAAAGTATGGGTGTAAATGCCAATAGAAGAGAATGAGTTAATTCCAAAAGGTTCCGCTAAAACTTTGTTGCTACTCAGGTGAATCTTCTATAATGTACAAAAAATAGAGGTGCCCCCATCTAAACTAAATCCAGTTTAACTAATGTGTTGGTGGGAATGATCTGGCACTTGTAAGCAAATCCACAGGCTTCCTGACGAAGGAGGGTGATTATACAAATGCCCATAATAAGCTATAGAGTTTATTTCATTGAGTAGAGATTTGGAAGCTGAAATAAATGATAAACTTTTGTCTAGGAAGGTAGTTTTGTGGCATTTCAAGCCAGAAAATTTTATCCTGTGTTTATAAATGGGAACCAAAGCAGAGATGATTATGTGATATGCCCAAGGTTGCAGGGACAGTGTGGAAGAGAACTTAAGTGTGACAACACTTCAAGGAGAAAGCATGAATCTAATGTACGTAGAGTTGGCTTAGCTCCTCATTGCCTAGTAGAACTAAAGTTACTTCTCTTCCTAGTGGCTGTGAAAAAATATCTAATCAAAATGGTAGCATTTTTTGTATTCATTTTTCATAGGTGTAAATGAAAACACCAGATGGAAAATAAAATTTAGCTGACTGAGTATTTTAATAGCTATATCGATAACAATCATTCTTTTTCTTTACTCCATTCATATTCAATAAAGACATAGATCTACTACTACTTTCCTAAACAGAAGGGCTCACTAAATTTTTCTGAATGTTGGTGCTTTTCTAACCAATCTCACAGAGTTAACTACACTAAAATGCTTCCTGGCTTGTGTTACCACAAAAATTGTAAGAACAGTTTTACAAGCTGTTGTGTTTTAGTGCAAAATAAACGCATTAAAGGCATTTAATGAGCACTGCTTCTTGCATTTTCTTGTTAATTTATATTATTCAGTCCTATAAAAGAATCAGGTTCAGTTTGTTTGAAGCAGCTTAAGAGATGCTTGTTAATAGTTGTTGGCCACGCTGTACTTGTACTGTGAGCCTAGATAAGGACTCAGAGCTGTAACAGTTCTAAGATATCAAAAGAAGTTAATGTTGCATTTGCTTGAAAATACAGGAAATAAATGATTTACGACACAGTGGAACACAGGCAATCTTGTCTACCTGACCATAAACTGGACCTTGATATTTTGGTGCTGTGCATCCTCAGACCAGAGCCTCTGTGGTGTCCTCCTGGGTCAGTGGGAAGCACTACAAAGTGCCTCCGTCCCTGATGAACTGCAGAAGGGGCAGCGCCGCACGTTGGGAACCGCTGTGTTGCACCCAAAGGTTCAAAGGCCCTCTTGGAAAAACGATGCAGAACTGTAAGGGGGTAGCACAGATGACCTCAGAGATCATCTCCCCTTTCCTTTCGAGGGTTATGTGGTTCACGGGAATGCTGGTTCTAATTACAGCTGAAGCACAGCTGCAAAATTCCAACGGCACCCACATCTTAGGCACGGCTTTACTGTCTCTCTTCCTATATCACCGAGCTGATATGCAGTATATGCAACCGATTTGGCAGATATTTACTTTCAAGAATAACTTGGCATCATCTGTACATATTATTGGCAATTCTTCAAACTTTTCCATTCGTGTGGATCTCAAAGCTGGTCTCGCTTCATTTGTAAATGTAGTTTCTTGCCGAAGTCATGCATGATGCCCTATAATAAAATTATTTCTCCAATAAGCTCAGACCTGTTGGACAAATTTTTACTGGAACTAATTATGTTTCCTGACATCCACCAAGGAGTGACTCATAATTTGCATATGCTTGCCTTGTATCGTAAGTCCTGAACTTAGCATCAGTTGAACTGATGCTGTGTAATCACATTGTATAGTAACGTGGCTTTTAGTAAGTCACATAAATTGTTCTTTTTATCATCTGTAGTTTCTTTGAATAAGAATCTTTGCTTGTGCTGTTATTTTATATCTAACATACACATTCCAGCATATGAAATGAAATCTAAAGGCTCAATAAGTAAGGCTTTATAAATAACACTGAAAATTTTCTACTATGCAGGTTTAAAGATACACTAAAAGAAACACTGTATGTTATGTTTTAAATTCCTGCCATAGTGGAAGAGAAAAATGTTAAAATAGAAGAGAAAGAAAATGGTTGGTGGTGAGTGCAATGTGAGGATGAGATATGAGAGAGACTGGGTAGCGTTTTATTTCCTCTTAACCCTTCGCATAAGGCTCACACCCAGTTCTACAAACGGCAGTCATTTACTTTCAGTATGTTAGTGAAAAGTAAGTAAGTAAGTGGTGCATAAATTTTTTGTTGGCTTTCTGCATGGTGCCTGTTTCACTGTCATTCTCTTCTCTTCCCTACTGTCCTCAGTATCACTGATGTCAGCCTGTAGTTATGTTGATAATTTCTGCTTTCTTCTTGTTGCAGGTAGTCATTATAAATGACCAGACTGGGCTCAGTTCAGGCTGGAATATCAGGTGGAAGCAGGACATGTGAAATTAAGTTTAAATGTGGCAAATACTTTCTAGTGCCTTGATTTACTAGGAGACAGTTGCTGTCCCTGCAGTGAGGTTAAGTAGGTCTGCAGGTGATACTGCTGGAGCAATAACACACCCTCTAATTCACTGAGCTGCAGCTTGTGATAGCAGCGTGATGTGCCAACTGGACAGGATCCTGCTAGGAATGACTATAAACCTTTATATTAAACATGATTCAGCTTGTCTTTACTTCCCTTCCCCCCACCCCAAGCTAGTTCTCCGAATTGCAATTTCTATCTTTCTTCCTTTATGTACAAGTAGGAAGAACAACCCAGAGGAAAGCTTTCATCCTTTGCCTTATGAATCTCCTTCCGCAGACCCCCTAAAGGGAAATTGTTCCTGGAAAGTTTGGACAGTTCCTTTATTTTCCTTAAAACTTGCAAACACTGAACCACTGCCTCAGAAGAGATGTTTCTATTGCCATACATTGCTCACCCATTTTTTTCCTTCATGACATTTCCCTGTCTCTTCCCCCTTTCTTCAAGGCTGGGGCACAGCTTGTGGAAATCTGTCACATTTCTGTGGTGTAGCAGACTGGGAGGCACCAAATCTGGATCTTCTTACCAGATTGGCCATAATCTTCCTGTGTGAACATGGGCAAGTTACTTATTTCTGCACTGATAATACGGTGATGTTAATCACTTACTTCACAGGGCAAGGGCGGCCGATCTGTAATGTTCTTGAAGCGCGTAAGCAGCTCAGGTGTGACTCCCAAACTAGGTGTCTGTCGTTGTTTGGCTAGCACGGAGACTTCTGGGCAGTCTGAAGCCCCTCTGTGGGACTGAGGAGCAAGTGGGCTACAGCTGCTAACGCTGGTATCACCACGGTGCCTTGGGGTTCAGGTGCAAGGCAGCCCAGGTCCTTGGGCGGCTCCTCACAGTGCTCCATCCTGTAAAGATTTTGATATGAAACATGTAGGATTAGGAAGGTTGTCTCTTTCTGTTATGTGAAAATAAACGGAAATGAAAATATGCCGAGCTCTCAAAGAGGAATATCAGAATCATAGAAAACAGGGCTTGAGGAGGGCAGGGAAGCAACTCCCTGCCAGATGCCAGTTTATTCCTGCATGTTTGTCTAAGCCATGCTTTAAAAGTCCCAGCGATGGACCAAGGTGGCACCAAAGTACAAATATTAGGGTTGATTCATATTATAAGGTACTTTTCAGCCATTTTCTTGTTCCCCAGAGTAAACAAGCTGCATGGGTAAGGAGTGCATTGCTTTTCACGTGTCAAAAATCTCTGCCTCACTCTGCTCAGTTCCCCTGTTCCTGTAAATTATGCAAATTGTGTACATCTTGGACATATCCTGCCGTATTTTCCCACTTATTGCATAGCTTAGCAGTGGTAGAAAAGACATAAGTTTTTTCCCCTCCTCTTTTTTTTTCTGTCTTTTTGTTGCACGTTTTTTACTTAGCTGGGACTGTAAACTCAAAGCATTAATTGCAAGTCTGGTACAACCCTTTGTGCTTTCCCTAAGAGTGGGCACCATTTATGCCACAGTGTAAAGTGGTTTAAATGACCTGCTAACCCACTCCTTCAAATACAACAAATCCTTACAGAGCGCATAATAAAACGGCCCATACTTGGGGCTGATAGGGGTGAGAACAGAACTGGCAAAACTTCACATTCTTCCTCTAGAAACTGGACAAAGAGAATGAGCAACTCGCAGATTTGCAGGCAACAACAGAGTATTGGGCTCAGATTCACATGCCATGCAAATCCCAGGACACAGCTTAGGCAGAAGGAAGAGGAGGGAGACCTTCCTCTTGATAGCTGAGCTATTCCCTGGTTGCTTCTGTTTTAGACCCCAGGGCAGCTAAGGCTTCTGTGTGGATGTAATAAATAGTTCCACTGAGGCAGGTGAGATTTCAGGGTGCTTCCCAATTAATCTTCTTTAAAATCATGTTTAAAGATTCACTGGCTTCCAGGACTGGGTCTTTTTATTGACAATTTTTGGATCATTCAGAAAAATGCATCTCCCCAAAGCAATGAAGATAGTATAAGGCAGCCATGATATGTTTTTTTACCAAATTCTCTAACATTAAAGATTGGGAGTCTCATTTTATTACAGATTCCAGTTAATAAGCCTTCCTTCATGAGAAGAAAAATTCACAGGCTGCATTTGACTAACTTCTCAACAAACGAAATTGGCACAGCCTGTTTTGCTAATGATTATGTTAATAAAAATTTGCAGAGAATCTTTAATTTCTTAAATCCTCCTTGATCCTTGCTCCCTGCTCCCTGCTCTGCAGAAAAAAATTACATGAAATTATTTTTTTAAATGCAGCCTTATCCATTTTGTAGCCCTTTCCTTTGTGCTTACTAATTCTAATCCATCACACCTGGAGACGACTGTGTTCATGCTAGATTACACTGAAGATTTAAGTTTTCTTGAAGGTGCAGGACTGTATAAACAAATTCAAAGGTCTTGAAATTGCATTAATCAGTAAGGCGGAGCTGGTTTACCAGAGTTACCAAAACAATACTTACTTCTTTACAAAAACAATATGCAGTTAAATATATTGGTCCTGTTCTTCCAAATAGAATAGAATCAGCTTCCAGAATTTAGCTACACTTCATATCTGCGAGTAATATGAGATGGCCTGGAACAACCTTGCCAGAGCCTTTTTGTCTTCTATTCCTCAATATATCAGCGACTGCAAGTAAAAAGGAGCAATATAATATGAATATGGGGGTAATGTGAGTTTAAATGAAAAATAAGAGTAAAGAAGGTGTTTTGCTTCTGCTGAAAATCACCTTAATGCCTCATGCAAGACTTTTGCTTTTGTGACTAGCTTTGTAGGTTTTCATACTTGGAGAGAAACATGATATTGTCTGTGGCCTTCGTGGACGAAAGGGCTGGTACGACATGCTAGCATTCTATCGATTTTCCAGATCCTCGAATGCTAATATTTTTCATATGCAATCACACTGGTGTTTACATTATTTGGGGATTTGAAATCTGTTTTGATGCTTTATGAAGTCTGACATTGCTTGAATAAACAAGTTCTTAATAATTGATTAAAAAGCATACTTGTACCACTTAATCTGTCTGTGAAGAGAGAGGTATTTTTCCTCTGGGACGGGAATAACCAAGCATTTAGTTAATCAAGTTTTAAAAGCTGTGAATTTAAGCTCTTTGGGATATATACATTACCAATTGCAGGAAGTTGGGAAATAAAAGGAACTTTTCAAATAAAAAGATGTCAATTTAATAGCAAAGGAGCTGGAAACAGATGTTTCACGCAAAGCATAAGAGTTGTGTCATTCCTTTAGGTTTTCAAAGTCACTTCTTGTCAGATGCATTGGTTAAGAGAGAAAATTAATGAGCTGTGTTAAGTTTTATTACACAATCTTCTGATGTGGGAAAGCTTCCCTCCAGGAACAGCTCTGTGCATGGCTTAACTGATTTAGGCATGCCTGCTGCAGTATTCTCCAGAATGTGTTGAAGATCAAAGTAAGGGGAGTTATTCAGGTTTTATGGCAAAGTAATTAAAAAAATATGGGGATTATTACATATAAATCATGCTTGCATAAATTTGCTGGTAAAATAAAATCAAATAAACACGTTTAAAAAATGAGATCAAGAAAACATTCAGCCACATTTTTTACTCTTGCAAATGCAAAGCTGTACCCTGAAGTCTGTACAGTTGTCCTCTTTCTTCCACAGCAGAGAATTTGGCCCAGTTCCATCTGAGCGATGTTTTCATTTACCTAAAAAAAAAAAAAAGAATATTGAGCTCTCCTATGCTGTGCTGATGTGAAGATGGGCATTTTGCACTGGGCACAACAGATGGAGAGGTGGTCTGAGGGAGAACCGTGGCAAGACTTCCCTTGGTTTCTGAGGAGGTGATTTCATCTGAGAATTTCTAAGAAGCGTGTTTGTTCCCCTAGAAGTAGGCATGTGTGCCTGAGCATTTATCTTTTGAATGCAAAAATTCATAAAATACAAAACACCAGAGCAGATTCTGTTCTCTCTGCTATTATTCCAGTGCAGACTGTAAGCCAAGGTCAGGTTTGGACGAATAGCTCCTTGAAAAGGGGGTAAAGTCCCCTAGAAAACTGCATAGACTTTCCGTTTGCAGGAACACAAGACTTCTGAGGGGAATGCATAAAAACTCAGGGCAAGGCTACAGTTCTTCCTCTCTGGCCACATAAGGGAGAAATGGATGTGTGCATTAGGCTCCAAGTAGGGGCTCAGCAATCCCAGACTAGAAAGAGGAAGGGATGATCTGGTTGTAAATATTGAAGTCCTGATCTTGAAATGCTGAAAGTATTGCTCTGTGGATGGAGAGGAATGAAGAGTATTGTGAAACTTCTGCCTAATCAGAGGAGAGCTTCCACATTTCTGTCACACAAATATGCAGAAAGTATCAGCCTATAGCTTCAGCTGTCCTGCATGCAGTAATATCATATGAAGACACAACACACATGCACATGCCTGTGGGAACACATACACAGTTGCAGCCAAAATGCCTACCACTGTCAGGACTCAAGGAAGCGCATATGCCCTCTTTGGTCTAATTGAGTTTGTGACTTTATATGCACATGTATATGTGAGAGATATAAAGGACAAGTAAGATGATTGCTTTTGATGTGAAATAGTTGTGAATTCTGTTGTGCCAACTGCAGGTCCCTGAAACATGTAAAATTCACTCTGGAAACTATGAAGCTGAAGCACTGGCAACAGAATAAGCAGAGCACCCTTGACTGTACCAATCTCCTCTACAGCAGTCATAACAGATGAAGGAGGAGCTATTGACCAGCAATCTGTGGGAATGAAAGAGTTCAGTACAGACAATGAAGACCTAGGTTAAGTATCAGGTGAAAATTCCCCTGTATTTTTCTGCTTTGGGCAACAAAATAATTTCCTAAAGGAACTGGAGAAACAACCCCACAATGTCAAGTTGTTTACAGGTACTCAACTGTGAAATATTGTTCACCTTAACCTTGTGTCAGTTCATGGTATGGCAGCTGTCTTCCATTTCTAGCTTTTTCAAAGAACCAACAGATGCTGCCTCCAATAATGACAATAAGTAGGTATTAAAGATATATTTGAAGCTGGAAGTTGAAGGCCAGACCTGAAAGTATTGCAAAACTTGTTCGTATTTGCATGCATTCTGTTTGAATATGCACTGCTGATAATCACAGGTGCACAATCTTGAAAACAAGGACCAGAAAACTCATTGAGATTTTGAAACAACAATAATATAAAGCCCATTGCAAGTTTTAATATAAAATCCTAACAGTAAAGAATTCTGTGATATGTCTGGTTCTTGTTTGATGTACTTCTACTGCCACAGTTAATATAGTGTTTGCAGTGTACACATAAAGCAGATATGCCCAGATAACTCTCTAAAAGAGTTAAATTATTTTATAGTCATGCATGCTATCTTTCCTGTTATTTTTTTCCACAGTCTCTATAGGCTGCATTTAGTCTATATAAGGCCTTCTTAACTTTTGGCAGGACTTGGTATAATATAGTGATAGAGGTAAACAGCTATGAAAAGGGCTATAAAGATGCTTAAGAAGTTTCTAAGCTTGAGAAAGGGTCTTTCTTTCTTGCTAATCACAAAAATCTATGACAAAAGTAATCCTCAAATGAGGTATTTGAAGACAGACTTTTCTATTCTGAGGTGCTGATGATTGTGTATTTCATTACAGTAGAATAAAAATCACCCTCCTACAGAACAACAGATGAGGTCTTCAAAATATTTCAGTCCCCAAAGCAGACTCTCTTAAGTATTGTCTAAGTTTTCCTAAAGGTTGTTGGCAGACCTTCAGAAGAAAGGTTGAATTTCAGCCCTACTTCTTCTGCATACTTGAAAACATCAGTGAGCTGAGGGTTTTCCTGCTTTTGCTGCAGATCTGCAGTGTGCATATGTTACCACAGTCTACAAGGTCTGCTAGCTAGGAACAGAATGCGCATGGTCATATACCAGCTGGACTGCGGAGGTCAGCCTGACCTGAACTTTTGGGATATTTTAGTCCAATTAGTATCTAAGTCCTTGTGTCCCGTATGAAGCTGGTGGCTCTGATTGGCTTATTTGTGGCTTTTAGCGGCTGCAGGTCAGAGCCTCAGGAACATCTTTGTCAAGAAGGCCATTTGCGTTTGGGTTTGTTGGTGTATATGCATCCCCATATGCATATATGTATATGCATAACAAAAAATTACCCTAGACAATTCCTCATACATGTTTTGTACCCAGATTGCAGTTTACATGGGCCAAGAATCCAGACAGACTCATGGGCAAAGTGTTTCTTAAGGCATGAATTGTTTTAGAGGCCCACTAGGTTTATTTCAGACATTTCTGTCTTCTCTATTTGGAAGAGACTGTGTTATCAGCCTAATTGCAATCGTTAAACCATTTGCAGCCAGAATTTCTTGTTTGTGTGCTAACATCAGTGTCATCAGGAGAGTGATCACCAGAGGTGATACTAACTATCAGTGACAGTAAGTAAGGGCTTTAAAGGTAAACCAGGAGCTTATAAAAACTGCTCATTCTGGTTCTATAAGCATCAGATGAAATGAGGAGCCTGCTCTGAAATGTTGGGGTGATTTTGTGGTGAGATACATGGCTTGGGCTATCTGATTATGGGCCATCTGCATCTTATACCTGCCTGATGGCCAAATTTGATCTTTGCCTTTTTTCCCTTTGGGGTTTCACCGTCTTTTGTTTTCAGCTGTCTACACTGATGAGATTTGGCTAGCTTCTTGTACAAAGCAGGGCAATTTAGTGGCTTTGCTAAATGGAGCTATATTCATTTATGTGAAGCAAGGGCATGCCTTACCAACAAAAAGAGCTCTGTAAGCCATAGAGTACATCATTTTAATGTTTATTGATTTTTTGATGAGTGCAATGATTTGGTAATCATCTTTAAATACTTTCTTGTTGGAGTGCTCAGTTTTTAATATATGGTTTTATTGATTAGATAATGACATACATTTATGTAACAGTAGTGTGTTCCTGTACAAAGCCTTCCTCATATATGAATTAGATGCACCAGATATTTAAGCATGGCATCAATTAAGCTGACATGAACTGAGGACCTTGCTGGCCCAGCCTGCTACAAGCAACCTAAGTTGTCCATAAAATTGTGCATTGCAATGTTCAATACAAATTCAATTACATCAGCAAAGCTGCCATAAGAAAAAAAAAACTTTTAGCATTTTTAAACTATATTCCTCAGTGCCAGTGTTTTTTAATGGCATTTGCATTGTTGTCAGGATTGCTATTGTAGAGGTAACTGGAATCCCTGGTGTGACTATGCAAAGGCATAGTGCATCCGCTTTCCAACACATCATGTACATGATGTGTGTGTTCAGCAGTTAGAACACAACAGCAGTTTGTGGAAATCAGAGAGAAAATAAATTTAACAGATCATCCTAAATAACTTTTAGTGGCATTCACTTGGTTTCCCAATCAAATTATAAACACACTTGCCTGTTTGCCTTCCTCTCTTGCAACATCCTTGCCAGATATTCCCTTTTCTGTGTCTTTAATGAGTAGCCTTGATTCAGTTTGCACATAATCATTTACCTCTTACATATACATTTACAAAACTAATGCAATTTGAGTTTAAAGGCAAAGTCCAGCCAAATAAGGAGTGAATCAATACACTGAAAGTCCAAAAGTGGCCACAAGATGCTCTTTGAAAACACGAAACTGCTTGCTCAGAAATAGGAATTTCAGCTCTTTGCAGTTAACCTTACTCTGGTAAGCCTTCTGCAGGAAGGCACACACATCTGTTTGTCTTTCCATGCAATGTGTGCTGTGGCAGGATGGAAATCAGAAGCAGAGCTAGTTGGCTCTTCCCGGAACTCCCACATCTATTGTGAGATTATAATCTTGGCATCTAGACTTTTTGAAGATGGCACAACTAATAAAAGAGAATAAAACAACAAACCAGTTGTCACTAAATTCCAGTACAGAAATGTTGTGTAAACCTCCCTGATACACTTCACAACCAGCTTATGTTCATTTCTGTGCTTCTTCCTTATGTTCATTTTAGGTAAGTGACTGCTTTTCAGCTTTGAACTAATTATTATTCCTGAAAGCATTTTCCAAACCACAACCACTTTATGGGCCAGCTTCTGTTCTCAGTGAATGACAGCAATTCTGCTATTGACTTCAAGGAGAGTGGGAGCAGTGTTAATGAAGTCGTTCTATAAAGGAAGAAAAAAAGAGGAAAAATACTTTACTAGTACATTAAGGCTAAGGTTAGAACATTTGTATAATGGTTAGAGTAAAGTGAATCATTCTACAGCTTTTTCTTTAAAATGAAAGTGTAGCATTGGTTTATTATCCATATCCTGACCTCTGCCTGGGTGCATATTCTCGCAGCATATTCTGATTTTGGCAGGAAGCAAATATTAGAGTCTTTTTCATTTTGCATTTACTACAAACAACTTCTTGGACTCCATGTGACAGATCAGCTATTTCTCCTCTGCTGCTCTCAAAAGTTTTATAATATTAGCCTTAAAAATCACATTGCTTTGGCAAATTTCTCCAGGATAAAGGCAGCCATAAAATGGAAGAAAAAATGCCTTTTAGCCTTACTAATTCCTCTCTCTCTCAAGCAGCAAAATGCTGTTATTTTGAGAAGTGTCTGTGAAGTGTCTGTGTTCATTGTTTCTCTGAAATCTGAACTTTTTCCACTTGGAGACAGTTAACTCCCTGAGAATCTCACAGGAACAGTATTAGATTTTGATCTCTTAGCAGGCGAATGGGGCGAAGCAGACAGTCGGGCCACATCGATCCGGACTGCAGAATGTGTTTAGTGAAAAATCTATAGGACACAGATTACCGTGTCAGCTGTCAGTCTGCAGAGCATCTGTCAGAGGAGTATTTGCTTCACTGCAGTTGAATGTGAGTAATGCTTTCACAATATGGCAGTATGATGCTATAGATTACAGTTGTAATGGAGCACATCCTGAACAGCTGAGCCTGCTCTCTCTCGCTCATTCAATAGCAAGAGTTGCTTTACTATAAGAGCTTGGGGGATTATGTACTCCAAACAGCTGTCTATAGCACCATGGATTTATTTGGGCTAAATGAGAACTTGCTTTCTTTAGCTAAATCAAACTTTATCAGACAGTTTTACTGTTGGCAGTTAAAATAAAATGTGTTTGCTGAACAGTAAACACCTTGTTACTGTTAGGAAGGATTATATAAACAAAAGGCATACACAATGAAGTCTTATGCCAACTGACTTACTGTCAAAATAATATACTGCTGTTAGCGGAATTGTGCTCACTTGAAGGAAATTATAGGCCTAAAAACACATCTTGAATGACAAAGAAACCATTTTTCCACAAATAATCTTTAAAAAGTTTAATACATTGTGCCTTGTAGAAGTGGTTTCAGAGACAGATACACTGTATCCTCAGAAAGGAAGGTTAGGAAAAGTTAGGTGAATTGTCTAAAATCTTCAAAGGTTTACTATATTTGCATAATGCACTGGATCAAGTGGATTTACCTGTAAGAGACAAGTGAAAGTAGCTTTTGTCTGATAAAACTATAAACACTCTCTTTTACAAATAGGATACACTGTTCTTCTTTCAGTTATTATACTGTTTATTCTGTGCAACTACAGAACACTCATGCACAACCAAATATGTATTACAATAGTCTTGGGCAATGTATATGCAATAAATCAGCTTCCTTTCGCTCCTCAAGAAACTGAAAGTGAAGGCAGATAGTCTATTTTATAGTCACAACATGATAGGGAAAAAAGACAGGTCCAAACTCAGTAGACTCACCGACAGGAATAACATTAACTACAATGAGTTTTGGATTAATCTTCAGAGAGTTTGAAAATGAGTTTCTTTACATTAAAAACAGAAGTCCCAATTTGGGAAAACATAGGGCTAGGGTTATTCACATTTTTAACTCTACTCAGAATTTTACACTGTGCGAAGTGATTTCTGTCCTCAAATGTACAAGCATTTCTTTTAACTGGTTACCTAACGGTTAAAGCATCAGAATTCAACTGAAATAACCAGGAAACATCTTTTACTGGCAGAACCTACTATGTGACCAAAATGTAGACTGGAAAGTTGGACAAAACCTACCAGGTCAACAGCTGTAGGCAGATTTTAGGCTAATGAGTTCTGTCATAAAGAACTTCTGAAGGATAACTTGAAAAATTCATAAGCCTGCAAATTCTTGAGAAAACCTCTATGATCTACACAAATACGTGTTGTGGAAGATCAGTTAAGCATCTATTAGTATAATTAGGTTTATTCCTTATTAGAAGTATATATTGTACTTTGGCATGATGTTTTAGCCAAATTTATTTGTCCTGGTAGAGAACCCACTGGAAGCTTTAAAATACGAATTTTAGTGATGCCTTATAAATTTTCCTTTAGCAAGAACTAGCTCCAGCTGAAGTTAAGATGAAGCTTTCCACAAGTTTGTCAGCAGAATGCGGATTAGTTCCTTAATGTTACACCTGAGCCTAGAAATGCACCAATTCTTTTCTAGATTATCATTGAAAAGCTCATATAATATTATTCTGTGGACAAATACAACACTTTCTTTGCAATTACTTTTTCAGTTTCTTTAGGGATGCTTGATGACCCAGTAATAATCTGTCTGTGCCGAAAAAGTCATGGCTGTGTAGTTTGTAATGCAATAAAATGTAGACAGGCTCATTAAATCCACTTTCTCACATCTTAAAAAAAATAAGGAACAAAAAGATTTATTCTATTTTATTTTCAATAACAGTTAGAAAAAGATAGCTGCTTAATATGTACATTTCAGGACAAGGCTTATAACTGCCATTTTGTTGTGGCTGCAAAGCTACAAGGAGCTTTTAGGTGATTTTCTATGGGTAATCAAGGACAAGGTGAATTCATGAGGATTTGTTATTGGTCCTCTTTAAGTATGTATATAATTTATGCTGGTATGCAAGCACTTTTTCTAATTATTTAGGGTCAAACCCATTATTGGTTAACACTGTTGACCTTCAGCATAAATCTGAAGGATCAAGAAAGATGATCATCTGTTTTAATTATTTTCTGAATTCAGTTTTAAAAACAATGCAACTACAGGCAGGGTATTTTACAGAGAACATGATATCGTACTGTTTTGTTCTCCCTTCAAACCAAGCGTTAAATGGTTTACCGTTCAAAGAAAAGGTCTGTCATTATGAAACACGACGCAAATTTGGTAGCACATTATACTGCATCCTTGTGCATACCAAATTGCTTTCTGTGGCATCTGATAGTAGAAGAGACCCGTGAAAAAGGAAGATGCATAATTATCACGGATGCCCTCATGCACTAAAAAGTTCCAGGGAGAAGCAATTAACACTGCCTGAGCAAGTTGTTCTGTAAGCAGCGGATGAAGTGAAGCATGGGTTCCTTTGGATTAATTTGTTTTTGTCCTTTAAATCTCTTGCACGGCAAAAACCCCTGACATCTTAATGAGGAAGAGACAATACCTGTCATGTCTTTTTGGAGCTACTCGTACCCCGACTGTCCCGTTAGTTGATGCTGCTTGGCCAGACTCCTACTGCTAAACAGGATGTTTAATTCCAAAACTCTGCCTGCCCTCCTGTTTGGGCTATTGCTACTGCCTCGCTACTGATCTTCACAGTATTTCTGGGAACTTAGTTATCTCTGCAACCTGTACTCTTTTGTCAAATGTGGTTGACATTTGGGTGTGATTTCAGAATTTAGAGGGAGACAAAATGTGTGATTGCACAGGCTCGTTTCCTTAGGGAAGAGTAATACACAGAAATATATGTGTATTTGCAGTGATTTATCTGGTAACATATGTATCAAAGCTGTAGGTAATTCGAGATTTTTATGGTACGTATATGTGCTGTGTTCTGAGAGTAGCAGAGTGAATTAAAGTTAAAAACTTGAAACACAATGAATATTGAAAAATTCTTACCTTGGATCACTTGCCAGAAACGTGAAGCATGTTATCTCAAAAACTAAGAGCCTGTCTTCCAGATGATGCATGTTTGGCCTTTAAACAGGGATTCGAACTCTTTGCTTTTTAAAAATAAATATATACCTATTTTCTCGCTAACATCTCTCATTATCCTTCATGGGAATTAGGCACACAGCCTAAAAGCCCCTAGCAAAGCTCACCATTGCCCCCAGATAGCTGCTTTTTTTGACTTTCCTAACCTGCATTCACCTTATTCTCAACTGTAAGTTAGTTTCAGTCTGTACAGGAGAGTTACCAAAGTCTCGTCCATCTCCTTCCACTGCCATACCAACATCCCAGAGGCCGTTCTTCTTGGTCACCATAAAAGCAATATCCAGCTGGTTCCTTTTTTACTGGACATGCTTAGAGGGTCAGCGGTTTGCAGCTTTTCTGGGTTTCCACCTCTGGCAAATGGAGAAATGAACATCCTTATTGCTCTCTGTATTGTAAATTTGGTTGAATTACATCTAATTCATATACCTGCTGCATCGACTCGTACAGTACTGTTCCTTGGTAACAATGCTGAACTTCTCTTGCAAAGTGGCTTCTTTCATAACTCAAATGCCAGGTGGTAAGAGCACCTAGTGTTTCATGAGATGATCCTGAGGTAAATGCTTTGTCCTCTATTGCTCCATCTGGAAAAAGTACCATCTTGACTCTGTTAAAAGCAGCATTTGAGCTTTCTTTTCTAGATCATTTAATAAATGATTACTGTTCATAATCTTGCTCCCTGAAACGAAAATACCCTCTGGTTTAGTAATGAGCATAACCAGGGACAGCCAAAAAATTTTGTCAAGCTTGGTTCAGTTAGCTGATTTGTATGGTTTGCATCAAAGAGGAGACTTTAGGAATAAGGTGCTGAATTGCACACAATGGAAGATCTCCAAGCAAAAGGATAAAATTGTTTGTCAGTGAGCAGAACATTTAAATCAAAAGGGTATTTTGGGAAGACACAATATGAAATAGATTTTCTTTCCAATGTGCAAGCAAATTATGTCATATCAAAGGCCGGTTATATGCTTTGAATTGTTAAAAGATCTATAGCTCTTTAAATAACCGCCAGCCAGAATAGTTTTGCATGTTTTTGGTAACACACATTAGTTCTGACCCTCCTCCAACTGAAATCAATGGGAATTTGGCCAGCTACATGAAAGGAAACAACACTGGGACATGTAAGTTTGATGCAGATGACTGATTATTGAAAAATATGTGCTTATATGCATGAGAAGTAGGACAAAATAAACCCCAGGAATATAATCCCCCATTAGATTTAAAGAAGTGTTTGGATTCAGATTCTTTTTTCCAAATCTGCTTTGGTTCTTGTTCCAGAGCACATTTAAAGCTACACAAATAGCTGCCCGTCTCCATTTCCCACTTTTCAAGATGGCAGAAGTTTAAGGAAAATCAGATTGGGCTGCGAGATTACCACCCCGTGGAAATGCAGAGCATATCGGCATGATTAGAACCGTTCTCAGGACTACGGAAACATCAGGCTTTTCCCTTGATTTGGCCTCAAATGTAAACTTTGATCCTGAGCCTGAAATATATCCTGTTCTCATGCGGTTATTGCTAACCTGAACCGCAGCCGGCACTGAGCCGCTTGCGCTGGGGCCTGCGGGGAGCCACGGCACAGCATCAACGCACAGGCGCTAAGCTGGAGCTATCTAGGCTCCAGGGAAGCTGGGGCGCCTGCTGTCTCTGTACCTAACGGCAAGGGAGACGGCCGGAAAAAAAGGGATTGTGGCCACAGTGAGGCATAGTCGCTGCCAGTTTTATGCCCTCTTTGGGCAGCGGGCATCTGTATGCAATTCAGAACGAGAGCTGAATTAATGTCCTCAAGGTACGGGGAAAGCATGGCTACATGCGAGGAACAATTTGTTTCTCCTCCGTCTTCCTATGGAGGCCCTGATCACGAAATGTGCCATTTTGTCTGAAATGATTTTGAGGTTAATGGTGCGGATTTTACTTTATGCAACTGTTGGCAGTGTCAGCAGCAAAAGAGGACCTTGCGGTGTATGTGCCTGTTTGGGGCATTCATAAAACTTGGACTGTTTGCAGTTACAACAATGAACAAATAGGTCATGATTCCTTTATTTACTTTCCTAATCTTGACTTTCTGTTCATGCGCTGGTTCTCACTACCTGTGTCCTTTAAAATTTCAGAGACAAAAATCTCCTGCAACCCCCCTCTCCAAATCCAGAAAGAACCTGCACTGAAAACCCCCAAAATAAATAAAAAATAACTTCCCCCCCCCCCCCAAAGCACTCACATTTGTTCCTTCAAAATTAGGACTCAGCAAATAGTTGGAATACATCTGTACTCAGAGGAATCCACATCAGATCATAAATTTGTTCATGTTAAACACAAACATATGAATGCACTCTTATATCCAGGGACTGTGGAAGGGTTTAGAATTTGCACACTTCACTCTGTGTAATGCCAGGGCAATGTTTCACTCATCTATGTAAATAGAAAGCAGGCTTGTTGCATTAAAGGCACAAGTATCCTTATGCTCTGCATAAACATCACAAGATTTAATTTTGAGACGGATTCACATGATTTGTCATATCTTTTATAGTGATTGACTTCAGTGATGGGCATACACAAGCATATGATTTTCTACTCAAAGTATCAGTAGGTTTTTTTGGTGTATATTTGCTGCTGGGGTAGCGGAAAAAAGATTAACCTCAGATATGCAAATAAGTTTAATTGAATAAAACAGGACAAATTGCCTCAGCATCAGAGCAGTTCCTGGTTTTGCTGTGCTGCACACATCACAGGAGCACAGGGAGAGTGCTCCTGTGGCTGTGCCCCTCATTCCTTCACTCTTTTTCTGGGGCTAATCCGTGGCTCCCAGCAAGGCTGTGCTTGGGTGGCAGGCACCCCGGCGCAGAGCAGCACTGTGGGACCAGAGGGTTGCCCTCATCTGGGCAAGGGCCGCCAGGCTGTCCTGCCTTCTCTCCACGTGAGTCCAGGAGCTGTGTAATTTGAAGACATGCAAAACTATCTGAGCTTTACTGTCTTTCTTGAGAGCTTGGTTACACAAAAAAAAATGAAGCTTGCCTTAAAAAAACCCCCAAAGCTTAAAGTTTATAACACTCATAGTTGCAGAGAAGAGGGTAAATGTGAAAACAGTTGACACAAAAGGCCCTAGAATCGAGTCTCTGTTAAGATCATTAACCATGTGTCTGTATAATTTATGTGTTGGCAGTTCTAGAGGGATCGCCTGATTTTCACTTCGGTGGGGTGGTGAGAGTGGTGGTGTGGGAGGTGCCTCAGAAGACCTCTCATCCCTTCTGGGGCTGTAGGAGGAGGTCAAGAAATTTGTTGCAGGGCTAGTCCTTAGGCGCTCTATATTGAGACTACTTATGTTATGCTATAAAAAAGGTAATGATTCAGTACTGTCATAGGGTTAAAGAACATGCCGACAAACAGCTACTTTCTGGTGATGGAGAGAAATCTAGAGGAAAACAATCTATTTTAATAAATATTTTTCAGGAAATGCCATTTATAAGTTTCCCACCTCTGCAGCTTCCCTCTTCCTCGCTCCCCTGCAAAAACTGGAAGAAAACATGGAGTCTGAAGAAACCTAATTTTATGTGTATGTCAGATGCAAGTTTTGTTAAGCCATCCACTTCTTGTAAGTTGTCTCCCTCAGGGTTATTATTTATCATCTTTTACAAAACAGATAAAGAGGATTTCGTGCTTCAAAAAATGTACTGCTTAGGGCCCAATTCTGAAAAAAACATACCTATATGAGGACTCCCACTGAAGTCAATGGAATGCCTTGTATAAGAAAGCATTTGCAAAATCAACCACTAGGAACCAAAGGGAATGTACAATAAATGACTGTAATACTGGGAAAGAGCAAGGAAATGAAAAGAAGAGGGATGAGAATGTATGGTTGCATAAAATTCTGAAAGATGATGTGATTGTCTAGATTCACTATCTTTAAAAGCTGAATTGTCTTCTCTAATTCAGCAATATGTCTATGTCCTGTGCAAAAGCAGATATTGATTTTAATCAGCCTTGCTAAAATAGTGTTGGAGATATTACTATAGCAGAAAATAATATCTAGTTTAATCAAGCTAGGGTTTTGTAATATTCTGCATCACACAGCTGTGATATCTCCAGTACAGGTTTTTCATTGTTTCATTTGAAATTTTGTTTGAAAAATCTGAAAAATGGATTTCGCTGAAACACTAAATTGAAAGTAAAGTGATACCTGTTGCTGTTAGAATCACTCTGCTAGCATTATACAGCATTGCAGATGGTGAGAAGAGGAGCAAGTTGCCTTTTCTTTGAGACGAAGATATCAGTCTTTTCTACAGGTAGGATGTGAGGGCTGGGTTCGATCATGTTCCAGTCAGGTACTGCCAATTTGATGACTTTTCATCATCGAATATATTAATCTCATCTTTACAGCTCTTATTTGTTCTTCACTTTTACTTAGGGATGTATGGTCTTGGTTCAAAATTACTTCAAGATTTTCTTAGGTGAACTGGATTTACTTGGCCGAGCTGTCTAGTGCTTTGGCTCTCTAGGCTGAGGTTTCATCACAAAACAAAGTGATTCAAACCAAACCCTTGAAAGACAGTTGCTGATGGCAAACCTTTCTAGACATTTAAAATGCTGAACTTCACTCTCACCACCACTTCCCTGAAAGATGTAGCTCTGTTATTGTAGCTGTATGATGGGCTGAGCATACGGGATTAGCAAGCCACATACGGAGAACCATCTTTAGAGAAAAGGATAAACTTTCAGGTATACAAGCCCTTCTTTAACTGAGCAATGTAAGTGAAACTTGGAACAATCATTCCCGAGTTATATTTAACTTGACATTTGCTGTTTCTTTTTCAAACTCCATGAGGGCTTTTTGTGCTCAGAAGTGTGCCCATTTGTTCAGCAATATTAGTCTGGTAAAAGGCCTTAGTAACCTTGCTCTCTCTTCTAAGGACAGTCACCTTCCTAGAGCATGTCTTGGACTAAAGCTGGTCATAATAATCACTGCAAACTGTTTATTCAATGAACTCTTCTTTTTAATACTGCTTCTAACAGTTGTAACTCTTGAGTTAGTGAGGTTTGCAAACATATTTGATCTGGGAGCTGTACCTACGCAGTTTATGCTTGCTGTTCTGAGTTCACTTATCCAAGGTTTGTGACTGATCATAACTCTGTTTCACTTGTTTAACTGGATGATTTATGTGCTTGTGAAGTATCGCTGCTTCCTATGCATTCCGTTCACTTTCCTTATTAAGCCAACTTCTGCTGTTGGCTCAAGATATACGTTCTGCAGATATTAATAGAAAAGAAATTTCTTTGTGAACATACACAAGATGAAATCTAATTAGAATTCCCCTAAAGCTAAAGGACATTTTAACTTCATTTTATGCTCAGCTTTTAGGCACTGGAAAATTTAAATACCTTAATTAGAACAGTATTAAGAAGATGTACTTTACTTTCTTCTGCCTCAGCTCCCTCAGTTACTAAAGGAAATGATGGTGCTCAGGCACATTTTACCCATTTGTCTGATCTGTCGTACTATTGCAATACTGTAAAAATAATATCAAGTGCTAGTACTATTAGTCTGTTAAAATGTTTTTGTTAAAATGCACATGAAATGGTGCATTCTAACTGCTGAAGTAAACAACGCTGAAGAAGTCTGGCCAAGATATTATTGTGAGAAACCTGAGGCTTTACTAGTCTCTGCACTGTCAGAAATCACTTTGTTACCCACTGTTACATCTTCAGAGCACAGCATCATTTGGTATTTGGTACATCTTTCATGAGTAACTTTCCTGTACATGGTATACAGTATTTTTATCACCCTTCCTCCATCTCACCTCAAGCTTTTAAGTTATTGGGACTATGACATTCTTGTAAAGAACACGTTGCATAGAAACTTATATCCAAAAAAAGGTAACCAGTTGAAAATCTCTTTGTAAGACTGAATATATTCACCTCCTTAGTTCTAGCTCTGTAGAGTCTTCCTAAGGAATTCAGTTCATGTGTCTTACTTGTAAAATGCCAAATGAAAAAATTTCTGTATTCCACTCTCATGAACCTTTCACAGGGTGCAGCTGAGTCTGAGTAATGTGTTATTCTATTTCTCAGACTTGTTTTGAATGGTCCGTTCCAAAGGTATATAATAAACATATATATTTATTTTTATATATATATATATATATATGCAAGTGTGTGTGTAGGTGTATATGTGTGTGTGTGTGTGTGTGTGTGTGTGTGTGTGTGTGTGTGTGTGTATACATATATATATATGTATGTCAGCTTACACGCATACTCATACTACCGAAAGAAAGTCCATGCAATTAAATAGTGGCCAGAAGTAGATTTGTTCCTGTGCATTACCAGAAATTTGACTAAACATTATGCCTGTGGTCTCCTTCAGTTCCATCCTGGATGGATGTTAGTTAAAATAAATCTGTTGTCAGCAGTATCAAAAAATAAAATCTAAGGTTTTAGCTTAAAATGTGATGGTATATTGCCTGGAATACTTTTGCATATAGACAGTGTTGTCTGAGTCCTTCCTTGGCAAGAATTTCAGTCTGAAGACAGTTTTGAGATGGCTTCAGCAGCTTAGCTTGCAATGCCTCTGGAAGCAGGGCTCCCTTGTGCCCACAAGGAATTCTCCCTTCCCAAATCCTTTGAACTGTCAAATGTTTGGGAAACTCACACCTGACAGTGAAATCTCTTTCAATTACTATGAGCAGTTCTGGAAATCGATTAAAGAATTACCTGTTTATTACGCACACTTACTGGAGCTAATGCATGAGTAGAGGGCCCCTGTGCTTTGCATGATCCAGGTGGCCGTCGCTGGCGACGGCAGTGGTGGACGCTGCAGCCTGACTGCGCCCGACTGAGTGTGGAGATCGCAGTGCCCTCATCGGCACCGGTTCTGTTGGGGGAAGCCATTGCTACGAGCTGTGGCACTCCAGCACACGGGCATAGATTAAGCCTTGCATAACCTATAAAGCGCGCCTAAAAAGAGACCACATGGAAGAGCTATGTCACAAATTTCTGCAGCTTTTCATTTTTTTATTTTTTTGAGAGACCAGCACGCATGGAGCAGTGTTGAGAGGGTATTATACTAAGGAAGCCAGCAGTAAATTTGTAGCTTTGCTCCTAACAGCTGGTTTGGGAGGGACAAGCCGCTAGAATGGAGAGGGAGGGATGGGGGATGGGGGAGTGAAAGGGAGATTGTAATAATACTCATAATTAAAATGCTGCATTCTAGCTGCTGGAGAAAACGGTGCTGCAGATTTCTGGAAGAAATTTGATTCCAAGAAGTGCAAGAGGCCATGAGTGAAAATTCTTTCACAAGCAGGAAGTGAGAGAAAGAACTATAGGGAAATATTCCGTTTATTTTGGCCATCATTCTAAAAACCTGGGGTAAAAGCGAAGAGAAATGAAAGAAAGAATATTGACAAATGATGTGTGAAAAGTACCTAGAAGTTCTGAACACTGCAAAGCCTAATTATGAATGCAAGTAATTTACTCGTGTGTTGTCCCGGAACTAATCAATATTTTGCACTTTATTAGGAATGGAGACTCGCGTTGTCTCTTTCAAACATACGGTAGTTAGCTGATTAATTGAGTGGTTTGTTCGGTAGTATGACCAGCTGTTATAAATGTTTTAGTAATTTTTTTTGGCATTAAAAGTAAACAGTCCTTTTTTTGTTTTTTTGGCTAGGCTGAATAGGAAAGCACATAGCCAAAAAACCTAGATCTTGTTTCATATCCTGAATTTTTGTTTTGAATGCATAATAACCCTAAATGTGTTGCTATGTTTCTAAGCAACTTCTTACAAGATGCAAAGATAGGTAATTGCTTTGGTATGTTTAAAAGCTCTTTTGATACTATATTTTACATTACTAGTTGCCTTCCCACTGGATGTAGACACGGCTTAAGATACATTTTTCGTAGACCCTTGAAACCTAGTTTTCAAAGAATCTGACATATATTTTTGGAGTAGGCCTCTTTCCCTTCTGGATTAATGTAAAGGAAGCAACCGCGAAGAGCTCACTCATTATAAGCCAAAGCCCTCTGAGGGATGCCCCAGCTCACGTCCCAGTGGATGTTGCACTGTTTGCCACGCAAAAATTGTGGGTGCTATAAAGTGCGTATTGCAGATTATGGTTAAAGTGATGAATCTAGGTAAATGCAAAAGTAGGAAAGCATGCGTGGTGAGGGGGATGGGAGTACACTTTCTTCAGACTACTGAATTGTGTAAAAAGTTTGAGAATTGTTTGTGGCCATGAGAAACGCTTCCTTGTGTTTGTCAAATGTGTCCCCATCTGTGGAATGGTACAATTCAAGTGTAAGAGGCTGCTTTTAGTTTGGATTTGGAAAATTTAAACCCATCCACATTTGTACTTGATTCTTTGGTGAGCCTAAAGATGTTGCTAAACCTAAGAATGTCATTGTGTAGCTTGCATTGTCGGCTGTCACATTGCATATGTTTTGGGACTGATCTGAAGTTTTGTTTGACATCATGACTTTTATAAGAATCAAAACCCCCAAATCCCTTAGATGAAATCCATATGGCTTTGTTCACAGGCTGAAATAAAATCATGCTCACAGCCTTTACTGCAACTGAGGGATATTTGGTGGGAGTGTTTTTTTGCTTAATAAAAGTATAACGTTCAAATGTTGGAAATGTGGATATTATTAAGTACCTGCTCTGTGAGAATAACTCAAGTGCTGTTTTATTCCCTGCCCCTTTCGTTAGTTTATATGCACAAGAGTCAGATCTAAGGCTGACATGAAGAATGATCTCCTCAGCCTGGCATGGACCCAGCTTCACTTGAACTCTGTTTTAGACATTATTGGGTCCTGTCTGCATTTTGGCTCCTTCCAGCTCAATGCTGAACATTTGGCATAATGTGTGGTAAGGGTTATTACGATACACAGAGGTGAGGTAATTCACATTATTTCTGCAGTGTAGGCAAGTTTGCTTGGCTGCTAGAGTGGTTAAAGCAGGAAGCTTCCCGGTGTGCTGAGATGCTGATTACTAAGGGTCAGGCCTGCACTCACCATGACATCATAAAACACGACTGGGATCTGATTTATTTAAGAACTGTCATGTCACTTGTTTTGCCAGGAGAAAAATAGAGGAGAGAAAAGGTGAGGGGGAGCAGGAGGCTTTTACAGCTCAGAATTTATGTTAAAGAAGAAAACATTGACAGGTCCTTTGTCAATGGTAGAAGAAATGTTTTAGTTACTTTTGAGCCTGAGTTACAGAGTAGCGCTCTTGTCTCTTTTCGCCAGGTCAGTTCCAAAAACTAAGAAAATGTTAGTAGCAAGTGTGGCATGAGAAAGAATACTGTGATGAAACTCTGGCCACTTAGGCCTCCTTAGCTATTGCTCTGTGCAAATCACACGCCAGTCAGCATGCAGGAAAATGGATAATATTTGTGTTTCCGTAAGAATCATTGCAATCCATTTTGATGCAGTACAACTCTGAACAAGTAAATGGCACCTGGATGTCTTCCAGATACAGTTATGGACAGGTGATGCTCCCGCTGTACTACTGCTGGGCTTTTGCACCTCCTCCTTGCATTTGCAGTGCAGAATGTGCTCTGTGGAGTTTAGCAAGACTGCTGGAATAAGCGCTTGAATCCTGACTAAGAGGTGCAAAAGTAGGACCTAAGCTGTTATTAACCTTTGCAGTTCTATAATAACTTACAATATAAATATATTCCTTTACTCTTTCCTAGCAAGTATTATGTCTGGTTCCTGAAGATCAACTCCTCAGACACAAAAAATCTATTAACGAAACAACTGTGACCTATATATTGTAAAAACCATTGAAATTCCCATTTGAGACTGTAGCATGAGCAGGGGAATATATTTACAAATGGACAACACAAACCTCAATACTGATAGAGTAGGTCTTACTTTATCTATAGAGCCAGTTGTAAAAACATCTCTTTGGTATAACTAACATCCAACTTTAAGACCATTTTCTTGATTTGATGCTCTAGATTTCAGCTTCAAAACTCTATCTAGTGCCCCCTGTGGAAAATGTGTTGCTCCTAGTTCTAATGCCGAAAAGTACTCAGCATTTGGTTTGATACCCTATTGCCTATGTTATTTTTGTAATTCTAGTAATTTTTTTGTAGTTCTAGTAGTTCCTTTACCTGGCTGTCTCAAAGCTCTTTTCAGATATGAAGTAGGACTTACAACAGACAGGTGATAGTGTTACGAAGGGTAAATCAGACACAGGCAGCTTGACTGATTCCCCTGAAGACCTCCCACTGTGGGGGTGGAAATGGAAAAAAGGGGTACTCCAGACTGTCTGCTCTGCTCAGGAGACTATACAGCCCCTCTTTTCCACAATGATCTGCAAACAACCTGTGTTGAAAATTAGATTTGGCTTATACTGCTGAGAGTCCACAGACATTAGAAGGAGATAATAATAATAAACTAATAAACACCAACTGATTGCTGGTGGAGACAAAGCTCCAGATCGTTAAAGTATGTGGGAGTTCTGCGAGTCACTTCAGAGACAGCAGTTCATGTCCTGAGTGATTTATTTATTTATTTATTTACTTATTTATTTACTTTCAGCAGGCTTTTACAAGCTATTTAGATCCTCATGTGCTCTCCACCATCTTTCATTCTTCTCCCCTGAGACTTGGACCAGGTTCCCTGCAACCAAGGGTGAGGGGCTCTGAAAGATGGGTTGGACCCTGGGTTCTTACAGAAACTCAGAGAAAACATAGAGGAAAGCTAAAGATGGGATTATCGGAAGGAATAGCTGATGACCTCTGATACACTGTCTTAAAATCTACAGAAAGGTTTTAATTATCTGCTGATAAACCAAAGAGCAATTTTGCTGTGTATTCATTTAGGACTTAGTGGAGGTAGCTGTGCTGTATGGTACTTTAAATAACTAGTTTTGCTGAGATGACTGCATACATGCAACCTGGTATGAGAGATCGTCCAAAGAGCTAGTCTTAGCTGGAGTAACACATGCTTCTGAATTTCAGAATATTTTTTGGGAGGAGAGTGCTGAGGAGTAGAGCAAAGAAATGATTCCCCTTAAAATGGAATTATAATCCACTCCAGAATTTGTCTGCAATAGACTTTCCATCTTTAAGTTAAGGTCCTGCTTTAAGATGCTAAGGGCTTGCACTGAACACATCTTTTATCTACAGAGCAGCCCCATACCCAGTGAAAGGCAGTGGGCATACTACTGACTACATTTTTGTTCATCTTGTGTACATAGTTCAGGTGCTACATAGAAGGATTTCGATAATGATTATGCATTCATATCTTTTGACACTTTTATCCCAAAGGATACCTGGGAATATTTTATTTCCCACACTGCATGTAGCAAAGACACGTGGAGACCATTAGGGAGGTGCTAGAATCTGTTGTTCACTTTTGTTACTTGTGATGATGACCTGAGCCTGGGAAGGAAAAAAATGCATGAGGTGCATGATTCCCCTTTGTACTCATTGGAAGCATACATTTTTTAGGTGTAGGAGACGAGATGACTCTATCGAGATCCCATTCTGTCAGACTGTAACCTAGCCATTTGCACTCAGGTCATAGCTCCTTTGCTTTATTTGGTTATACCTACAAATCCAGCTTGTAATACTTGTTGTTTCAGAAATGAACAGGAGAGCAGCGATTATTTTTATGCATTCTGAAAATTCTCATAACCACTCAGAGCAGTTCCCAGCTCTCTACATCAAGGGGAAGGTCTGCTTTGAAGGTGGAGGAGGTACTCCCAGCTCTAATTGAAGTCAGTGGGAACTCCAGATGCTTGATTTTCCAAATCAGAACCTACCTGTCTGCAGTGTTAGCTCTTTTTGATTTGAGAAATACTTAGGCCTCGTCAGAGTTGTTTCATTAAAAGGAAAAAAAAGATAGTATAATTCAAACATTCCCTCTGTTGCAGTCCTATATTTTTATGAAGAGCACACGGGAAGCCCTGTGTTTCTGCCCTCAGCAAACAGCAGCAGGTGGGTTCTTTGCTCAGAAATTAAGGCTGCTTTTTCAGGGTAGCTGCTCAAGGAAGCACTTGCTTTTAGCTTCCCCTTGAGTAGGCAGCCTTCCTGCTCATTCTGCCAGAAGGCAAACAAGGCTCACCCCTGTTTTTGGAGCGCCTGGGGAAAACTCTGGGCTAATGCAATCAATTTCTATTCAGCTTTCGGTCGGGTGGGGAACAACCCTCAGAGATGGCAATGGCACCTTCTGCTGGAGCCTTGGTTCATGCAGATTTTGGCAGCTGAGCTCTGCAGAGAGGTCCCACAGCCCCTTCTGAGCAGGGCTGCAGGCGAATGCTGTCGTGTGGGTGCTGAAGGACATGGTGCCATGAGGTGAAGCAGCAGCAGGTGAATGGCTGGGCCTTGTTAGCAGAGCTGGTGCTAGAAAGTAGACCCCAACCTGGCCATGCCTCCCCTGGCCAGTGCACCTGGGAACTGCAGCCCCCACGGAACCAGCCCAGATATATCCACCCTCCCCAGAAATGATGTATGTGCTTTCTTCAGCTTTCTGCCCTAATGCAGGGGATTGGTACCAGCTAGCAAAAGAGTCAAGGTCAACCCCTGTTGGCAGCATGGTAACGAACCTACCAGCTGTGACAAGTCATTCTGCTCTCCTTTCCTCGGAGAGGTAGAGATGCTCAGACTGTGGTCCCCACTTGAGCAAATATTGCCATGCTGAGTGATGAGGCAAGGTTACTGCTGAACTGACCTTTAAAGATATTTATTTTATTTAGATATTATTTTATTTATATATAAAGATATAGATATAAGATATAGATATAAGATATTATTTTATTTATGAAATAAAGTATACCTTTGGATCCTGAATTTGTTTCAGATTGGAAGGAACACAATGTCCAGGCAGAGAAAGGCTCAGTTAAAAATCTCAGTCCTCTCTGTTTCTGTGGGTTTTTAATTGGCCAATATGTGTTTAACTGACAGGTTATAAAAGGCCTTCCTAAGTCAGTATAAAGAAATCATATTTTAATTAACATTAGTCATTACAAAATCACTCCGAAGAACTAATTTTATCTTAGCAGTCCCCATGATAGTCTGTGAATAAATCACAGTATTTTCCTTAGATTCTCAGTCTTTGTTTCAGGGGTTAAATGTATAGTAATATAGCCTGAGAATTGCTTCCTGGGTATTAATTAGATGAGGATTTTTGTGTCAGATGTGGATATAAAAAGGGCTTATATCAATTAGCACTATCCCCTTTTGGGCTATACCTAATTTAATACTTAGGTTAAAGTATTTTGGACTAGTGGCATTAATTAATTTGCAGCACTGGAGTATCGCATTTTAAAAAGGTGAATTCCAGAAGCCTAAGAAAGTACCATCACTTACTAGATGGTACCTTGAGTTGGTAGTGACCCTTGGCTGCCTGAAATCAGAAGCTCAGAAATACAAGAGGACTTTTTCAATCTTGATCAATGGTGTGTGCAAACCCTATTTATTTAAATAACAGCAGATAGTTTAATGTTCATCCTTCAAAGTGAACTTGTTATAACTTTTTCCTTTAGGATCGCGCTTGCTTTCTGACCGCGCTGCTCAAATAAACTGCAGGGTTTGTTGCTCTTTACATACCAGCAGTTTAAGTTCTAAAGCCACTCTTACTGACCTGAGATCAGATAAATTCTCTCCAGGGAAGTTTTTAAGTTATTTGCTGGCACACGGTTGGATTAGGAAAGGTACAGTTTTTGTGCTAAAGCAGACAAAGTAGAGATGTTCCTCTCCATGAAAGATATTTGACCCTGGATTGAAAAGAGAAAAAAAAAAAAAAAAAAAAAAAAAAGTTGAGGGAGCATTTTTGTGGGATGTGTGAAAATTGTCTATCAATATTCTTGCTATGAAGAAGCCTAAAAAGCTTTCTTTGGCTTGCTTGGCATAGAAGACCCCAACCTAAGCCATGCTGAAATCACCAGAGAAACTCTAGTGGACTTCAGTAGGCATCAGATCAGGTCCGGAAAGAAAAACTGTAGGATGGGGCTCAAGTTAAGAAAGATAGAAAAAGCTTGCAAATTGACTGTAATGTCTTCCCAAGCCAACCTGAAAATGTTGATAGCCATGATGGAGCTCTTGCCTCTCCTCCTCACAGCACAATGAAATTACAGAGGCAATGACTGTAGAGCTAAGAAACCTGAATCTTTATACATTTCAGAAGGAATCTGGGTGCAGTTGGGGGTGAGGGGTGCTGAACAAAAAAGTTTTTTTTTGTCACGAATTTGTCACTAAAGGATTTTATTGTCACTAATAAGAGTTCTTGAAAGAGTGAACAGAAAGCATCTTTGCAACTTTAATGCATGTGCTTTAACATATTCCTTCTCTCTGCCTCCTCCCACTCTTTTATTTTAGTGTTTTCTTGGAGAGGGCTTGTACAGATTTGAATTAAAGCAATAATATTTTATACTCATAAGGTTACTTGCCTGTTTTACATCTCTGGATGAATGTTAAAAAGCTGCAATACTGCTTTTCCTTCTTTTCTGTCATATATATTTCAGTGCCAGATTTATCAGTTCTAGTTCTCCCTAAGCTGGAAAATGAATTTGCTTCAAATTATAGCTGTTTGAATGAGACCAGTGCACAAATGAAACCTATTACTGTATGCCTACAATAGGGCCAAACCTCTGATCTCAATTTCAGTTTTGTAAGTGAAGAGTCGACTCTAATAACTTCAGTCAAATCACTTTGGATTTACACCAGGGGAGCAGAAATCAGAATCTGGACTTCAATGCTTCAACTGGGAAGCATTTTGAAATTCTTGTGGATGAAAGGTACTAAAAATGTGTGTTATTATTACATTATTCCTTTTCCATATCCCACTTCACATTGTAGGACTGACCATATATCCTAGGACAGTTCAACCCACACTTTTCCAAAATTTTACCCATTTAATTAGATGATTATAGCTTTTTCATGTAGTAACTCTACTGTTAAGGTTAAGCAATCATTTTGATTTGAAACCATTCTCTTCAGTAGTGTCTTGGGAAATGTGAATGAAGTCTATTCAACAGTTTTTGAACTACAAAATGGGGAGTAAATGGTTTCACCATTTTTAATTTATCCAGCCTTCTCCTGCCAGCAGTTTACTTGAAAACTTCTTAATGTACAGTCTGAAAACTTGGCATGGACATCTGAGCAATAATTTTGTATATTTTAAACCTTTGTTAATAAAAGTCCCAACCAGACTGCAGGAAGGGAAACTGCTGTTTTAATGTATATTAAATATAACAAACCACTAGTGGAATACAAGGCACTTGGAAAGATAAAACACAACACTGAAAGTCATAGCACTTATGATTGTGCAACCACAGGAGGAAGTTGATCTCTTTTCAGGAAAGTTTGCATGCTAAACTTGGTAACTGTCCTCAGGCTTGCAGCTTGTTTGTCTAGATATGTCACCTCCACAAACATGTATGTGAAAACGAAAGCTTAAAAATCAAAGGGACAGAAGGGAGAGGAGAACGCAGGAAGCTGTGAGGAACATTTTCTGGAGCAGACGCACCTGTGGCTAAGCCTGGCTGTTTAGGACTGCGTGACTATGCAAAAAGAGCTGGCACTTGAGGTCTGTGGGACCCATGGTTTAACGCCACCAAATCAGGGGACAACCCTGGCGGGTCAGACTGAGCTTCTTTCCATTTGGCCAGGCTCAAGGAAGTTTCTAAACGCATTTTCAGGTGCTGGCTTCAGTCTGTTTGACCAGACCTTGTGCTGTTCTCCTGCAAGACTTGTGCCTGCTGAATTTTGTCCCAGCGGTTTGGTTTTTAAATTCTAAAAATAAATTGACTACCCCAAACCATTTTGCACAGGGCAGTTAATTTTAAAGTGAGCATCAAAATGAAAATTGTTAGCTCTTTTGAACTTTGGGTGATTTTATATGATTTTCTGGTTCTTAACTGTTAAAAAATGAAAAACACAAAACAATGTTGCAGCTGTTCTGCTACACACCAGCATTTTTTGGAATGATGTCAAACTTTGTTTTTGACTTTAACTACCAGAAATCTAACCAAGGCATGGCAGGAATATTACCACAACCTTTCCAAGAGTAGTTTTCTTATACCTTCTGCTATTGTGGCTGCACCAAAATGATAAGACCTGAATCTTCTACAGGACTTTTCCTCTTGAAGTGCTTTACGAAAAAGATTGGTGATACTAAGCCCCTGTTAAATGAGAAATCATGGTATGGCATGATGAAAAGTTTCTCCAGCAAACTAATGGCCGAAATGGGACTGCAAGGGACTATTCACTCAGTGAGCAAGCCGGCAAACCCGAGTGCCTCCCTGGTGCTGGTTATTGTCAGAGACAGTTGGGCTAAGGTCTGTTCCCATACAGCGATTCCTACGGTCCTATCTAAAGAGGAAGGGAGCTGTCTAAGCTCATCTTACAGTTCGTGCCTTTTGTTGAAAGGAAAGCTCATTTTCTGAATTTAAAATTCTGCTTGGAGGGCAAACTAAAAGCATCAAATATGTGACTGGGGCGAGGGAAGAGTAGTGCATACAAACAGAATGTTTCAAATTGCTTGCAGTTTGCATAAAACTCCCTAAATAACAAAAGAAAATAACTCTGGGAAGTGTAAACCGTAATGGGCATCATTTAAGGGCTTAGAACATAATATACTGCATAACAGTGAGCACAGTTTAGTTTTTGTTTGATTAGGTATTCATGTGTACAAACCGATGGCAACACTTGTAGTAGTTTCCACTGAAGATCAAGTACAATTTTGTATCTTGGAGATATGACAAGACTAAAAGATGAGTATGCTAGCTTAAGAGGCTTCAAAAATAAGAAGCAACCAATGAACACCTCCCTTTATTATTATCTTGTTCAAAAATGGTGATTTCTAATGCATTCATGAATTATATAGGCTTTGCAGATGGTCTTTTTTATTTAAAATAGTTCTGATGAGAAGTGTTCCTACTCACTACTAGTTGTGTAAAACAGCTTTCCCACAGGTGTCATCTATTGAAAACTCTCCCTGCTGCCACCTCTAGTCAGTTCTGACAGCATTTAAATCCACATTAAATCCATCCTTTTGCACTCTTCACGTAGCAAACAACTGGTCTGGTTGCATTGGCGAGTATTTCAAATGGCCTTTATTGCAAATCTTTTCCAGGCCTATCAGTTACTTCCAGGCTTTTGCCCTCTGAAAGAGCTGTATTATGTAAACAGGAAACATATAGGAACTTGTTAATTGCTGGTTTATTTTTCTTATGCAGCAACATAGACTGCTTTTCTTATTGTCACTGGAGATATCAAATTACGCTATAGAGCTTGGATGCCAGAGAAGAACGTTTAAATAGTAAACCATTGCATACTGGAGGAAGCAGGGAAGGTTAGGTCTCTGCTTTGTTGATAAAACAGGCAAGTTTTTTTTCTTTTTAAACTTGCTAACAGATCTTGGTTAAAAGGTGGTTTGGGAAGCTATCCCCCAAATCAAGGTTGTTTGGGAAAACTGCTTATCTATCACGAGGGATCTATCATGAGGATCATTAGCAGGCATTGTGATCCAGCTGGAAAAACTACTCGATAAATATAAAAACCGTATATGGATACACAGTTCATTTCCATGATGTGTCATATAAAATACTCTGTTTTTGTCACAGCGGGAGTGATGCATGACTGCACTTAACGTATGCCCCTAGATTCACATTTGAGGAAAAATATATTATCAATCGCCCTGCTAATAATAGTTTTTTTATCTGGCAAGGAGCAAAATGATCGTTGCTGGCACCTTTAGGAGCAATCATAATTTAACTGGAAAATAGTGCCACGGTGCTGGGTAGTTGAGTGTTTCTTGGAGCACACCCAGGCAGTCTCCCGGGGGCAAGAGTGCTCCCGCCGGGGTTGGATACCCCTCTGAGTAATTCAGAGGGGAAATGAGTGATGTGAATATTTTCCTGGGAGAGAGAAAGGGTAAGTCTATTATCAGTACTGGAACTGGGATGTCAGATGCTACTGCGGTATATAAGTGACAGTTCTTGGTATATGTTCTAGTAGGCCTGAGGAGATGGGACTGTTTCAAAGGAAGAGGGTTTTGCAGAAAAGAGTTGTTGAACTGAAATGAAAAATGGGAGCTAATTAGACAGAGCGCTGAGAGGATAAAGAAAGAGTTTACCAGTAATCCTCAGCCAGTGATTTCTGCACCCTTCTGAAACTCTGGCAAGTTCTCTCACTACTATAATGAAACGTTTCTGAAATGGAGACAAAAACTCTCCATGAAAAAACAGAATAAATCACGGGCTATAACGAAGAACTCGTCAAACATTTTGAAAGGTAACAAGCAAGTAGCAGAGAATGTTTTACTAACCTGGTACTTCTGGTTGGTTACCGTTATTGATGTAAAAACTTCCTTGGAGGTCTATAGCTCTCCTAGGATGGCAGACCCGTACGCTGAATTGCGTGTTTCCCAGGCAACAAATGCATTTTGCTTCTGTGCTTTAAGTTTATTTAGGGAGAAATGAGCCTGTCAGGATGTAGGGGACCTAAAAAGGGGAAGGAAGAGGAATAGTTGCAACAGGAGAGTATCAAACAGCAAGCAGAAAAGAGAATGAGCTTTATTCTCACATGGAGCCAGATTCTGTGTACCTCCGTCCAAAGAGTAGCCCCAGTGAAGCAAGTGGGGAAACCTGTGCAAGGCAAGAGCAAACCTGGCTCCAAATCAGGGGTATTTATCTGAAAAATGCCTTAAAAGTAGAAAATCTATCAGATTTCAGTTAAAATAACACCAATCCTTTGCAGGCCTGCCAAATGTCTGCAGGCTTCAGGTGATTTATTGGAGAATCAATGCGCGGTGAACGCCGACGTCTGCCTTCCTGTCTTTCCGTGCCTAACAGAGGCACCTTCACAAGACCTTGGCACTTGTCAGATTCAAATCCTTAGGGCAGTATTTCTCACCTCAAGTGCAAAATTCACCACTTCCCTGTGAAAATCAGTAGGGCTGAGAACTCTGTGTGCCGAGCAGAGCTCGCTGCTAGCATTTATATAAGATTCATTATGTGCGTTTGGGTTTGCGCTCGGTAGTGTCAGAACGGAGGGAAACTGTTAATTCTCCTCCACCCTGTTTCCAAATAACCTTAAAATAGCACGTTACAGTGCAATCTGGGCCTGCCTAATCTCACTGCTGGTTTTTAGAAATAATCCTCTCATTCCCACTCTCTTAGCCTCTTTGAAACATAATGAATTGAAATTACATGTAAATGCCAGCAATATTTCAAAGGGAGGCCGAAACGCAGTGTCTGGTCTCTAATTAGTTTTCCAGTGTGTGGCCTGTAAACTGGATGATAAATGAAGCAATTAGCCATCAGTGGCTACAATTAGGTGGCAGTAAAAGTGGGAACAAAATGAAGTCACGAGCAAGGAAATTTGCTCTGAAAAGTGCTGCTGTTGGTTGGCTTCTAGATTAACAATTAATTGTGGTTAATTGGCTCGTTTGTTTGTTGTTTATTGGGGACAGCGCAACCACCTAATTATGTGAGCACCTTCCAGAGCAGGAAAGGAAGAGGTGACGTTATTCTCCTGTGAAGTGCCATCGCTCCCAATCCCATGCAAACGACTGTGGGGAGAGCAAACCCATTTTTATTTCTCCCTTTTGGAAGTGGAGTTAGTTGATTGTACAGTTTTCCATACAGTTGCTTATGTCTTGGGTCCCAAAGCACTTCACAGAGCTTTAGCAACAAACTAAGTGCCACAAAACCTGTTTTAGACCCTTTATTTGAAGCAAGGATCGCAGATCTAAGGAGCTGATTTGCTGGCATTATAGTGCGAGAAGGAAAAGCCCTTGAACTTTTGAGCCCAGCAGCACTTTCCAGCTGCACTGCACTGTGCAGCATGGCTCTACTTTTTATTGCGAACAAAATAGTGGAGCAAAATAACAATGATACCGTATTTTCTTAGTGAGAGATTCACCAACATTTTCCCAGTGTGACCAGTATTTTATTCCACAACACTCTTTTTGATATAAACAGGACAACTTGCTGGCTACTGAATGCACATGGCAGGGGAAAGAGCCAGACTTCTGAGAAAACCTGTTTTCTGTCTGTGATGCTGAAGACATTTATCTGGCCCCACCTGTAAAGTTATGTCCATTGATGATGATGATGATTATTGCTATTACTATTTTTACCAGGAGACATTGTGACTGTCTCATTTTTCATACATGATTTGTAAAAATGATTAAGTGAATAAGTACAAAAAAGATAAAAATGATGTGTAAAAACACACGGGATTTTCAAATTAGGGTTTACGTTTTCAATTAGGAGACTGTGCTATTGAAAACAAGAAGCCAGTTTGTCAGAAGCAAAGGCCAATTTGTCCTCACCTCAGAGCACCAGAGGGAAACAATACACCCTGTTCATTCCAAACTGGTTTGCGCAAAATGAAAAAGACCACAATATTTCAATTCTCCATATTGCATCTCTTGCAGCGACTAATAGCAGTATAGCTTTTAGAGGATAAACTTTTTATTCCTTTGCAATGCTCGTGGTGTCCTAAAAAACATCTTAGTAGCAATACAGCGATTGGGGGGAAAAAATATTTGTAGTGTCAAAACTGGTTCTGTGATTCAGAGCTAGGCTTGAGAGAGCTGCAATACAGCCCCTCTGCGATAACAGATATACTGAGTTGATGGTTTCATTTTTTGAAGGTGTTAAGCCCATCTGCTTGTAGGAAAGCTATTCTCTTTCACTATAAACTTTACTAGAATGCTACCAAGATGATTTGGAGAATCTCTGTAGAACTTGCAAATTCAGTTTGGTAGTATAAAAATGCCACTATGACACACTGTGATTATCACTGAACTCTCTGCATTTTCTGGCAGCACTGGAGTGACACCTCTAGTGGCATTTCATTCACTGTGATGCAGGGTGCCCTAAAATGATCGACAGTGCTCAGTGTCCCTATTTGTGCCACGAGGAGCCCTGCCTATAGGCTCTGCCCAAAGCAATAGGTGAGGAGACTCCTGCTGACATCAGCCCACCCCGAGCCAGCCCTTGGAGACGGCTGTACTCTTAGGAGACAAAAGCAAATGTTCTGGAAAGGAAAGATGCATTTACGTCCAAAGTGATCTCTACCTACATGTTTTTAATCTCTATTAAATATCTCTATAAGCTCAGGAAGTCCCTCAGTGTCACTGGCGTTACCTGGACAAAGGGACAAAGACCACCAAGGAAATGCTCTATGTGCTCAGGGAATTGCACCTATCTCTCTCTGGGCAAAATAACAGATTTCCAACAGTACCCTGGCTATTGATTAAAAACAACTCTCTAGAGAAGGAAAATGAAAGTTTCAGTGCTGTTTCCTCAGTTTGCCAAGCTTTTGAGCTATGGTGTTCAGAAATGCTTTGTGGTATTTCAAAGAACAATCTACCATTTTACTTCCCTTCAGGGAAGTGTGAACTGATGCAGTTTGAAATCCTGGCTGACATCTGAGTTCTTAACAGGAGGAATATGTTCTTGCAGAGCAAAGAGAAATAATTGAGGCTGCATTGCATCCCCTGCTAGTTGTGGTTATTATCAGTATACATATATTACTAGCAAACTGCTGGGCTGGACGTTTAGCCCATAAACTAAAAATACTTTAATGTTTTGCTCCTCTGTTCAGAGATTTGCAATTGGAAAAAAATAAGGCTGTTATTTAAAAACAGGCTGCTAAAATGAGACACATAAAATATTGCAGTATTTTTATTATATATAAAATGAAGTCTCTGCATTTGTTTTTTATTACTGAGTTACACACAACAAATGAATATGCTCTGAGCCAACAATTTCTACTCTGTTACATATGTGCACTCTGTTCCACTGGCTGCAATGGGGTTTGACTAAGCCCTTCTACCCAGCTGAAAGAGTAGGCTGAATGATATTAGCTTAAGCAATGAGAGTCAACAGGAAATGGGGGATTTGGGATCTGAATAGTAAAATCAGTATTGGAGCATGTCATTTGCACAATGGCAGTTCTTGGCAGCCAGTGGCTTTGTGCTAAAAAAGAGAGTTTATTATTGAAAAATCTCCAATTTGGGGAATGTGTGGTGGGTTTAAAAGGGCTCAGAACCTCTTGCCTGATTGACACCATTGGGGCTGGAGGGCAGATGAAGATTTTAATCACTTCCAGCCATCTGCTTTGTAGGGATCAACGGGAATGAGTTAGAGAGCATTACTGTGAGCAATGCCAGCATGTAAGATGTTTTGAAGCACTGGTATATTAAAACTCGTTGAATCTTAGAGCTAACCATATTAAAAATATGACTATGATCTTACTGTTGTATCTGCAGCAGTGACACAATACCTTATCCACCCACTCCACAACTCCCTGTAGAGTAGTGGCTGAATGCCAGCTATAATTGCCTAGAAATACTTTAACTTTTTTAGATTCACTGCAGAAAGACAACTGCAACAAAATAAAGAACAAAGTCTCTTTATCTTGAAGTAGCTTCTAGGAGGCCTGCAAGGTCTGGTCCTCCTTTCACTTAGTTCAGTCTTAAAGCGTCATAACTTTGTAAGGATTCCTGATGTACATCATTGGAAGCCAGTAAAGAATAAGGTCTGATAACTTCATGCAGAGATGAATAACAGAGCAGATCAACAATCACAGTTGTTGCAATATCAGAGGAGAACAAAGCATTTCATCACAGAACTTTATCTGGATGGAGACAGCAGAATAGAGGATTGTCACATCAGAGAGCCTTCAGAAACATATAAAGCAACAAAGTTATGATCAAAGAGAAATCTAGGAAGCTGATTTTTAAGATGGTCAGTGGATTGCCAAGAAAGCTCTTTTTTCTTTCTTTCTTTCTTTCTTTTTTTTTTTTTTTTTGGTCCCTGATCCATTGACTATGTGTAACACCCTAAAGGTAGGAAGAAAGCCCATGACCTTTTCCACGTTGGCCCACAGCACAGGATTAGGCTGTGGAATACATAAACCATGTGTCGTGAAGCAACAACCTAGCTCATCTTCCACGCTAACATTACAATGGCCTGATACCATTCACACTATCTCCACCTATGGCTGTGCCTTAAAGACCTGCTTTAGTTTTAAGTTGGCTCTGAACCCTTCAGTCCCAGCACATGTTGAGCTTAATTCTTATGCACTTTCAGTGATGACTGTTTTCTCTTTTTAGTGATTACTGTTCATACTTGATGAGAGCAATGGGAGTGAAAAATGGAATTGAAACTCCTCATACACATTCCCATGTCCCATGGCTTGCCATTCTCCCTGTTAGTGCACGACGGGATGTTGAAGATTAGTCTCTAGTTCCTTTCTGTCATGATATCTTTCAGAGAGCGGTAAATCTATTATCACTCCAGAGGGATTTGTTATCATTGTGTCTGATTATGTGATTAAAGTATGATTGAGAAAGTAGATGATGGCAAGAAGCGTAACGTCTATGACATGAAGAGAAACCTCATTCTGGGATTAGACCATTTCCTAGCACAGGCCTCCTCACCATGGATTCACATGCCATTTAGGGTTAACTAAATACTCATTACCTGACTCTGTTTATTGTTGGACAGGCAAAAATTGCATTTGGTCATAGCCAGTGAGCATTAACTTTGCCAAATGAAGAGGCAGCAGCCAATGAATTAGTGAATGGAAAGTCAAAACTCCTTTCTGACTGAGAATAAGTGAAGAAATCTTTGGATGGGATGGCATAGAGGAAGATGTGAATATGAATCGGCTAGTAAGCTCCATCTCTGCACCAGGATAGCGAGGAAGAGCATAAACCCTGAGGTATTCCAAGATTATTTGTTTGTTTGTTTGGTTGTTTAGCTTGTTCTGTTTTAAGCAACTCAAACAGCCAAGTTTCAACAACTTCCCTGGCAATACACATGACACTGGTGCTAAGTTTCTGAGAACTCACAGGGAATTCTTGCTGCTATTCTGAATATTTCCTTGATGTGATTTGATCTTACCACTCTTTTCCAAGAGCATTAGGAAGTTAATAAATGTACTCAATAACAGTATGCTGTTACTTAAGTGAAAGAGTTGCTTCATTGAACTGTATTGATAACATTTTACTAAGCTTGGAGTCTGGTGTTTTACAAAGCATGAAGTTCTGCCTGTTCAAGTCATAGAGGTGGGTTTTTCAGGCTACTTGGAGAGGGCTAGATTATTGACTTTGACAAGAGGGAACTTAGATCTACTGAACCTAGTTCTCCTTGCTGTCATTACCTACTTATTGGAAAAGTTGTATTTTATGGGCTCACCTGAGTAACCTCTTCAAACGTGTCATCATAGAATGACCAATTTTGCATGCATTTTATATGTGTCCAGTGGTTAAAAAGATAATTTAGACTTCTCAGTGCAAAACCTCTTTGTTCTGTAATCGCTATGTAACAGCAGAGGTCTGAGGAGCACCGTTGTCTATTTGTCAGTTTTGACAGTTGTGTGTTTTGAAACATTTGAAGTTCATAATAGTTGCATGACAGCACCTATGTTAGTACAAGAATGTATGCATTTGCATGCCAAATGTGTTACCCTTTTGGTAGCAAGGACAGCAGAAGCCCCATTGAGAAAATGCTGTGGGTATCACAGACTGTTCAGGATACAGGATGAGACTTGTACGGCTTTCGGAGACCTGCAGGCAGCAGTGAATCCTTGCAGGTGCCATAGGAACAGCAAAAGAAAAAGGCCTGCAGAAGCCAGTGGCTTTTGCATGCCATCCCCCAGATTCAAAGAAGAGAGGTCTGAAACCTCCTAAAAGATGTCGACCTCTGTGAGCAAGAGAAATCTAATGGCTAGAGGGCTGTCAGGCCAGCTCTGCAGCTCTGTCCCTGGGTACTCATTTGTCACCAGTGGTACTGGGCAGAGCCTGAAGGAAGCCTGAAAAGAGAGTTGTTGCATTGTCTGGTTAAGGAGAACTCAATGTCCAGTTAGACCTGGCCCTGAGATGACACAGGAGTAACACATACCAACTGCAGAAAACTAAAAGCATCTCTGGAACAAGAGGAGAACAGTGAGACAGCCACCATGGGCACCTCTTTTAAGGGGCTACCAGCCAGGGACCAAGACACTGAGTGCATGAAGGGCACATATTGTTAAGCAACTATTTACGACAGAAGTGCTATAATAAAGGTTTCTTCCTTTTTTTTCTATTACTATATTTTCATTATATTTACCTCTGTGTGTTAAGGACCAAGTTTGGGCCCTTTGAGGTTTGCCTTTAATTAGTGAAAGCAGTGTCCAAGTGAGCAATAACTGAACACTCTGAGGAGCTATTCACTGTGCACCAACCTATAAGAAAAAAGAAACAATAAAACAAAACTTCTTTTTTACTAATGGGAATAGTGTTGGAGACTGGAACCCCCTCCCCCATCTGTACCTGCAGGAAAAATGCCAGTCCTGAGTATTCATCCAAAAGTCAGTAAAAACATAGTAACGAGGATAGGATATACAACACATCTCTCATTCATGGTGGATGCTGAGTGTCATCAAGATACAGGACTGGTGTGCACTGTGCAGTGACGGATGCTTATCTAATTTACGCTGCAGTGAATAATGCTCTGAGAAGGGCTGCCAGACTTGCTTTTATATACATAGTTTCTGCAGCCAGATGAAAGTCATTTTCTCAGAGCTGGCAATTGCTAACAGGGTGTGTACCGATGGGCTTTATCCAGAGGTGAAGGTCTCTTCCACAGAGGCTGAATGCATTTTTGGCAGCTTATGTTGCTCAGAGAAATCAATGGTTTTTTGTAACTGTTTGTTATCTGAAGGCTGTGCAGTGGTTTTCAAAGCAAGCTGGATTACATCTAGATTAGAATTCCAGTAAATATGGCTTTGCTTTTTGAACTTCTGCAACTGACAGTGCTAGTCTCCTTATCACTGAGCTTCTCCCACCCAGGAACCTGAGGAAAAGAGATGTTTGCAGTTGCTGGTGGTGTTTTGTCTTTTTTAAAATTCTGAATTCTTGTATTACAATGTGGAGCAGTGTCTAGAAATCTGATGCAACACCATTTCCTGGTGTCCTAACAGAAAAGCCAGATAGTGAGATAACCTGTACCCTAAGGGAGCTTGCAGTACAAGAAGACAAATAAAGGATTGGAGAGACATACAGAGGCATGCAGAGATATGACTTGCTTCTAGCTTTGCAACAAATGAAGGAAAAGAAGAACTCAGGTTTCCCCAGCCAGCATGCCAATATGCTGTTCACTAGTCCATGTGAAAAGTAAATGATGCTGACAGTCTCTTTTCACTTGATTACAGCTATTGCCCGTCCAATGCCCCTGACATCTATAGCAAAATTTCCAAGGATTCAACAGGGTGAGTCCTTCAGCCAAGGCCTGTGTGTCGAGCCCCAGATCTTTGATGTAGGTGGTGAAGGACCAGGCCTGTGTGCCTCAGGAGCCGGCCAATAAACCAGTGCTGCCGGCGCATATTGTGAAGGCTGCCAGCTCTGTCATGATCACGCAGGTGGTACGGCACAGCTAGGCAAAACGGGAGAAAGCTGAACACACAGGAGATGACCAGGTCCTCCGGTAAAATCAATGAGAGAAGAAGAAGAGACAGTTTGAATGATAACTACCACCCTACAAAGGACACAATTGGTGGACTGTGAAAATGCCCACTTTAGAGTTTATGGTGCTGGTCCAAAAGACCAGTTTTTAAGACCCTATAAAACACTACTAGATTGATGTATGGGAGAAGGTGGGGAATATTTATGACAAATCATCCAAGGCGCAAGAATGGTAAGTCAGAGAAATGTGGGTTTTAGTGACCACAGTGGGAGAAAGACCCAGTTCAGTTGTCAAATGAGCAAAAACTACACTGAAGGGTGACCATATGATTTTGTTACTGCCAACTTGTGATTTTTTTAGGGTATCCATGTGTCCTCCTGTTTTTTCAAGTGTTAATTCCTGGACTTGTGTAATTAGATAAGAATCTCTCTTAGGGTTGTTTTATTTTCTTATTATTATTGTTATTTTTAAATACATCTATTCCTTAAGGACAAATGCTTAAACATGTTATATGAGTATGAATTGCCCAGAAACCAGAAGGCAAATGGCTGTTGGTTTGGTTTGGTTTGGTTTGGTTTGGTTTGGTTTTTAGAGACCTTGTGATTTTTTAATCCCGTGTCCTGATTTTTTTAAGCCTGACTCAGTTTTTTAATGTTTTGGCTTTTCTATAGCCTGGCTCTGAGAAAGTCTCTGAAAGAAGAATCACACAAACCAGTAGAATTGTCCTGTCATGTTGTATCTTTGATTCAATTTTGTTGTATTTCATAGGAATCCTCATTCCCACCTGAAGAGGGGGAAGCACAGTTGGGAACCTGGAGATGAACTTCCCTCAGACACCAAAGGGAAGCTGTTCTCAAGGCTTTGAAATGTTTCTCTTTCCTCTTAAAAGGCAAGATGATAACAATAGAAATCAGGGAGGAAAATAGAGCTAGGAAAAAGAAGGTAAACTGGTTGTGATATATTCTGAATACCGCTGTGCTATAACTTGGCTACTGTTCTCTAATTACTGAAACATGCTGTTGGCTAATACCTATGTTACATTACCAAGGAGTTTGCACAGAATTATTCACATTTATGCATTTTATATCTCATAAGTCTAGATATGAATAATAATGGAAGACACCTGATTGTCTTGATCAACCTCATATCCATCAAATTAATTCTCCAATTCTAACCACCAGTCAGCAGTACTTTTTGGAAACATTACTCTAATGTAGAGGCAACATTATTCGGATTACAGATGTTATCGAGGTTATTCAGGTTTTAAACTATTTTTGGTGTTGTCTTTAGCTCTTTTGTTTGTGAATAGGTATAGTTGACATGGCAGTTATAATACCAGACATTACTAGGCCTAGGACCCTCACCTGTATTAACAGAGACAACTCGTACATACTACTCCCTTAGCCTGGCAAGGCATGAGGCAATTCTGGCTATGGAAAAACTGAGTGACCTCAGACGGTTCTGAACACCTGCTTAGCTTTCAGCACTTACAACGAAGCTAGAAGTTGTGTTAAAAATACAGCTTCAAGAACCTTTCTGCCTGTGAACTTCCCACTCATTAGGTATGAGGTATATTACTTTACTCAGTGACTGGCTCTGATCCATCCTTCCTTACTATCTTGATATTTCCTCTGGGACTCATGTAATAACAATGCCATTGTTTTTTCAGATTAGTACAATTTAAACAACCAACCTCACTAGATTCCATGTGGATTATTCCTTCAAAAAAAGCAAGGTTTCTGCCTTAAGGACACAATTAAGTCCCCAATTAACAAGTCTACAGAGTCACTGTAGCAGAGCTATCTTTGCTTATTGGGAGCAAAGCTAAGTAGCTGCCATTAAGTATCCATTTAGCTGGGACAGTTAACACCTATTGTGGTTGCTTTGCATTTCCATGCCAGCGCAGAAGGGCCTGTGCCGAAGTGTGAAGTGTGCTCAGCAGCTTGGGAGGACCAGTACTAGGGATCTCAGGAAGGCTGCTCTCCTTTTTCTCTTGGCAGAATAATTTAGCTGGGCTCCAAATCAGCCACTCAGGGCTCAGCTTTGTGCCTGGGGCCCAGGGCAGGGCTTGAGGTTGTGGGTGCACATCCCCACTGCAACACAGCCTGCCTACAAGTTCCTCCCTGTTCCTTGCTGAACCTCAGCTCTGCCTGCGCAAACTGGGGAAAATGCTGCTCCCATCTCTCCCACCATGAATGCTCTGCATAAATGATAAGATTTTCAGAGTGTCATAGCCAGTGCAAGATTTTGTGTATTTTAGTGCCTAGTACATGGAGGTGAGGAGGGGAGAAAGACAGGGTCTTAGATGGGACATCTGATGCTACTGTAATACAAATACACATGCAGAAACAGGGAGGAGGAATGAACAAACAGATATTTGCATCCAATATCTTGGATGAATAATCGGGGAAACAGCTGCGCAGGTATTGCAGTATATAAAAGTGGGTGATGGAACCTCACAATCACAGAGAAAGAATTGTCAAATCAAATTCTTCTGTTGGTGCTCAAGCAAGGGTGGTAAGGAGCTGGAGACAGCCTTGCCCGGGTTATTCCCTGGGCATCTGGGCTGGGCCGGCCTGAGCCGGAGGTGTGAGCAGTCACGGCTGGCTGGGGACAGCTCTGCGACCCCTGGGGACGACAGCTCCCTGACTGCCCTTCAGACGCCTTCACTCCAAATCCACTTGCTTACCTCTGACCGCGGGCATTAGGATGTGCCCAGGAGATGGTACCTTATATTTCTACCATTGGGTCGTATGGATAAAGCCTATCTGTAGACTTAAGTCTAACTAGGCTTTGCCTTATAGAGCCATGACTGTCATTTCCTGTCTGCTGATTTGTCCTGTGACAGCTACAGAAGAGTCTAATGAAAAATGAGAAGAATGTGTTGGCGATCTTAGCGGCCATATTTCACAGTGTGGTTTTTCAGTCCGTTTGTTTTCTTAACTTCCTGAGGTCAACCGTTCCTGGAGATGGATGTCACCACATGTGCTCATTTGGAAAAATAGCCATGGTCATGCTTTAGGTGAGTGAACAGCATTATGGAAAGGCAAAGAAACAATAGTTATCTGTCTGGGGCACAGTTAATATTTCAGAAATCTCTGTTCAGGAGGTTGATTAGGGAAATTCAGTAGGTGTTTCAGTTTATTTATGATTCGTTCATGAGCTGGGTAAATAATGCATGAATATTCAGAAATATTTTAGGCTTTTTCTTTTTAATAATAAGGCCTCCTTAAATTCACTTACATCTGCAGACAGACTCCCATCCCTTCCAGTGGGCTTTCGATCTCAGCTTAGTATGAAACCTTTTATTATTCTCAGGTATCGGAAATGCACTAATTTAGAGCACTAACAAGCACTTGCAAACGTACGAATTATTAGGCTAAGTATAGACATGGTGTTATCTACTGAAGAATCCAAAAGTTAGGATGTTTTAAATAAAATACTTCACTTCCATTTGAAATTTTAGACTAATTCAAGCCGTGAAAGCGCAATGGTGATATTTTTAGTGTTCATATAGTATCTTTACTCCTGGCCCCAAAATGCTTCCCAAATAAGGGCACGTGTCACTCTCCTTTTACAAAAGAGGAAGCCTGACACAATTCACTTATCTCGATTGAGTGCAGGGCTGAAGACACGGAGCCAGCTGTGAGCGAGGCCAGGAGGGAGGGCTGGGCTCCTGGCTCCGCTGCGGTGCCAGACCCGGGGAGCCACGCGGCTCCCGGCTGGCTCCTGCGAGGCGGTGGGCTCGCTGGCCCCGCGGCCAGCGCCCGAGGTGGCTGTCGGTGTCCAGGGGACGCGCTCGCTCGCTGGGCTGGCCCGGGGCTCGTGGGGACCAGCTACTGGCTGCTCGGAGGTGGAGGGAGCAGCCAAAACTTCCAGCCTGGCTTTAACCTCGCGGTTGCCGAGTGGAAATACTGCCTCGCTGGATGCGTTGCCTCCTGGTGGGGCGCTCCAAAAAGGGGAGCAGGGCTGCTGACGGTGCTCTATTTCTTGGCACACGGAGCGGGAGGGGTTGTGAGACTCAGCGGTGAATTTGGGACAGCAGCGTCTCACCTGTACTTGCTTCATGCACGTGCAGCCCGTCTCCTAGGCAGGCACTCGATCCTGTTACTAATGACTGTAATCTCAGCTCGCGGTTCAGGGATTGTCACCCAACACCCGCTAGGGCCCGTGGAGGCGATGCAGCGCCAGTGCCCCTAGGTAGGGAGCTGCGAACAGACTGCTTCTGGCAATAGTGAAGAGCAATGCGATGCTCCCTGCACTGCTTCCGTTTCCTGGCGGTGTCATGCAGAGCGTTTGTACGGTACTCAGTGCTGGCTAACGATGAAAAAGAAATGAACTGGAGGGGAAGGGTAGGACAAAAACGAATGGTATGATAAAACAGAGACGGGTTACAACGCATAAGATGCAAATACTGAGCAGTTATGCTTAAAAATGCTGAACAGATGGCATAGGACAATGCAAAGCTTGTTTAGAATTACCCCGAGGTATAGTGAAATATTGTCAGAGGTGTGGGAATGCAGTGAGATTTTCCAGCGAGGTCTTCTGGGACTGCTCACACACCCCAGCGTGTTGGCAAGTGTCGGGAGACAAATTGAAACTAATAGCTGAGCAGGTGACACCAACAGGATCTGCATTCATGTTGTTAGAATGAGGCTTTAATAATGCAGAGTGGGAGAGTGCCATATATTTGATAGCTATTTTTGATACTATTACAAGTTATTTATTTTATGTAGACGTCGGAAAGGAGATAAATCACTAGTAGCAGAGTGGATTAGTGTGTTAAGCAGAAATGCTGTAGTTCTTCTTTCAGATGCTGGTGTCCGCATACAAGAAAATGCAGAGTGAGCTGTGAAGCTACAGGAGCCCTTTAGGAGTATTAGAAATGAAGGCACTTACTAGATTTACACCAAACTCAAACAAAATACATCTAAATGAAGGAAAATATAAACAGTCTATTAAATCTTTAAAAAAACCCTAATGACTACAATTTTGTTAGTTGCACTAATGTTTAATAAGAAAAAGTGAATTAGGTAGGGGTTACTTTACTTACGTTAATTCCTATATTGCATTAAAATAATTAAAGTACTATTTTTTCCTAAAGTACTAGTATTTTTTCCTTAACTTCTGTCTGAAAGTATGAGACAAAAGTTGACAGACATTTGCATGTGGTTCCTGTGGAAACAGCCCAGGAGTGTTTTCATTTAAAAGAAAAATGCTCTAACTTTTTGCAAATTATATTGGCTCGAGATGTGATGATGCTGAAGAAACGTTTTCTGTTTTGTTTGTAAAAAGCAAAATTTTCTGAGGTCATATGTCAAACTTCCTGTTTTCCACAAAATCAGCAGGTGGTTCTTGCAAGCAAAACTGTATCTTCTAATTTGGCAAAAATTCACAAGAAGCCAATATACGGGAGGACTGCAGTTTGTTCCAGTGTGAAACTTGGCGAGACAACTTTTGCTTGCAAAAATCAGTGCACACTTATTACATTAAACACTTCTTCTTTTCTAATATGCAATAAGGACATGAAACGTAGGTCTCCTGCATACTCCCTAGAGATGGACAAAGTTCTCTCCTGAATTCTTTCTTATGAGAAATGCCTGCATATAATTTTTAAAAAGGTTTCCATGAAATAAAAAAGCAAAAGCTGAAAATGTTGTGGTTTCTCTGTTGCCCCAAACAAAACCCAAATAAGTCACTTTTTGACAAACCCCCAGAAATTCAAAGACAGCATTGTTTACTTATTTAATTTCTGCTGAAAGTTTTCAGGAGCTGTTTTCTTTCTGCCTGTCAGCTCTCCTAGCTCTTCCTCTCTTAAGGAAGCATCTCAAGTATCCTTTTTTCAGGATCACTTCATAATGCCTGTGCTATTGTTTGCAAACATTAAAACTCTTTATAGGAATACACAGTTCCAATGAATTCCAGTGTGTATTGTGTTTTAAGAATCTACATTTGCAAAATCAAGCACTCTTAATGTTAAGAGTTTGATCCTGCAGTTTTGGCCAAGACAAAACCATCCCCATTAACGTCAGGAAATGTTAAGACAACGGGACCAAGTCAAACTGCTGTTGGCTCTAAATTACTTGGATTTATGATCTTCCATGAGAATGCGGTTTGGAGATGGACAGAGGCTGAAAGGTTTGCGTTTGGGGCTGGATTCAGGCATGCAAAAGTCTGGGGAGGGCTGACAGGAGCTAACGAGCTGCCTTGGGGTATGGTAACGCCATCCCTTGCAATAGGGGGATGCTCTTTTAGAGCTCGGCTGCCTTGCAGAGCTGCAGAGGGCTTGCCTAACCCAATCTCTAATAGTCGTAGGCCATAAAATATTTCTTCTTGCTATTCCTGAGACAAAGTCTCATCTCATTTGCCTTCTAACCTTTGAAACCCGCATTTCCCAGCAGTTCTCCGGGAAGCAAGTACCCACACGCACAAACGTCCAAGCAGCACTTAGGATTATCATGACCCCTTTCTTATCTTGCGGCACCCTCTGAGAGCTCCTCCAAAAACCCCACTGAGCGCCATCGCCGCCTGACGTTTGATTTATTGGTTCTCCTCCTCCCTTTGTTACAGTAGGTCAACTACACACTGGGCCAGTGACAGTCGCCCGGCTGGAAGTGGCCCCGTTTAGCACGGCTTTCTGCGCGGAGGTGGGTGGCCTGGTTAGACAAGTGCCAGCGGTGATGTCTGACAGACAGATGAGGAAGTCAGTGGGACATCGCCTTGCATCTTTTTGCTTTTTTGTTTTTTTTCCCCTTCCCCAGTGCTGCCAGGCTTTCTGCTCGTGGTATTTTTAAACCGTGCTTTTGGCAGCTCCTGGAAGAGGGGAAAACTGCCTACGTACTGTCTTTTTTAGAGGGTAAAATGTTCCTGTGAAAGGGATGATGTAAATAAATGGCAGAAGCATGGGGGGCGTCAAAATGAAACATGAACACTTAAGGGTAACTTTCTCACCAATGTATTTTTTTTGAATAGTTTAAAAACAATTTCAGAGGAAGCAAAAAAATACATTTGTTCTTTTTAGGCAAGCAACAATAAAAGAAACCAAGTATTCAGTGGAACCAAGCATTCAGTGGAAAAATGCAGGCCAGAAGACCTCTGCACTAAAGTTTCACCTGAAGTGCCTGATTTCTCCAAGATTACAGGCAGCAGCAGCTTTTCTTTAGTGTGCATAAAACTGAACCAAGCTCTAAATAAGAGAGAATTAAATGACTGTCTGCTCTGTCTGATTTTTCCCTGTCTTATACAGGGTACACAAGTAGCACTGCTGATGCTAGCAGTGCTAAAATCCAACACCCACGAATAAATTCTTAATTACGATGTACTTTTGTTGAACGGCTCAGCTGTCAATATTTTTAAAAATTAAATCAGCAAATTAAGATAGCAATTGTTTCTCATAAAATAAACTATGCTGTGTGTCCCAGACAACACAAATGTGGGGATTAATCTCAGCCAGGCAGAGGCTTATTTATTTGATTAACTTTTAGATATGGTAAGTAACCGCATTGGAGTCAACACAATAATTAAAGCTAAACATATGCTTAGTCTTTACAGGGCTGGAGTCTTAAAGCTACAAAGGTATAAAAGAACTGCTCAGCTGGAAGCCACCAAATTTGTAACCTTCCTCTCTTTTATTATGTACAAGAGAAAATAGCTTGCATTATCAACAGCTTCATTTATCTTGAATATAAATGCAGTTCCTAGAAAATAGCCCACATTAGTATTTAATTAAAAGATACTGCCACTTATTCAAGCATGTGTTAGGCTATTCCACATGAATTTTGTGGGAGCCAGAGCAGGGGACACATTTTAACTTGAACTAATGCAGGATTCAGTCTTGTACTGAGCTACAAGAATTGTCCCCTAAAGCCAGTGGGATGAGTTTCATGAATGAAGATGACTAATGGGAATAAGTGTTAAAGGACTGGAATAAACACTGCTCTAGAGAAGGAGAGATACTTTGTCTCACATCCTTGCAAATGCTGATTTTAGCAAAAATTTCTGTCTCAAACATTCACCACAGATAGATGTAAAAGTAAAAAGTTATTTTGTCTTCCAAAATTCTTACATCCTATTTCTAAAAGTGGCTGAGATGTGCCTGGTGTCTGTGAAGCTTTAGGGGCTGCTCACGACAGAGGAGAGATTCGAAGGCCAGCACCTCTGGGAAACGCTTTGTAGTCACACGCTGTGCGAGACTCTGGCAAAATGTTAGTATCTGGCTTTTAATCAGATTCTGACACCAAAAACTCTTAAGTGGCCTCTCTACTATGGAGTGTTATGATCTATATCTGGTGTTTCAAGGTCTTCAACATTTTCATGATTTTTACTTCCACGTTGAAAATAGATGGGTCTAAAAAGCAGTGACTTGTAAAGGTAAGAAATTCCTGCTCTTTCCTCTCACCCGCCACTGGTTTGTTTGGATTAGGGCTTCAGAACCATTTAGCACAGGCACTGTAAAAGGGGTGGAGCTTTGATATTGATGAAAGTAATTTCAGCCTAATTTTAGGCCGTTTCCACAAAAAAAAGTAAGTGCAAGCCCTACTTTTTCTATTTGTGGATTGACAGTGTGTTGCTTATTTTGGATCAGCCCTGTTGGCAGCTTGGAGTTCGTGTGTCATTACATCCAGTGCCGCAGTCGTGATGACATCTTGTAGTGGAGTGCAAACAAAGTTTATTCTTCAGGCAAAATATAGTCGTGGAGGTTTATAAATGTTGTGCTGTTGTTCTTTTCTTTCTTTCTTTCTTTTTTTTAAGGATTTTGTTAAAATGACGCCGAAACTATGTGGGGGGGTAACACTTTCCTGGTGGGTTTCAAGCAGACCTAGTGAGACTGATGGGGTTTCTTCTGTTTAGTTTCAAAGCTTGCTCCTGCACTGGAAGGAGGTGTTGGGAAAGGGAGGTCTTGGTAAATAAAGGAATAAGTTAAAACACCTAAACAGGAAGTCTTAGCCCAGACAGTAGCGGGTGTTTTGGTTTGATGTGGTGGGTGCAGACGGCAAGGCGTTGGTGGCCTGGGGGGGTGGGGGGGGGGGCGGGAAGAGCTGGTAACGCCTGGAAACTGGTGCATTAGTACAGCAAAAGGAGGGAGCCCAGGCTCTACCAGATAACACTAGATCTATTGTCAAATGTTGTTTTGTAATTCTCTCACTGCTTAATATTAGAGGAAGCAAAAGTTATGCTTTTTCCAGTACACAAAATTCCCCTGATCCAAATGTTTATACAACTAAATGTTCACACAGTCAAATTATTCCTTTACTTTTACAGAACGTGTCAAAAATACGTTAAGAGACATTCAGAGTGTGTTTTCTCATCTGAATGCCAAATCTGGGTTCTGCTTTGAACAATATAGTTTGTCACCCTCAGAAATGACTACTTCTATCAATTACATCAATGTTGTTCCACCTTCTACTATATATACATACACGTGTATATATATCTAATATATATATTACATAAAACACAAACACATGTATATACATTATATGGATCTATAGACTAGTCATAGATATATAGATATATATGGACCAAATAATATATAATTTGCCATATAATGGCAAATTGGACCATATAATATGGACCAAATTGCTGCAATATTGGTCTTGTTTCACTGAACACCACGCAATACATGCTAAGGATCCATTCTGTTTTATTTTAAACTACCAAAATATATGCTTAACGTCACGTATTTAGCAAATTCATTGCTGCACTTAGAACATGAAATAAAATGTATACAGCAGCAGACCTTAATTTGTTAAGTCAAAAGCTCATATGTGTTCCTTTGTGGAGATTTCCCATTTTTTGTTAAAGAAGGTGTTCTGTGCTCTAAATCCAACCACTCCAATAACACCGTCTCCTGAAAAAGAAACCAGAATCAAAATGCAACAAAATATTGCTCTAAATTAAAAACAGGATGATATATTTATGCAGGCTGTGAATGTTTTGGACTGATATATATGTATGTGTATATATATATATGTATATAAAAATAAACTTACATATATTACTGTATCTTCCATAAAGGCTTTTGGCATTTTGTTAATGTGTGAATTTTGTGAATTGCTTTAGGAGGATATACAATTAGACCTTTTTAATAAATACCTAGATGATTTAATGGAGGTACTGGAGGGAGTAGGAAGAAATCTGCCCATATCATCTCTGCATTTAGTCTGAAGAGTTTTGATTCAGAATGCATTAAATGAACAACATAGTGGTGCAGTGGTAGCTAAATGTAGGTAAAGTAACCTATTTGGTAGATATTAAAAGATGGCAAATGTTGTATTGTTCCAATAAGAAATCAATGCACATTATTGATCTATGTACAGCTGACACTACATCTCTGGACTGACAAAGCTTTTACTATTTCCTGCAGAACTGGATGTGTCTGTGGAAAAAATTGTGGCCCGACTAAAGCCAGTGACAAGACTGTCACTTCTGTCTCACATAATGTCTCAGCCAGGGGTTGTTCTCTTCTTTCCTCTTCTCTGTTCTATTACGATTTATACTAATACTGTTTCCTTAATAGGGATGTGTTTTTTATGTTACTGGGATCTCTATAAGGCATCCTCACCAGCAATTTTTATACAAAATTTTCAGTGATTAAGATTTCCACATAGTCATATTTGGAAAGTGATTGGAAAATATGAAACAAACAGGAAGAGCTTTAAAAAAAGCTGGGAAGAACATGTTCAAGGGCATAAAGGCACTCTAGGATGTAATTCTGTGTCTGCAGTGCTTTTGTGCTGTAGTAGTAAGCACAATTTTGCTCTGCGAAAGGCTGCAGGATAACCTGCCGTACAGATAATGTTTCCAACCTTTTCCATGTTTACAACTAAGTTCTTCTAAGGAGAATTTGAGCATTTGGAGAGTGTGTGCGTGTGTGTTTAATGGAGCGGAGGGAGAGCTTGCGACAAAGGAGCGCTATCAGCCAGAAGACAGACACTGCAGCTTTTGAGTGTATGAATATAGCAGAGCTAGATAGAAAGCTGAAGGCCAATATGTTTTCTTTCATTGTAAATCACTCAGTGTAGGCAGTAATCCTTCCAGTTACTTATAACTGTGCTTTCCTTGGACTGTAGACTCCTCCTGTGATCAGGACAGGCAGAAGACATGAAAACAGTTAATTAGCCTTTCAGCTGAAAGCATTTTAATCTACTGATAAAAAGCAGCAATTGGAATGAAGCAGCTGTAATGCTAATGATTTTTTGTGGGGTATATAATTAAATCTCACTTGGGTTTTTCTTACTGGGCAAATATTATTCAGGGAATTCAATCGATGTGTTACACATCTTTCAAGGATTCTAGTGTTCTTTGTAAACTGTTTCCCTTACAATGACGAATTACTGATCTATCACTCCGGGTGAGCTGGCCTCGCGCTCGTACGCGGCGCGGACAGATGAGGCATGTAATTTCATTCCTCCTTGCTTTTGCACACTTTTCCTTGCCCTGCTGGCAAAAGCCCTCTGGTGCCAGGTCTCTCATTCCAGCTGTTGTGCATTTATCTTGCTACAGTCCAAATACTTGATCATCCCCAAAGTTTTCTGGAATGGGGCTGCTGGGCAGACAATATTTGTGGGAAAATCCATGGAATCTGGCTGCCCGTTCTGATACGCTGCAGGATGACGTGTTTTCCTTCCCAGTCACTTAGAAAGGTCACATACAGGCTGTGTATGTGCGGGTAGAGACCACCAAAACCACCTCATTGCACCGATTTCTGCGTGCACCCGTGAGACACAGCAGCAGCCTCATAGACTCGGGGAAGCGGATGTCCCCAGCTGCCGATGCTTTTCCGTCTGCAGGATGAGCACGCTTCCCGTGCCGCTGTTACTCACAATGTCAAGGCTTTCACCATAATTGCATTCTGACAGCTACCTGGATTTACTCATCCGTTTCCCCCGTTTCCAGTGAAACCTGAAACCAGGTGAAACTTGCTCAGTTTTGGGTTTCACTTCCCAGCTGAAATTCAAAGCCAAAAGAACCCTTGGGTCTTCCAGGGTTCACAAGCCGCCTGTCAGTCCAGGACTGAGACACATATGAATGTTGGCCAATTTGTGTCAGTATGTGGAAATCATGTGGATCAAAGTGTTTTCTCATTGCTTTTGTCTGCACTTGCCTTTCAAATTTTTCATTTACTTTGTATCTTTTTCCTTCCTCTTGTTTATCTTTTGTCTGTGCTCTGACAGAGTATACTGTGTTGTTGCATCAAGTGTTCAACTTACCTTATGTACGGGACAAATGTCCATTTTTAATGGGAGGCATAATAAGATAAATTAAAGTGTATGACAAAAATTCACATGATTCATAACCATGACCAAGACAAACCTCTTATTGAACTGAGGAGTTTTGCTAGGGTGAAAGGAAACAGGTACATCCAATTAGGCACAAAGTCTGCATACTGGGATTATTTTCAGTTATTATTATTTTTTTAATATAAAAAAGGAATACCAACAGTAGTTTACTTTGGAGAATTCTTCTAAGCAGCTGGATTTTGAGGAGATTATGTAAACTGAACTAATTGCCAAACTTCTGATGCTTGTTCCTCACCAGCCATAATTTAATCGTCTATTAAAGTTTCTGGCTTTCACCCTTAGTTCCATATGATCTGTGCTTTGTGTAGGCTCAGAGGTGGTAAGTAAAGCGTAACTATGGTAATCTTGAAATTCATTTGTTTTTAAGCCAGACGTTAGACCCATCCTGCTCGTAGGTGCATATTAGAGCTGCCTTAAGGCTATTCCAACATATGCTTGCTTGAGTCCCATGGGAATATTCATGCAGATGGGCAGAGCAAGACTACAGATGTTGCATGAGGGCTTTTTGTGGTTTCAGGGTAGTATCTGTGCCAGCCATATTTCACATTTATTTTGAGTGAAATGTTTTCAAAAGTGGTAATTTCAGAAACAAAGCCAGAGAGTTAAAAATATGGCAGCTACAAAACTAGTTAGAGCCCAGTATATTGAAGGTATCCAATTCTGTACACAAGCTGTATTCATGATAGCAATGGGAAAAGCACCAACGTGACAAGGCACCAGCTGTGAGCAGTTCAGTGGTCTACAAAAATGCTCCCGCTGTTGCAGCCACCAGCAGGGTGACCCCAGCGGGAGGGCAAAGCCATTGTAAGAAATCTGAACAAAAACACAAACACAGCCCCAGCCAAAGAGGCATATTTTAGTGCTATTTAAGACTGACTTTTTCTAGTGTATCAAAATTACTGTCCTACCCTGTATTGAGGAGATCTACTGTGAAAATTCAACATTTGATCACCCTCAGAAGGTCTCATCTGGTGTCTGTGGTGGGAGGAGTAGTGTGAGAGCAGAGTTAAGTCACTGTATCAAATCTGAATGAAGTTACTGATAGAAAATAATTGTATTCTTGATTCCCACTGCTTTTCTTAGAGAAGCTTGTGTTTCAGTTACAGTGCTCTGCTTTGGAGCTCAGCTTCTTTCATTGCCTGGCCCTTGAGAGAGTGATAGGCTAGTCCCGAAGAAGTATGCTGACATATATAGGGCATTTTAGCCTGGTGGACCAAGGAGCTGGACACAGTGGACACAGATCTACGGGCTCCAGTTGCAGTTCTCCCCCCACTCTGTGGTGCTTGGCTAGCCCCCCAGGCTGGCTTTGCATTTTCTCTTTTATTTTAACAGTTTAGCTAGACTGTTGCCTTTCATTCACAGTGCACAGTTATTAGTGTAGCTCTGTGGTTGGTTTTGCCATCTCTCCCTGTCCTTCCACCAGCCTGTCTCTGTGAGGAGGGCAGATGGGACTGTGTGTGCAAAGCTGAGCTAATAACTAATAACACTGAGACAGGCTAGAGGGCAATTTTTTTGAAATATTCCCCTAGAGAAAAATATGATACACAGTTGGGTGAGTGGTGTGTGTTAGCCAATGGCTTTGGTATACAAAATGGGGCACAACTTAATGTTGTGGGCTTGTCTGAGATCCATGTGTAGAAAGAGATATCAAAGTGTTGTCATTAGTCCCAAGGGAGTGCGGGGTTATTGATGGTGATTTAGTTATGAACAATTTGCCAGTTCCTGTTTGCTCTTCATGACAGGAGACTGGTTCTCCCTTCCCCAAAAACTCCAGTGTGAGAGCAATGACAAACCATCACAGAGCGCATAGCAAAGGGCAGCACACAGTGTCTCTGCAGTGCAAATTCATGAAATCTGGAGTTCTCCTTCAAGAATTTGAATGTAGATGCCACTGTTGATGAGCACGGACAGCACATGTCTGAGAATGGTTTACTACTAGCATCACTGAGAGCTGCACATTTGCCCTGTGCCTCTACAGCCCTCACAGATGAGGAGACCTAATGATGAGGGGCAGCAGGGTCTTCCTTTAGTTCCTCCCCCCTCACGTGGTGGTGACGCAGTAACTATTTTTAGCATATGAACCTCTTGTACATCTTCATATTTACAGCTCTTCAGATCCAGTCTGCTTTTCCCTAGCTGACTAGTGCCTGGACCAGATCTCATTGCCAGGCAGTCTTTACAAGCCTCCTGTGCAGCTCCTCCAAGCATATTCTGTCAAAGGGAAAGCAGAAACTGGGCTTCCAGTCTCATCCATCCTGTGGTAGACTGTTCCTCCTAAAGAATACGGTGGGCTCCTCTTCTGCCTGATAAGAACCCAAATTCACCTGGCTGCTTTGTACTCTCACATCCCTCATCTCTACCAGTTCTTTGAAATGATGATACTGAGCTGAATTGCAGTCTCTGGAACAGTCTTCAGGCACGGAGGTAACAAACTCCAGTGTGAAAGAAAGACTGGCCCGAGCCTTTGGTTCTGGCAACAGTTTTCACAACTGCATTCAGGCTGACTTCTGCTGAGGTCATATGCTGAGACCAGTGCCAACACCTCGGGTATAGAAGCTGGTTATCAAAATGATCCATTTGAACACTACAGCTGGAATTCGTTAGTCTCCCACTGGAATAAGCACCGTAAAAGCATAATGAAGTCCTCCAAGCAAGGCATGCCATGCAGAGAGGGAGTCCAAAGATTCACAGCTCCAGCAACAACCTGACTCCTCTCCCTGGACTGAGGCAGAGCCAGATGGATTTCCCTACAAAGGCAGCCCCCAACGCTGAGCAGAGCACATAGAGTGCTCTCAAAACTGGTGCAAGCCCTAGAAAGCCCTTCTCTTCTCATAATAACTCAGGCATTCATCTTGTCATGATCTGATGATGCCTATCATTTGTGCTCCTGGCTGATCTACATGTCTCTCTTGTAGGCCTTAGCCCTTCAACCCTAGCTTTGCCCAGCCAATGCGCTGGGAGTCTTCTGGTATGGGATCACCATGGCCATGCTGGGGATTTTGGGGCTTGCTGCACAGACAGCAAGGACTGGGCTTCAGCCACCAAAAGAAAAGAAAGAGTTGTTCTTCTGCAGTGAATCCCTGGTCAGACTCCTGATACCAAAATAGCGATAGGTTCATTTAAGTGTTAAGCAATGTCAGCATCATGTCTTGTCACCTAAGGGTTTCCTTCCCATAACTGGATGCAGCAGAAATCTCAGCAAGGGGTACTAGACAACTTAAAGTGCTAAATGATTAGGATGTCCTGTACAGATGTGCAGGACTGTGAGATAAGCTATTCATCAACTCAGAGAAATTCCATAAGCTGCAAAAAATCTTGTCAGTTCCTCATCCTGACTCTCCTGCTAACAGTGGTTATCCGAATTTGAAACCACTATGTCAAAGAACACTTGCAAAAAATCAGAAATCCTGCAAACCCCATCTGTGGTTTGAGTATTTTTCCTTAGCTTGATCTTAGATCTTTAGTTACACAGAAAAGTTAACATTTGGGAAAAATGGCAGCAAAAGACAGAGTGCCCAGCTTCCCCATGTTTGTTAAGTCATGTTTGTTGCTTCATTACAGTTTACCTTTATTTGTGATTCGTTTTGTGTTATTCACTAGAAACTTGCTGGCCATTAGTTATTAACTAAAGCATGAAAAGGCCAAACTACATCCATGCAAAGAACCTTTGAGGTGGATCACATAGCATACCCCTGCCTGCCTCAGTGGATCGTATATCTCTCCTCTGAATTTCACTGCATGCTCCAGCAGAGCACCGGCACCTTGTCTGGCTGCTTCAGCCTTTTGCCAGTCGCCAGCATCCGCCTCGTGCAAATCTGTGTTAAGCAAAAAGCGGATGAATGAAAGACCAGGTTCAGAAGGAGAGTACAGTAATCTCTGATTTCTCCAACAGAAACCCCTTACTCTTACATCCAGGGAAGCTGTTGCTTGCCAGCCACTTGTAATGTTTTCAGGGCAAATAGGTACTCAAAAAAGAAAGACTGGCTATTTTCCCTGCAACTGCAGTGGTTCTTAGAGATTTTGTAGCCATGAGGGATCTCATGATCTATATTTTGTCTCATGATCTATCTTCTGCCTCCATTTTTCAGAGCCCTCAGAAAGCCAGGTTGAAGTGCCCAGAGGACCTTGAAGGCTGACAGAACCACTCAGAAATTCAGAGGTGATGTGCAGAGCGCTAGGAAATGCTGCTAGTGAAATGCTGCTGTCTCAGAGGGGTGTGCACGCTGATCTGTGCGAACTGCAGTAAGCCACTGTGCCGTTTCGCTGATAAATAAGAAGTCAACGCGGTACCCAGGGATAGAGGGTGACAGGACTCCCCAAAAAACAACGAGCTTGAATTCAAACTATTTACTAACAGACTGGTAAACCTGTTTACTAATAATCTAAACAGCTCCCTCTCATGTTTTGCTCCAAATGTATCAGTAAGGTTTATCTGCTTTTCATCTGCGTGCACAGTGGATTTGCTTTTCAGGCACCTGTTATTACTGTTATGTTTCATCGAAGAAGAGAGGAAAATATTTTCTCTTCTAAACAGTTATTGAATTACATTTATTTTCTTGTGCTTTTTCTCTTTTCCCTGCTCCCTCTGGAAAAGACCTTACATTCATGGGTGTAACGCCTGAGTGATCCACGGGGTCCCATTTCCCCCCGTCTCATTGCTCAGGGTAACAACAGTCGTCTCTCTCTGGGCTCTGAAGTGGAAAAGCTAACCATTCCCTTCAGAAAGAAAACCCCTTTTGTTCCTACTTTATTACTTATGACTAACGACATTAGGAAGAACGGTGCCGTTGTGTTTCTGTTCTTGTTGCTGCGGGGGCAGATCAGTGCACGCTCACGGACCGCGCGCCTTTTTGCTACGCTTCCAAGCAAATGCGCTTTTCACAGCATCACTTTGGGCTCTGTGGCACATGCCGTGTTTGAGGCAAAATCCTCATTTTTCTGATGAAACTCCCCACCCTCAGTACTCCACACCACCCCTTCCCGCTTGCACAGGGTAAGTTTGGTCAGAAAGGTGCCATAAAGCAGCAGTCGGGCCTGACAACTTGCGGGAAGGGGTTTACGAAGCAAAGGGTGCAGCCCTGGTCTCTGCCCCTGCCTAGGGCACGAGTTATCTCCAATTCACAGCTGTCTGGAATTGCCTGTTATTGATTCCTGTAAATTGTCTTATTTGTCTGAGTGCTGCCCAGATGAACAGCAGACGCTGGAGAAGTCTAAATAGAAGTCAGCCACAGGGTTCAGAGATTAATCTGTCCCTTTGGGGTGCTGAACAGCCAGAAATCCAAACAGCTTGTTGTAAGAGGCTTAACAATGCAGAACAGCTGATTTTGGAGTCATCCATTGAAAACATACATTCGTGTTGCTGCATGTTGGAATAATGCTAAATCACTGTAATCTAAACCACATTTGAATACAACTCCCACAGTTTAAAGGGCACTGAATTAATCTTGTGAGTAACAGAGTTGCCTTGTAAAATGCATTTCTGTGATGTTGTAAGAAACTTATAAGAAACTTGACTGCGAAGAGGGCAGCTCTTTGAACTTGTAAACCCTCACTGTTTAGAAATATATAGCTGTTTGAACATGAGCCTAAATGCAGCAGAATTCGAACAAACTGTTCCTCTGCTTTCCCATATTTTAATGTGCTCATCAGTGAATATTTATGTATGAACTCTGTACTAAGCACAGTCGTCATTTCTCAGCTGTCTCCAATTGGCAGATCGATGAAAAATTTGGTGCACTCCCACTCAATTGAAAAAAGTAACTAACAGGCTGCTAGGTCATTTTCTCTCAACGTTAATCCATCATTATCAGCTGAAGTGCATTACTTTGATGACTGAAGAAGGTCTATATTTCAATTTAAATGATGCTTAACAGGTATGAGCTTGACATTTTCAGTTCCCACTGAGGCTTAAAGAGCTGACAACATTTTATTTTGCTGAGAATATATCTTTTCCTCCTCGAGAATTTCTATACAAAGACCTAGCAGTAGGCATACCTTTATGCTGACCAGAGACAAGCCTAGCTAGTTATTCAGAAATGCCTTTGTTTTGTAGGGCTTTAAATAACAGTTGTGCAAAAAGACACTTTTCCTTATTTTTTGCTGTTAATTTATTTTTCTTCTTTTTTCTACTGCAGTCAAAATCTTCATGATCTTGGAAAAGAAAGATGATGTTGGTAGATAATGTAAGGTACCTGCTTTGTTTGGCAAGGAAATTTGGTTTTGCACTGACCAGATAGGTTCTCCCTAGATCATCTAGTAGCGGTAAGGGAGGCAGTAGCCCGTTTGGGGTGAAATGGTGGAAAGGATCTCTGCGGAAATCCTTTTGGAGGTATAACATAGATTCTTCAAACTTACTCTGGATGTGCTACGTGTGAGCGTATTCTCATCAGACCTGCCTGTGCATGGAAGGACCGAGATGTTTCTGGTACCTACACCCAGTACTTTGGAGAGGGATCCCACTTCACCAGAATACTTCCACCCCGCCTTCCCTTTCCCCTGATGTGCACGTACACACAGATGCATGCTGTGCAAAATACAGTTACTGAAGGTTGAGAATGTCAGGTTCAGTCAGGTCTCAAGAACCTGCAGATGTTTCAAATCAAAATGTTACCTTAATAGGAATAATGAGCTGTTGGAAAGAATATTTTGGCCTGTGCCAGTTGAATGGGAAAAATGATCTTTTCTGTACTCTGGGCATTCTGTACAGTCTGTTCGTTGGAGCATCTTCAGCTCAAAGCCCTTCCTGTAAGCTATCCAGAGAAGAAATCTGGTGATGCTTTCCTACAGCAATAATGGGTATAATTTATTACATTAAAAATGTCCAGACACACAGTAGGGTATTCTGAACAAATGTCTAGTTGTCTCTTTCTGCTTCTGGTGGGCTGGAGAACAGACACGGTTCGTGGTATATATGCCGTAGTGCCAGGCAGCAGGTGCATAGCTGCCCACGGTAGAAGAAAGTTTGGAGAAGTACACTCCCAGATGCACTTTATTTCACCTTGGACAAGCAAAAGTATATTTTGCAGCAACCAGAAGGCTTCCAGTCTGGATCTGTCATGTAGGGAAGATGGTAGCTTCTTTTCAGAGAAATGGAAGAAACTGCAATTGTTGGAGACCTGCTGCATAAAAGGTCATGGGAGCAGGCGGAAAGCATTTTTACACAGCATCTCATTCTTCCTGAGAGAGTCCTCAGAGTCTGGACCACAACATTTGCTGGCTGTAATTCAACCTCTGTTCAGCTTTGTGGATTTTTCCTCCTCACTCTAGCATTCCTCCAAGAATCTATCTCATGCTGAGAAGTTTTGCATAGTTAATTATTAACTATACATCATTTCAAAAGAGTGCTTTGAAATCTTTTCCCTTTGTTTATTTTATGGGGAAAAAACCTTTTTTCCCCAATTATAGACTTTCCTTTACTGACATACTTTGCATGAGATTGTTGTTTTATGGGAGATTACACAGCTCATTAACTTCTCGAATAATTGGTATCCAACGGTGTAATCAAATCACAGGCTATAAATAAAAGAAATTTTAAGGTACAAAATCTTCACTGAGCCTGTCTCTGAAAATGTCCTATTTTTGGATGTACCTTGCTAGCTCAGCAAAATCTAATTTATGAGTTTTGTTTGAAATGTTTACCCACTAGAAAAAACTATTGCTATGGCATAGCAAATGTTTTTAAACACACTGTATTAATATCTCATGAACACACTGATCTTTAAAGATTATTCTCAAAAGGGACTAATGAAAACACATATAGCAATAATGTTTATAAACACAAAGGCTAAAAGGAGACAGGTAACTGAGCAAGACTATCGGTTTTTGAACCTAGAACTTTGTACAACTTTTTTAGAAGTTACTGGTGTATGTTTTCTTGTCTTTCATGAGCTGTACAACATTACTTATCCTATATCTATTTTTTCCGCCCGTTTAGATTTATACTGCATTCCTTACTGTAGTAGCTCAGCCTTATTATCTCAAAGTGTTGTATCTATTCAGATATATCATCATTAGCTGATAGGTGGCCTAGAAAAATAATACTCAGTCAGATGGATTGAATTTGCAGCTACATATTTAAAGGTCTGATCCTTATGAGCTACTATAAATTCATTTCCACTGCCTGTGCTGGTGCACATCAGCTAAAAAGTGACAAAAACTACTTAAGAAAAAAATGTATGTATATGAAAAAATACATAAATTCAGATGATGTTCTTTGAAGAAAAATATTTCAGAGGTGACCGCACTCCCTTCAGAGGATGAAGTAGAGTGCCTAGCAAAATGGGTCAAGCTTAGTATTGAAAAACAGTATTTTACCTATAAGGAAAGCCATGGATTAATCATGAGGTGATCCTGCTCCTCTGGACAGTCTTTGGGTTCTGTTGGTTCCTGGCTTATTCTCTTATTCCTGGCTTATGCATCTCTAAACACATATGCATGTGCATCTGTAGATCAAAATACATCTTTACTTCCTTGCATTGGAGGCAGAGGACACAGCTAGGTAGGGAGCGCCGGTCAGGCTTGCATTAGTTCCCCAAGTGTCTGCCAAGTGACCATCTGCTGAGTCTCCAAGAGTGTAAACCAGGTGCTGTAATTTCTGTCTCCCTCGGCCTTCTCGCCGAGTGGCTCCCTGCTCGGCATCGCTGTTATGTTGTATTGGACCTGAGACCCTCGGAGGGAGCATCCGTAGATACATCATTTCTATTCTTCCCGTGTCTTTGAAAATCCACACTGCAGACCCTCCTGCATTGTCCCCTTCTGCCCATCATGCATAACGGAGTGAAACAAAGGGCCATGAATAATGGTAATGTAAAAAGCAGCAGGCAAATGCAATCCGCAGAAATGCTGGGTGGGGAGCAGCATCTCTGGCTGCACTTGGCTCGTGTTTATATGCACAGCTATTACTAATAGACAACTGTCTCCTCTCCTTTGCCATATGATAAGCATCATGTTCAGTATAGAGTTTGAAGATTTGGATCTGTCATCGAAACCTCTGAAACGATACATACATGACCAGATCTGGATCATCTGAATTGTCAGAAATACAACTGTTTTGTAAAGTCCACACCAGAGCCAGGTGCTGCTACTACAAGAGCAGCATTTACTAGCTCTCCAGAGGAAAAAGGTCATACTGGGCCAGTGTGGTTTTCGGTACGCAGCTTTCCTTCAGGGATATTGTTAGACATGGAGAATATTTAAACAGGGTTTATGGCAACTGGCAAATCAACTGCCTTGAAATGATATGTCTAACAAGGGAACTAAGGAAAGACTAAAAATATAATCCCTAATCTAAAGCATCTGACATGTTTTCTGGACAGTAGTTTGGTATTACCCAGATGTGTGCTCAGAGAGCTGCCTATGCAAATCAAAAACATCCATCACACTGAAAGGAGCTTAATTATAAAAGTTCTGCCTTTCTAGTGAAACCGGAACTTTAACTTCAATTATTCCTGATTTCACAGTACTTCGCCTTTCCTTTTAAGCAAAATTCTGTTTCAAGCCCATCTTTCTGCAGCTGTTGGAGCTGTGAAAGCAGAGCAGAGTACAAAGCTGATCCCTAAAAACTGGGAAGAAAATCCTCTCAGTTCCTGGGTTCCTAACGGGATGCCTTCCGCAATCATTGCAAGACTTTTAATTTGTGAAGTTATTAAAACAGTGGGTATCGATGCATGTTAGTATGGCAGCGTGTGTGTGGGCAGATCGTGAAGAAATTTGTCTGTTCGTGCTGCTACATCGCGGGGAAAGCCAGGCAGGCCGGCTGCGAGCAGCGCTGGGGAGAGCCGACAGCTGGGCTGGGCGACAGATGAAGGAGCCAGGGCCGAGCTCGCCGCCCGGCCACCATGCTGTGGAAAGCTTCAAAACTGCCTGGAATTGTTCCCAAAAATGGGAAGCAGACTCATGCTGGCTTTTTATAATATTCAGGTAGTAATAGTAGATGTTTCTAGGCTGTTTACTTAAAATCTTTCAGTGTCACACAGTTAATATTGGTACGATGTGCATTTACATATCTGTGGCCTTGCTCATCTGGTGCCTTTAGAGGCATGAAGACAATTGCTCTATGCTGAAATCTTTATTCCTGCAGACAGAAAAGTGCCTGAATATTACCTTCATCCTCTAAACAAATGATAATTAGATCACCAACATTGTCTTTCAATTAGCTATATCACTTTAACATCCATTTGTTTTGAATTTAAGGTGTTGCTGAAGACTTCTGGGAATTCTAGGTTAAAAAATAACTTGCCATAATGCCAAGAATACGATAAAAGAGGCTTTAAAGAGCTCTACTGCACTTGCACGCAGTTATTTGCGGTGTCAGTTCGGTGAGAGACGCGCGGCCTCCCGGGGACGTCAGTGCCGGGGTGCCGGAGCGGTCCCCTGCCGAGGGGGGGACCGCACGGGGAGGTGACACCGACCGCGGTGCTCTGTAAAAAGGGGGGTGTGAATTATCACCTGATTGCTCCCTTCCCAGGTCTGGGAGGCCTTGCTTCAGATTTCTAAACTTTGGCAAACGCCTCACCAGCAGCCAGTTTTTTAGTTTGGAACGAATGGCATAGGGAGAGAAAATAAGATTTTTTATACCGGATAATATACACCTGCTGTTACATCAGTTAGAAAAAGCATGCGGGCTTTCAGATTCCTATTTTTCTTCATAGATTTGCTGGTGGTGGTGGTAGCTTTGTTTGATTGTTGTTGTTGATTTTTTTTCTAAATTTTTTGGCAAGTGTGACCTATTTGGAGTCTACCTCTTCTCAGGTGACCCTTACCATTACTAGCACCCAGGAGCTCACTATCTTTAGCTGCTCTAAAGGAAATAGGAAGCAGCTGTAACTAACTGCTCTGAATTTATACACTCACTGCACTACCTTTGAAGAGCTGGGATTTATTAGCAGTTAAAGATGAACAGCTACTTCTCTGCTTACTGTAAGCATTTGCAGCAACATCTATAGCTGACTTTTTATTTCTCTGGCCTTGAAGAACTGAGCTGTTGCTAGTAAGAGTTCATAGATATTAATTTTTGCTTTTGCTTTGTAATTGTTATGACAGTGAATGGATTTAATTACAACTAATACTTTTAAAAGAGCACAGCTTTAAAAAAAACTGTGAGATGTTTCTGAACCTTTGTGGGTACTTTCAACTCTACTGAGTTGCAGTTTAAGAAATAGTTGTGTGAAGGAGTAGGTAAAGAAGCTATACAATGTTCTTTTCATAACAGATCTTGTGGTTCAGTATATGACTTTTTTTTACATGATAAGAGTAACTTGGTAAATGTAGAGTGGTTCATGCAACCACTGGCTCTCATAAATACACAACACTTTCTTTTTTTAAGTACCTTGGGTAATGTATTTACTGGGTGCTGATCCATGAAGTGCTGGGCAGTCTGTGCTACAGAGTAGTAATGTTTCAGTTTTAATTCTTGCTTGGTCCTAAAGGCTGGAATTTAGGTTATTATTTCCAAACTTTGTTCTGGCAGTGACCAACCTACTGGTCAAACTTCATATCTGCTAAGGCTTTTTTTTTTTCTAGTGTTATTTTTTAAACATTCAAGCAAACTTACTTTAACAGTGTATTTGTTTTTTTCATTTTGTGAAAATGTAATGAAAGCAGGATGGACACTGATTTCCATTCTTGAAAGAGCCTTCCTCTCCCACGGCGCAGCAATCTGAGGCAATAATTCCATTTTTGTAACAAAAATGCAGTCAAAACCCCAAGCAGGGATGAACTGTGCAGCTATCCTGATAGGCCTCAGCGGAAGTGGATTCTTAACACTTGCTCCATTTAGTACTTGATCAGCTCCTACAAATAGTTTTAAAATAGCTCAAAGTGTCATTTTATTGTGAAACACTTCCGAATGTGAACTTGTAATGCTTTTGTTTCTATTGGGACCCTGCAGTCTGCTTTCCCCTCTGACTCTTACTTGTAAGGCATAACTTCTTATTTTCTCCTTTTGTTTAGTATAACTATCCATTTTGAAGCAAAGCTGAAACTTAATATAGTATGTTTTCATTACTCCCGCTGAACTTCCTCTGCTCGATAATAACCGGACAGGTGGTTAGCCACCATTTTATGAGCAGTTAAACCATTTAGCACATCACCGCTAGCTTTGCATTAGCACCGACACTGGGGTTCATTACATGGTTCGGCAGTACAGAAGCCTAATGCATTATGCCCCAGCAGGGTTCACCTCGGGCTGAGTCCTGCCCTGTTCTTGCTCCCCGTGCAGCTGCGAGAGAGCCAACGGCCTCGCAAGGGGCACAGCTACGTCAGGCAGTTTGTCTTTGGAACTGCAATTAATTTACAGTTTGTGAAAACTGCTGAATTAACACCAAACTGAAGTCCTCGGTTCACCCTACTGTGGGATGGATGCAGCTGTTGGAGGTGCAGCCCCTGCTTAGAGGGTGCTTCCCCTCCCAGGCTGCTTGCGGCAGGGGGAGGAAGGCAAGAAAATGTTCATGTTCTCTTAGTTATTCGTCCCCATGCGAGCCAGCGAAGCGTCCTGTGGTCACAGCTGACCTGGGAGATGGTGTTTGTCATGCAGATACGCAGCCATTAGCAATATGAGAACCATCTGCCTCATTTCTCAGGAGAGCAACGAGCTACCTGCCAAGGTGGGCTGAAGTCAGATGGGTTATTTCAAGATAAAAGGTTTGTTTTCTTTCTGTAACTTCTCTCAACTACCCAAAATAACTCTTTGTTTTTTTCTTCCCCTGCTGTTGCTATGTATAGATATATGAGGGTCCTCTTTCTTTTATAGCTTTTTTCCTTTGTGCCCCTCCTTCTCTTTCACCTTTTTCCATCTAATTCAGTCTCAGTTCAGTATTTGCCTCTGAGTAAGGCAGAGAAATAGCTGTGTAGATAATTTTACATCTAAGACTGATCTTGATCTGTGAACTGAATTTTTAAAGGGTATTTTGTACACTTCAAGAATGGCTGGGATTTTGAAATTGAGAAGTACCTCTCGAAGTTAAGAGGAAAAAACCCCAAAGCATGCTTTTGAAAGCATGCAGTCTTCTCATAGATTCCTCCTCTGAATAAAGAACAGTTTTCTAAGAAATAAGACAACCTTTCAGGATACTCCAGCTTCTTAAAAGATGACTATATGGGTAATCACATATGCAAATGTGTTCTGAAAAATCAACTTGGCTTCATTCCCCCCCCCCCCCCCCAATGGACAGTTTAGAAATTCTCAGCCCCCGCCCCTCCCCGGGGGGCACCGGGGCCAAACCCGTGCTTGCCCAGGAGCTCCGTGCCCTGCAGGAGCTGTGCCGAGTTTTGGGAGATGCATGACCAAGCGCTGAGGGTAGGTGGTGGGGATCTGAGTGATGTCCTGTCCCACCTCGCTCCCTTGGGGAGCCGCAAACTATGCGAGGCTCCAGCTTCGGAGATGTTTTTAAGAAATAATTCCCTCTGGTAAGCTGAGAAACAGCAGTTTACAAGATGGAAATATATGGATCGAAGTTTGATTTCTTGCTGCTCAAACATACTTTGGGGCTTCATTTAGCCCAGGCTCAACTGCTGGTTGTTTATATAGGCTACTGGCTGTTTACATTAGGCCAATACACAGGGCTGGCTGTTTATACCAGGCCAGCAACAAATTCCACAGCACGCTCTGTGTCTGCCACTGCTGCTCTTTTATACGTGCGGAGCTGGAAAGAAATAAAAACTCGGCTCTGGAAATAAACAAGCAACAGACCCTCCTATGTATGGAGTATTCCCTCTTGCCTGAGGAATGACCAGCACCGTAACTTTTTAATGGTATGTTCAAAAATACACAGCATGGGGAATTATCCCGGCATGGCATGAATGGTAAATGCCTGTGAAGAACTGAGAAGAAAGTGCATGGTCCAAGCTGATGTTTGTCTCCATCTACAGGGGGCACAGAGGACCTGTTTGTAGGCAATTACCGTTCTTTATTTCAGTTGGAAGTACAGGTTTGCAGTGCATTTTAAATTTCCGTCCCCATTTAAGTTGGGATGGAGCTGATTCCAGCTCCACAGCCAAATGCAAAGACTCTTAATCTTATTCTAGTGTTTCTTCTCATCATGGCTTGGTATGTCAGTGTGGCAGAGCTATGTACAGCACACAGGCGCTCAGGTCTCCCGGCCTGGATCAGCAAGGCTATCTGAATCCTTCACAATGTTGACAAAGGTTGCAGTGCTACTAGAAGGTACCGGACTGCTAAGCCTGCTTGGCTATGGATCAGGGAGCTCCTGTAAGGCTGTGGGTAAAGGTGGGTTTCTTTCCCGCTGCTCTCAGTAACCTCCTGCTCCCCACCTGACCTGAGCAGCCAGGGCCTCTCCTTGGGGGATTCGCCCCAAAACTGAGGCCACAGCTGGTGTGCCCCTTCCTCTCCCAAGCCCCTGCACCTAGCCCCTTGCTAACCAGCACGGCACTTCTGCCCTGCTGCTGCCCTTTCCCAGGAGGGCACTGCCAGCTGGAAGGAAGCAGGGGGAGAAAGCCCATCCTAACTTGCTTATTTTGCTGGCCCCGGTGACCTTCCCGTGAGTGGTGCTGACCCACCTATTGCTGCAAGGCGATTTAACCCTCTGCTGAGTGCGTGTGAATCCTGGGAGGTCAGAAGTCTCTCACTGTTTCTGTAAAATGCAATTTTGATGTTTAAGTCTCCAGATCCATATGTTTCTCACACCCCAGCACTTTTGTTTGCATTTGATTTTAGCTCAAAATACGTTTGGACTTCCTCTCAGTTGTGAGGCCGCTGAGCCAGCAGCTGCCTGTGTGCCTCCCCAGCTGTGCCCTCAGGGAGGAGTGCGAGGAGAAAGTGAGTAAGGTTGAGCAATACCCATCCAAAATGGGATTATTTCACCTACTGTTAGTCAGCGAAACAAAGGCGCCTTGCTGAAGCTCGTGAGCTGTGCTCCCTTTACAGTTAACGGAGAGAGGAGGTGTCCCCTAAGGTAACTCTTCCAACCCAACGCAGATGGGTAAAAAGTATCTGAGGTAGATGCTGTCCCGGCAGTGACTCGTCCCATCTCACTATGACTATTAATTACAGAGGAAGCCTAGATGAGTAGCTTACATTAATCATTGGAAAGTCAGATGTCTAAAGCGAGGTCAGGGGAATCCGGTCCCACCTCTCCCAGTCCCTTCTGAGATCCCATGTGTCTGTGAGCCCCAGCCTTGCTGCTGGGGCTGCAAAATAAGCTCATGGCAAATGAGGTTTTTGTGAGGATGTCTGCATCCTTCCTGCTCATTAACCCCATCGACTACTTTGTGTGCCCAGTCCTGCTGCCAAGGGAGGGTAACTTGGAAATTATGTGTGTCTGACAGATTCAATTCCCTTGTGCTTCCTGGCTCATTTGCTACTTTCAAATGTGCATTTCCATACCTGTGTCATGGATCAAACAAGTGTTATAGCGTTAATGACAGCTTTTATTCAGAAAACAGCTTGTTTAGTATGGCTGACTGTTTTCCTCAGGAACCAGAAGCCTAGTTGCTGCTGGGGGCTCCCTATGCTCGCCCTCAAGCTGAGAGGTGATTTAATGAGCTGCTCCCTCTAAGGGTTCGCTTATACGAACTTCTGAACAAGAAATTACTGCCACGTTAGTTATTCTGTTCTCCCTGTGATAATACCATTGGGATGAATGTAATACAGTGTCTAAGTTTTAGAGCACCCTAAATTACAACACTGGTACCTCTTTTGGTAGGTCTGTCTTAGTGCAGTATTTTTTCCTTTGCCTGTTCATCGCTTATAGCCTGAAAACCCACCATCTTGGGTCTTCAACATCTTCCAGTTAAATGATAAATTATTCATGAAATAGCTAGCGTAGGACACATTCCTGACAGTTACACAAGCCGGAACTGAAGCTCTCACAGAAACAGAAGCTCTTAAATTTTGGCAGCATTCAGTAAGCTGTCTTGTGTTAATAAATAACTGACATCATTTTAAGCTTTTTACTCCTTTATGGATGCCTCTCGCTTGGCAGCTGGCCTCTTCCCAGGAGTAAAACTCTGGATGATTGCGGTGGGACTGGGGTGAGGAGGCTGAGGCTGGAGAGCAGGGTGCTGCAGCGCTCCCGGGCGAGCAGGGAGCTGCGGCCGTTCAGGGAAGCCCCTGTGAGCAAAGAGGTGCAGTCTGATCCTCTTGAAAAGCTTTTCTCAGCTTTTTAATCTTGGGCAGGGATGCACTGAGCGGGAATTCATTTCCATTGCTGCTTCACAGACTCCCTTTGCTCGTATTTCATCCTAAGAAAAACAAGCTCTGTGGTACGCGGCAGCTGTATGGGTCCGATTTTAGGAGGTGAAGAGTGTGCATCCAGGCAAATCAGTGCTGGCCAGAGGGGATAAAAAGGCTGTACCTTTTTTTTCCCCCTTCCCCTAAATTAGCCCCTCTTGGCCTAAGTGTACCCAGTCTCTCACGCTGTGATGTTATGTTGTTGTGCAGCTGTTAGTGCTGCACCCCCACTGACTCCAAAGGCAAATGTGCCCCTTGCAGCTTGTATACCTGTAGCTGGGGGGGAGCAGCACAGACGCACCTAAAACAGGGAGGCAGAAAATCCCGCTCCAGTATTTAAACCTCAGACTGCAACCCTGGTGGCTTAGTCCTCATGGCATTTCTTGTTCTGATGGTTGAATTCAGATTGGTAGAACTCATTCCTTACTTAAAAAAGGAGATCGCTTTCCTGTAGGACAGGCAGAATAAAGGCTCCAGGATGATGCCTGGTTGTCTCTGGAAACCCAGAGCGTGTCCAAACGCCGTGGAGCTTGCCGAGGTCAGCCTTGCAGAGTTTCTTCTGTGCGTTGCAGCACTGGGGCCTGTGGCTCCTACGCTGGCCTGTTAGTTCAAAGGAAATTTGGAATAACTCAGAATTTGAACCACTGTAACTGAAGCAGAAATTTGCCCTTAGCGACTATGCTACTGTTTCATAGGGCTCCTTATGTGCTTGTTTAATGAAACAAATGCACTGTGTTTTTTTGGGTTTTTTTAAACAACTCTAAATGCCGTTCATCAATAAATCTGTTGGGCTGCTTGGCTTGTATTACATGCTGCTGATCAGCTACCATTAAATTAGCAGTTAGTGTAATCAGATATAAACATCCCTTTGTGGCTAAGCTGTTAAACTTTTTTTCCTTTTTACAATTGCATGTAACACATGTCGGCACGAGACGGAGTAAGTAATTTCACATTACTGCAGCTAAATTATGTTTGTGGGCTCCAGAAACGCTTCTGGTGCTACCAGGCTCGTAAACACCTGCCTGGCAGGGAAAAGCTACAACTTCTGCCCCAGAGCATTCAGGATTTAACAAGAGAATTCAGTGTCGTACAGTGACTGAATTTATTACATAAGTATGTGTGTGCGCTATGGACACATGATTGATACTAGGAGTTCAGAACTGATTTACTGCCATTCTCAGCTGATTTTTTCACCCTGGGTCACGTTATTAGTTGGTGTAAGTTAGTGCACAACTTTTTACAAGAGGACATGAAAGAAGAGTAGAAGTTTGTAGTCTAAAAGGAGAGCAAAGGAGGCCTTCAGGTCTAGGAGCCAAGAACTGCTCCAGCCCATAGTAGCCAAAAGTAAATTTTGATTTTTTTCAAAAGGAGAAAATTCATGGGTATTGGTTTGCAGGGTAGAATTAACTATATTTACTTTGTATGTAGTTGTGCAGCCTCTCCAATTCTAAGCATTTTTGGTAAGTCTTCTAAAGAGGGCAACAAAAGGTACAATTGCAGTAATAGCCACAAGCCATACTCTTTTATGTCTGTGCAATACCCCACACAATGAAATTATGACTCCAGGGTGCCATCTCAGTGCCAATATTTAATCACAGAAAATAACCACCGACAAGAATGTGTTACAGTCATAACCTTCCGTGCCCTTACAACACAAGAAAGTAACTACAACTTGCAGCACACCCAGAAAAGGCAGAAACCTATTTAAAGACAAATTGTGTCTGTTCTGGTCCACAACAGTGGACCAGAATTTTTAAAGGTTGCTTTTTTTTTCCTTTGTCTGTATTAAATCCGATGCGGTTTTGGTTGTTTACAGAACTTATTGCATTGGCTTTTAGAGGCCTATATGCTTTAGATTATAGTAAAATATAATTATGAGTGTAAATTTGCAGCAACAAATATTTGTGTTTAAAAAAAAAAAGAAAAAACAAAAAAAGGCCAACAAGAAAATGGACTTCTAGATTAACTGTTTTAAAAATTCAGTCTTGCCTCTTTTAAAAATATAACATTGAAAATACATCACTTTTTTAAAATTATAGTTGTATTGTTTGGAAATACTATATGAGTTGCTGCACTTTGACAATATGTTGTCATTTGGTCTCATGGAAACCTGTAGCTTCTCAGACTGTTCAGACCACTTTCCTTTCCAGCTTTCGTCAACCTTGAAGTGGGAGAGAATTCAGCTTAGTTGCATGTGTCTTATATTATCCTAGATTTGATGATTTGAGAAACATACGCTACAAATGACTGGGGTTTTCAAAACCTAAAAGTGGGCCACTCTCCAAACTCATTCTCCCTCACTGTGACCATGAGAAAGGGTAATTTGTATGGCTGCTCTTAATATTTTCTTCAGGGGTGTAAACCTGTAGAAACTGGATTAGTATGTTGACTCCATCAATTAACTTTAATCTAATATCCTGCCTATTTAAATTCGTGTAAACATTGGTGTATAGGGTTAAGGGAAAGAGTTGAACTGAAAAAGATTTATTTAAGGATTAGTGTAGTAGCTAAATTAGAATTAAATCCAGGAAGTAAACATCCCAGCAATGCAAGTTGTGGGAAACAAGAGACCACAGCAAAGATCCGCGGTTCAAAACAATAATGTGCTACCACGTTAAGGGAAAAGAAGAAGGGGAGAAACAAGTAAATCAAGCATTACTGTACAAATAGGACTCTAAGCCTGTTACTGCCACACAGGTTGTAGGGAAAGTCCCAATTAAATGCAATGGAAATAAATTTATATCCTTTTGGTCCTTTTTATTGATTTGCTTGGCTGAACTGAAATACTCATAGCACATAGTAATGTAGCATACCCATAGCAATGTAGCATACTCATAGCAATTCTGAACCAAGCAACACTGTGAACCAAAAATATGCATAGTAATTAAAATATGAAAAAAGGATAAATCTGTACAAGCACCCCTGAAGGTACAGAAATTATCAGATTTGCTGGTATCAGAGTTGCTGCAGCATCTAGCAAGAGATGGTTGGAACTTCTCAGCAACAAAACATACAAAACAAAAGAAAAATCGGGCTATGCTCTGTTAGACAGGGCCAGGAACAAAATTTGCCTGTGACATAAATGCATGAAAGTCTTTTCAGGCTTAGCAGAGTTTATATATTTACTCTGTCAAGAAATACCACAGTGTTTTCTATGCAATGAGGCCGGGCCCCCCAATTTCAGTTTCATCTGAAAGGCAGCGTGTAGCAAGCTAGGACTGGCTTGGGAATGCAGCATGGGCCGGGCTGGAGTTTGGGTCCCTCAGCACCTAACTTTGGAAAGCTGCAAATACAGAAGAGGGTCTTAGGGGGAAAAAAGTAGTTTTCTTGACAGCGCTGACTTTGATAAACCAAGATAACAGAAGTATGTTTCCAACTTGACAAAGATTTTTTTCCTAGAGCGCTCTGGTGATTGAGAGAGGCCCTTCTCTGCTCAGTGACGGCTGGGGCTAGAAACCCCGGTGAGGAGCCCAGCTCAGCTCGTCGCTGTGGGGATTGCCCTGGCCTGGCTCTAGCGGTCAGCTTTAGGACAACTGCGGACCCGCTCCCCCGTGCCTGAGAACTGGCCAAGGGATACTCCTGCGTGGAAGGGAAGAGTTAAGATTTGAGTATACTCCCAAATGAAGCATCTCCGACTCCAGGAGACCTCTGCGTGACTAATGTCCAAAGGAGATGACTGCATTCTCAGACTGTGGAAAGCTGTGCTCCAGACTTTAAAGAAAAATACTAAACCTAACTCTGGGTATTAGCTTAGTCATAACTCAGATAGAAATATGCCATCTACTGAATTATTGTGTTCAGCCCTGGATTTTTGTTGGCAGTTTTCCTTTCAGATATTAATTTGATCAGACTCGATAGAATCAGTGACAAAAATCTGACAAAAATTGCAGCCTAAGGTAATATGGCTGAGCTGACCAATTCATAAATTAGATAAGGGTATGTATGTTCATTTAATAAATGCAGTTTAAACAGCATTTTTTTTCTCTATAACCCAACAGAGTTAGCAAATGTCAGATTTCTTCTTTTATTGTCAATACTTATTGGCAGAAAAATTAGCCCTCACTACAGCTGCCAAGGAGATTGTGAGTCCTGAATTAAATTACACTTTGCCCATCAAGAACCAATATAGTATTTCAGTGAAAGTGTTATGAAAAGCCTGAGGTGAAGGAAGGCCCGGGTGCCTGGCTGAAGAGGCAGTTGGCTGGCTGTCAGGGTATAGCTGGAAGCACGCATGGGTTAATTTATTCTAGCAGAACACACAGATTGCTTCTCAGCCACATATGTAGCTCAATTTTTAATCATTTTGGCAGTTTCTTTGCACTTTATACCCCCAAAAGACTGAAATGATCCAGCCAGCTTATTCCAAAGGAAAAGTCTGAATTTCAGTAATGCAGGCCTCTCGTATGAGCTATTTATTGTAAAGGCAGGCAGCTTAGTATTTCATCTTTATTTCATCTTTATTTCATCTTTCTGACTAAAGCAGCTTCTAACAAGGTCATTCTTGGCAAAAAGTTTTGGAATTAACAGTTACTGAAATACATGTCATGTATCCCAACAGCATACTTTGCATGAGCTGGCACACTGGCTGGCAGTGAATGCAGAAAAAATGTATTGGTCCAGAGCTGCCTTGAGCCCTAGCTGTGTTTTTTCTGAGGGGTCAGTGGGGAAAGACTGCAGCATCATTGCTCATGCTGCCTCCCCTCTCTGGGTAGGGGACTTTGACTAAGGGGGCTGATATTTCATGGGACCAAAAAATCACTCTAAAAACGAATTATTCTTGTTCTAACCTTCTTCCCTGCCTGCTCCCTGAGTACTTTGTCCGTGGCAAACCTTCGCTTCTCGGTGGAAGAAACACTGGCATATATGAATGCCACAAATCAGTGTTCCTCATTCTCTTTAAAAAAGCACAACAACATCAGCAACATTAAACATGCAGCAACAAGATCTCTAGATGTAAATTCAACAGAAGAGAGTGCTAATAAACATCCTCTGTCCCTGTAATTCAAGCCTTCCACCTGCCTGACACCTGTTCAAGACTGGCTGCTCATTGAGATGGGTTTAGAGATTCGCATTATTTTTAACAACATTGGCTGACCTGAGACTGGGTTCTCGGTTCAGGAACACCGCTGTGGCCCCGGGGCACCCAACTGCAGCTACAGCGATGCCAGTCCTGTGTTCAAAGTGCGGGGCTCAGCACCCAGCCTCAGGGCTTGGAAATCCTCCTGCACAGTATCATCTGCAAAAGCTGCCTAGTCTGATCATGTTAAGGCAAGGCCTGAGTGCCCTCAAATCCTCAAATTGCACACAACAGAAATCAACAGGTACAGCGAATGCTGAGGACCAGGCAGATGTCCATCCCCAAGCACTTTGTGCTATCTATGTTAAGGCTTTCACAGTGTGTGGTACCTCATTCTGGGCATAGTGCCCTGGGCCAAATGTTCATATCTTGACTTCAAGTTAAGTAGATTCTTATTTTTCTGACTGTATAGAAGGACTTAGGTCTTCTATTAGCATCCTTTTATCGGATGCTGGGGAAGAGAGGTCTATAAGCATGAACTAGACCCACTATATGTAGAAATGGCAAAATTCGACCATAGATCTGTTTAGTGAAGTACCACAGCATATTAATATTTTTACTCTGTTTATCTCGCTGTTAACTTTGAGTCCTAAAGTTTTAAGAGTACAACAAAGAGGCCACTTGGTTTCAAGTGGAAGACGAAGAGAGAGTGCAGAGTACTATTTCAAGGCCAAATCCGGCATACCTGCCCCTGAAGATGAGATCTGAAGAGGTTTCAACTGACATACTAACACAGAGGCACTCACTGGGCACATTGGGCCAGTCTGGACCACTTGCCCGTCTCCTGACAGGCCTTTCAAGAACACACATTTTGGGGAGTTTGCATTATTTAGACTAACACTCACAGCTGATTGATTGCCTCTAGTAGGGTCTGCCATCCCATCAGCTTAGCAGAGCTTGGCAAAGGGCAGCTTTCGCTTTACAGCAACAGAAATCTTCAGCTAACTGGGCAACGTGGCCACCAGTCAGTATTAGCTTGTCTCAGTTTCCCAACCTGGTTCCCCACGTGGCCACATAACCATTCGTGCTGGCTGCAGGGAGACGGTTCAGCAGAAGTGAGAAGGGGTGGTTCAGTGCAGGAAAAGGCAGGACTTCTGTGTCTGGGCTTGCTTTTGCTAATTTAAAGTGCTTTTGAAACTATGGTTCTCATGCAAAGCCCACTGAACTCAGTAGGACTCTTTCCATTGATATCAACAGATGGCTGGAGCACATCTCTAGGCAGGATCAGTAGGGAAAAAGCCAATTTACTTGTAGTGTCTTACAGCCCATCACATTAATCCTGCATATAAAAACACAAAATCACATCTGAGAAGTGGTTTCCTCCTCTGGTTAAATAAATTCAACTGCACAGCTTCTGAATTCCCCATCAGAGCTCCACATCAGCTGGCCCTATTTGTTGAAAGTCAGCACAAATGTTTTAGCCAGCGTAGCATATTAATATAGGAAGCCAATGCTGGGTCGGTTCTCCTTGTTCTTGTTATTGGCTATAGAGTTTCACAGCCTGGGATATTAGTAAATATTTATGTTTAATTACTTTCTCTTAAAAAAAACAGCCACAGACAAGAAAACTACAGAGCAATTTAATGGGTTTTAACATGCCACACTAAACTGCCTTCTTAAACATAATGAATTATATGAAGTCATCCGGTTTCAGACTGTCTTAAAGAGGTAATTTAATTCAAATAAGGTTGCATATTACTAGCTTCAATGTCTAAAAACATTTATAGTGCCAGTAACTGTTCCATTGCCCTGGGTTATTCTGCAGCCTGAAAGACAATAACAAGCTAAGCTGAGAAAAGTGTGCTGTGGTTTGGTATAACTGACAGACGAAATTGTGAGTTTGGCAGCCTCAGGCAAGAAACACTGGATGAGTGTGTTGGAGTCTCCTTTTAGGTAAGAGCCTGGGCTAAAACAAAAACAGGAAAGTAAATAAGGCATTAGCTGCTCAGCAGCATCTTTTTGAATCCTTTTCATATGAAAACAGCCTGCAAAATAACTTCATGGGCTTCCTCCCTCTGGGTCCTAGTCACAATACTGCCTTCCTCACATATGGTGATTAGGTTGAGGAACATGTCCTTCAGCCCATTGTTGCAATGTGATATAAAGACTCCTCTGTTCTCCAGCACCACTGTGGAGCTCATATTCAAGGAGAAAATTAGGAGAAAACGGGGCTAGCTCTGTGACTCTTTTTCCCAACAGGTAGCTAATAGGAGAAACTAAAGAAAAACACCTCTACTCTTCCATCCAGAGACCCCCTGCTGCAGAACTATGTGTAGGATTGGGAACATCCTTCAGGGTATTTTTTTCCCAGTGAGACAAACTGTTATCACTGGTTTGAGATTGGTAGCTAGAGCCAGAAGTTCTTGCCCTGTAGTCTGTAAAATTTTGCGAGACTTTCAGCGTCCTTTAAATAGTTGTCCTTTAAAGTAATTGCATACTCTAAAGCTCCTTAGGAGGCTTAAAGGCTTTATTTGCCCAGGACAATTGCACACCTTGTGAAAAAAAAGCTGTAATCCAAATCCTGAGCTTGGTTCTGCCAGCTTTCCAGATGTTGATCACTAAAATTGCTAAACGTGCTAAATGTTGATTGCTAAGTATGTAGCCTGCATATCTGCCTATTGACATGTTAGCCAGAAGATGCAGAAGAGCCCATATTTTCCTGATGTTTCTGGGGTGTCTGAGATGCAACTCATGTTTTGCAGCTTCTCTCATCTACTGTAGGTGTTTATATAAGAAATGCAAAACTGAGGAAAGATAAATGCTACATTAAAATTGCTGAAAGTGGAACAAGCACAATTCACATGTAAACACAATGTGATCATACTCTAGCTGTTCATTATGATTAGCTGTAAAAATAATACTTTGCCAACTTTTGAGTAGATCTGCAAGCTTAGATGGCATTCAGTAGAATTAATTTTGATTTCAGAGCTCACTGGGTCCCAGCAAAATTACTGTACAAGGATATTTGACCCAGTATGTCTTTAAGATAGTCCCTTAATTTGGATACTTTGTCCAATCAATTAAAGTCTTACCTGGGAACACATTCATTCCACGTTATTCATACAAGAGTACTCTAGCCTTGGAGGAAATCCAGGCTTTTCAATTAGACTAATGACAAAATGAACCACTGACCAACACTTGTAAAGGGAGCAATATCAGCTGTTGGGTCATCTTAAATCCTTGAAGATAGCTTCACAGAATGACAAGGGGGTTCTTTTAATTAACAGACTTCTGAGGTAGGGGCTATCTCTTTCCAGGAGTCAGGCAGCATCTGCCTGAACAGAGCCATAAACTTTTGGGTTGTTAACTATGTGACTATGTTAATTAGGTCTGATTGCAAGCTCTTCACTTTCATTCACATCCTGCTAGCTCTAATTGCTAATTAATCGTGTGGTTTAAATTTTTACTCTCGTAAAAACAAAAGTCACTCCTGGGAGAACATAGCTGAACACATCTGATAAAGGTAAGATCTCTTCTTCTTTACACTAAGCAGTGTATAAAGTTCTATCTAAAGTATACAGAAGACTTCTGTTGGGATTAAAATTGAACATAGAGCAACAGAAAAAAATATTCTATCCTTAGAAGGGATTACATTTAAACCTTTCAAGATGACTGATACTTTTTACTTTTAGTTCTAGCTTGAATCAGCTGTTGAATGGAGCACAGAGATTACTTCTTGTCAGCATCTATCAAAAAATCTTAGATCACCAGGGCATTTGAGCATATTGAGCATGAAATTGTCATTGCTCTCTATGTTGCATTTTTACTATGTCTAAAAAATAGTATTTGGTTGTAAAGATACTTGGACATCTTCTAGGAGGACTAAATTCATTTCAACTCATGGTCAGTAATCAGTCTGGAAATGAAACTGTTAATTTTAATGCAGTAAGTGCATGCATACATTAAATTTTATTGCTTTGCTTGAATCTAAAAGAATCGAAGGGAGGCAATTTCAGGCCAGTGCAGAGTCACAGGTGCATGCACTTTACTGCTCACCTCTTAAGAAAGAAGAGTGGAGTGTTTCAAGCTTTATAGTATAATGCTGCAGCTCACTTAAATAAAAAGGAAAGATTTCAGAAAGATTTGGATCAAGCTATAAATCTGTTGTGCAGGATCCTCTCATCTGAAGATATATCATCTGTGAAGTGCACAACACACTTCTGACAGTGCATTATCATTACAATCAGCAACAACACAGATTTCACAAGTCCTGAAACTTGCTACCCAGGCTTGAAAAATATAAAGATCTATTGAGCAAACTATAAATGCATTAAAGAAAGCATAATAATAATGAGTGCAACCAAAGCCAAGAATATTTCCATTTTTTCCAAAGGCTTCCAAACATTTTATATGCCATATGATCATATGCAGAGTCAAGGCATCACATTTCAAGTTAAGGTCAGACATTTAGCTACAACTTTGAATGTATAGGTTGGAATCAAACTCAATATTTTCACATTATTTGAGTTTAGGCTTTCTTTGTGCTTTATGTTCCTATTCAAAAGAAAGGAAATCCCTGATACCAAGACAAGTAATCTGTGTTCTGAGCCAATAAATCCTCAGGGAATTTGAAGCAGGTAGATTGTAAGAGGCCCTTTTAGGACCCTGAAAAGCAATGGGTGACATTAGAAGGACTTAATGAGAGTTGCAGGTGCTCAGCTTTTAGGACGAGGTCATTTCCCATGTGTTGGCACAATGACAAAGATGGAAGATTGAACGTTTCTTCTAACTCACAACTAAGTAACATGTACTTAAATGGAAACGGCTGAAAAGATACCTTTGGAATGCTCTAGGTGCCCTAACACACCCTAAATGCTGCAGTTGAGTCACAGCATCATTAAAATAATAGATGCAAATAAGAACCTGCTAGCCAGTAACCAACAACAACTCCTTTCCAAGCCTTATCTTCCATTTGCGTTTTTAATAGAGATGTCCTGTGGCTTTGCTGCCATTCTGACTGCAGGAAAAAAAAGCAATACCAATGCCTGCCATTTGTATTTCATTTTAACAAGTACAATTCCCAGGCGGAAGCCACCTTTGAAACAACTTTGTATCTGGAGACTTTGGCCCCTAAAGACCAAATCCCCATTAGCTCCCAGGAGCTAGAGAGGACTAATGACAGCGTGAGGGGGAGAACAGGCTCCCTGTCCATGCCTGTGGGACCCACCTGGTCTTGGGTCAGGGCACAAAGGAGGAGTCTCTCTGGCTTGTTTCAAACCTTTTCCTGACATTAGGGTGGGAAAGAGAAAGGAAGATTTCCCCTCTAGACAGGGATAAAGAAGAAAGAGAGAGAAAGGGCATCAGAGAGGCATCTATTTGCAATTCTGGGAAAGTGCAGCTCTGGCATCACCCCTAGCTCATGGACATGACTCAGACACCAGCTAAAGTCACCAAAGCATTCTTGTTTGTCCCTTGACCTCTGTTTGTAGTTGCAGGTAAATGATTCAATACACATTCCCTTGAATAAATGTGCAAATAAGACCAAGTATTTACATTTTAAATTGATGATCATTAAGGTTTCACCCCAGGAAAATGTTATTATTAGACCTGAAAGTCTTCAAGGGAGTGTGGGAGAAGAGTGGCTACTATCAGGGGACCAGTAATCTGTTCCTAGCTGGCTTGTAATTCAGTTTAGCAAATATGAATGATTTTGACTGTTGAATGAAGCAGCAAGCTATAGAACCTGCACCATACTTTTAAACTACAGCTGGCTGGAGTATTAAATGCCTGAAGGCAACATTTTTAAGTTCAAAGGTAAACATTTGCTTTTTTATAGAGAAAATTGGTTGTACAACATATTCGATTTAGCATACTGCTACACAGTCCAACTTTTAATTGAAATATATTAAAATATAACCCTACTTCCATGAGCAGCATGCAGTTTCCTAGAGAGCCACATACTTACTAGTAAACATCAGTCCTTTGGGCCAGGTCTAGAAGACAGAGGTCAGAACTTCTATAAGTTAATATTTTCCAAGGCACTCTAAAGACTTCCTATTACCTACCCCACGTAAATTGTTTACAGCCTGCTCAGCAGAGGAACTCCCATTCAGTACCTTGGCCATGCCTGCAAACTGGTAAAAACCTCTCCCTGGAAACTTCCCCCAGTGAACTGCTCCATAATATTTTATTGTCTTCGATCCTAAGTTTATACACAGGAATCCTTTCTGGTAAAAGCACGGACAATAAATCATGCTGAGCGAGGAGAAGTCTCTACACTGAACCTTATTAAAGAGTGATTGTGGCCTTTTGGAGTTCTTCTTGCTGTTTGATTAAAATGGTGAAGGAAGCCTTCTCATGCTTTCCAAATCCTGGCACACACTGGCCTGCAAAGCTGTCACATAGAATTTGCATGCAATTTCAGACATTTTCGTATGACTTGGTTAGATTTTACTTATAATAATTGTGGGGTTTTTTTTGTTAAAGTAAACTTTTTAAAAGTGAGGAAAACCTATGCTGCACAATGAGGTATTGAGAACCATGTGTTCCATGGTACAGAAAGATATGTTATGATTCTTATCTTCATGAGACCGTGAAAAAATAGTTCTTTGTCCTCAAACTCATTAAAAAGTTATTTAATAAAGAACTTGAAACCATTATCAATATTTACAAAAGAAATGCTTGAGAGCTGAGTTATGCGTTTTGAAATTCACAGAAGGCTCAGTGCATTGAAGCAACAATATATGTGATAGGAAGTATAGCTGACATTTTCCAAATATAAAAACCAGATGATGGAAGGTTTAATTTCTAGGAATTGGAGCAGTAGCTGAGAGCCTACTAATCTCTCGGGAATACTGTCAGCCCATCAGGGTGCTCAAAGTGTAGAAAATTCTCAGCATTTCTGGAAAAGCAATTGAGATCAACATGATTTTGCTAGATTCAAATGTGACTCCAGCCTTTGACCTAGATTTGAGGACTGAAAAGTTTTTAAGCTATTTTTTCCTGAATAACAGATATTTTTTTTTCATTTTCAGGATAAATAGACCCAAATTATTAAGGCATATTTTATAAATAATGACGTCTTTTATTTAACAAGTAGACCATCAGCTTTTCTGCTTGCAAACAATGTTGTTGACTTTACTGGCTGGTATCTATTATGATTTAGAGAAAGGTTCCAATAAAAAGCCCCATGTAACATGTAGCCACAGCGTCTGAGGATACATCCACAGCGCATCTGCAAAATGCTGTGAGAAAAATGGCTATGTTCACAGAGAGATTTAGTCATAACTGCCTCTGTAAGCAGCTATGTCCAAAATGGAGATGCTTAAAAATGTTTAGATTATTAAAAATCCTTTAGATTAGATTCACATGTAAGCTTGTCCTTCCTATGTCATTGGGAGGTTGTGATTCATTAAGCACACTCTGAGTTTGGCTGTCCTCACAGAAAGGGCTACATCTCCCCTGTGTCCCTCAATCCGTGTGTTTGCTCTCCTACAGCCTACCTGCAAGTCAAGAGACTTGCATTCAAATCCATTTTTTTATTCTTGTATTCGAACACGCCCCAACTGCCGGACATCTCTGTGCTATGAGTCTCTCTTTCCTCCGTTCATCTTTGTATAAATAATTAAACAGTTTAATTGTACCAGGAACTGACTCTCGGTTCTCTTACGCACCAGCTGACAAAAAATACTGCAGCACGGAATAATTTCTGGAGTATTTTTAAAAAATTTAATACACGGCTGGAGGAAAGGTCATGTTATAATATGGTTACTCTCCTGCTAGAGTACTCAGATGAGAGGTGAGGGACCAGGGACGAACTCCAGGCAGGTAGTGGAGGGATCTGAACCTAGGTCTCCTGGAGAATAGGTGGTGATCCTAACCAGCAGGTTACAGGACTGAACCTTGGTCTCTGCTTTTTCACAAAAAACAGCTGCCCAGGGGTATTTCTGGGTCTGAATCCCAAGCGCAGAGAGACATCTCCTTCCAGTCATAAGTTAGGCATCTAACTCTACATTGCTCTGTCTTGTCGACTAGTTTAGGCAGCTCTCCTCTCAGCCCGAGGGCTGTCCTGAGCCCCATCCGCAGCAGGGCGCTCTGCCAGGATGCCCAGGTGCTCTTGGGGCATGACGGGAATTACGGATTTGGTGAGTGACCAGGCACCATAAATTTGGTTCTTGCAATGCCAAAGTGCCTCTTGCAATGCCAAAGTGCCTCTTGCACATCGAGCGCTAAGAACCACCTTCTGCGCTTGTTCATACCAATGTCATTCAAAAATGAGGGATCAGTGCTGAAGCATAGTAATACTGGAATCGGAACCAAAAATATTAAGTGCCATGTTACGCTGTAATAGCAACTACAGCCTAGGGCAGGAGACAAGTGTAGTGACACTGTCTTGCATGGGTGCTTGCTATTCCTGCATGGGTATTTATGTCTGAAAATCCTCATCCAATGTCCAACTGCACACACAAATATCTAATTAGCAAAAGTAGTTTTGAGAAATGTCCATCCACAGGATGTGCAAAAATCCTTCACTGTTTCTGAGTGCAGATCCTGAAGTGCTTCTAAACAATCTGTCTTTAGAAGGCAGCTGGTTTTTTAAACATGTTGTAGTGTTGATGCTGCATTATTTCACCACGAGTGTACTTTCCTGCTCATGCTATCAAGGCTATAGATTTCCTGCATTACAGCGACAGTTGATTTAAAAATATTCAGACAAAGGAAAAGAAAATACTCACATATTTTATTTTTCATGTTTAATAACATTCCAGGGACTTTAAATCTATACTTCAAAAGCCTTGAAAATGATCTGATTGGAATGAAGAGATGGAAATAGGGCCGCAGTATGGATGCAGCAATCAACAGCTCTGCAGAAGGTGGAAGCACAACTGCTGAATGTGTTAGTTTTCTCAGAGTATCACCACTGGCTCCTGAAGTTTTTGACTCAGTGAGGCATTCAGGCAATGTTTTAAGGCTGATGTTTAAGCAGAAGTTAGATGAAATCTAATCCGTACATCTGGAAAGAGCTTGCATAACACAGAAAGTACATGCAGAGGGGGATGCTCCTATACTTGTATCTCATGTGTTTGCTTTTATTTGATTTTGTATTTGGGCTGGGAAAGGAAAAGAGGAAATTCTCTGACATTTTCACATGCCTTTTTTTTAAGTGACTCTGGGAAACAATTCAAATATCTTGTCTATTCAAATGAGAGGCTGTAAAATGACCTGACATCTTCCACGGATGCATTCTTGGGCACTTTTCTCATAGAATGATGAGACATAATGACATTCCCATCTCTGATGACCATTAATCCAATGGTCTTGCCAGCACCCTTGGAGGTAGAGACCAAAGACATAGGAAGAAATTATTGATCCAGGTCTTCTGCTTCTCTATGTCTCTGTTAACTGCTAGGTAGCAAGAAACTGAGTACAAAACACTCTGCTCATAAGCCTTTCTATTGCTCTGTGCCACTGGAGCAACTAAGATTCAGACAACTTCTTCCTGCACCTCTCCAGTCTGGCTCTTATATTTCTGTCCTGATTTTAATCCAAAACTGTTAGGCTAGGCCCTCCAAAAAAGTATTATTGCTACAGAGGATTTTATGGCCTGGCAAAATATCAGCATCAGTATCTTCTAAAGCCATATATAAGACTCAGAGATCTTAAAACTCTTTAAGACTATGGAAACAGAGAAATTAAAATAAAAACATTGGGGGTGATTAATTATGCCTGGATTAACAAAATGCCAGGCTGTGATAATTGTTCTAGGAGCCTCGGGAAGAAATGAATTGGCATTGCGCTCCTAGAAGCAGCTTGGGCAGCAGGTCACTGTAGTCCCGAAAGATGGACAAGGTCAAGGTTAAGAAACTGCCATTCTCCTCTGCCGGCAGGAGGGAGGTGCAGAAGCGGTGCCTCCGCTGGCTCACTTACGAGGACTAAAAGAGAAGTATTACAGAGGGCTCCACAAACGTCCCTCTCCCATCGAAGGGAATGGAGGAGCTGTGGTGCAGAGATGGGGCCAGTGGTAGTGAGATGACAGTACAAGAAAAATGCCTGGAAGGAAAATGGGAAGTGGTGGGAGAAGCAGGCTCAGCAGTGCAGATTGGAAGATGCCAACCAGGGCACACAGGCAGGTAGGTGCCTGCAACCAGCTGCATGGAGATGAGAAGATGCTGGCACCAGAGGAGAAAGGGGATCCCACAGAGAGAGGACATGGAGGAGAGACCCAAGGGAGTGAGACAGAAATCTGAATGAGACAGACTGCAGAGGAGGAGCTGGGGGAGAAGTGGTTTCAAAGCCTGTATGAGAAGGTACTGCCAGCAACAAGCCAGGCACCCCCTTCACAGCATCAGCTGCACCAGCAAGGGGTCTGGAGAGATGGACAATAAAAATAAAGTAGTATCTCCTACTGCACTGGGGTGGTGAGGCAGGCAGAGGGCAGCCACCTCCTGGGAAACACCAGGGAAACGCCTCTGCATTTTGAAGTCAAACCTTGTGGTTTAGTCTTTCTTACTTGAATGCTGCAGCGCATCCAGAACTACTGCCCAAAATTCTGGCCTTACTCTGAATCCTCAGAACAAGCTCCAGAAGTTTTTCTTTTTATGGTGCTTATGGAGAAGAATCTAATGGTAAAATACAGCAATTTCATGTCATCAGTCCCAAGTCATTCGGTGACCTTCACATTCACATTACTGAGCACTGTGCTCATGTAGTATCATGCTAATTGCAAATGCTGGCATAACATTGCCTGAACATTTTGTTCCCAAAACTCACTCTGGTGAACCATGGCCAGAGAGAATCAGGCTTCAGCATCAGGAACAAAACCAAGACCCACTCACTGGCCTGCCAAAGGGCTGCTTTCCTACCTGGTATTTGGCATTAGTAACATATGCTGCATTGCAGGACAGACACATTTGTCATAGCACAACAGTGTCTCACACTATGGGAGATACTCCTTCATAACAGATCCTCAGTTGGTGTCAATTCATAAAACTCCACAAATGAAGCCTATTTACAGCTGCTGGAGCCATCCTCCTTGCATTAAAGTATTAGGTTATTGTTTACAAGGCTGAATGGGTATTTTGTGCATGGTTTTTCATTTCAGTTCATGCAAACAGAAAGTAGGAGTAAGAATCCCAAAAGTCATATATAGCTTGGATCAAAACACAAACGTGGGGCCAAGGCCAGGCAGTGTGATCCAGTGGCTCGGACACAGCCTGGGAGGGTGGAGCCCTGCATTCCCTCCTGGGTGCTACAGGGTCTGCGACAAGGCGCTTCCCACTCACAAGTGCCTCTGCCACCTCCCTCCTGTGGTGGGACTTGTCCTGGTTCTCTCTGGGAGCAGACCCAGCTGTGAGCCACCTTTACACCCCACCTGCTACACTGGGATCCTGATGTTGGGGTGGGGGGCATTTCTAATGTAATATAAATCTTCAGGTGAAAGGGGGGAATTAAAAGGTATTTCTTCTGTGACTTGTACTTCAGAATACTTTGCCAATCATATCAAGAGGATTTTTTAAAATCTTTCTTTATGAGCTGCTTTGTTTTCCAGAACAGTATCCTTGGAAATGACCCATTGGTTAAAAAACAAAATAATAATAAATCCCTGTGGAAAACGGCAGTCTGAATCTCCATGAATATCATCACCTTCAAAAGCCATCCGACTCTGTGTTGTGTTTGGGTGGCAATGTGGAGAATAGAACAGTTGGAGGAGAGGACTGGCAGTAATAAGATTAGACAAATATACCATCAGATGCTGTCTAGACTGCTGGAAAGTAAATTTGTCTGTGTACTAGACTCAAATAAACAGCTTGCAGTGTGAATTCAGGCCCATGGCAGGTTGTGACTCTATAGTTCACAGCCAGGAAGACTGGCAAAATGTAGCTACACTGTAAAAACTGAATGGGTGGGAAGAAGAAGATACGTTAGTAAAGAACTAATCCCAAAACTCAGTGGCAATAAGTTTGGGAACTTTAGACAGCTGTCTGTGCATTTGCCCTGCTTAGTACTAGAGGCTGCGACTAGAGGATGCATTTGGATATTTCTCTCCCAGCAGTGCTGGTAGTCTTTATTTTTCTAGGTGCCAGGCAGCACAGAGTATGAACCCCAGCGCTTACGTTCTTAGACTAAGTGAACTTGAGGCTTGCTTCCACGTCACACTCATCAGCCCAAACTTGTAATTTCTAAAATGCCTGCGAGAGGTGGCCCAGAACCTCTGGCCTGACCTCGAGGAAGAATCAGCTATGGGAACTCACATCAGCTTTGTAAAACAAGTGCTGCAGGATCTCATGGGGCCATTTTTCACAGACTAGTAGAGGGGCCTGCAATATGGGAGCTCGGTCCTCCTTGGCATAAGAAACTCTAAGGGAGCTGGACAGCAATGAGTGTCACGGACGTCGCTCGTGGCAAGCAGGGTGATGTGTATTTTTTTTTCCTTCACACTTCACTGACCAAACAGCCAGGCAGTTATCAGATTCCAGACATTTATTAAATGCACCGGTATCCTTAAGCAAGAGAGTTTAAACAATATAGCAAGTTCCGTATTTAACAGGATAAAGACAACACACTACAATACATGAGAGAGATATCAGGAGTAGTACGACCTGCTCCACGTCGGACGGGGTCACGAGTAGGTGCAGAACGCAAAAAGGGGTCCCAGATCAGCTGAGAGGGAGCTCCACAAAACTGCTGTTACTGCCACATTTTATATGTTTCTATGGCATATGTCTTTTTGTGATTAGGTTTCTTGGTGTCCTTATATCAGTAGGCAGAACCTGTATCACTCTGACACAATCCTCAGGGCTCAACCCATCAGCTGGGTCTTTAAGAGGGAAAGGAAAAGGGGAAGGAAATCAATGAAACACCCTCTTTTCTATAGATTTAAAGAACTAAAGAGTGGAGACTTTTATCACGAGTTTTCATTCCTGATCAGCATCAGTTCCCCTTTCACTTGATTCATGGGGCAGCTTCAGTGTGGGTCAGGCTCTTGACATTGGTTTAGACCACAAGTGCTTGGTGGCAGATAACAGCGGAGGTGGTGACAAAGGCATTGTTATCATACCTGCACAGGCTGGGGTGCGTATCCACAAGCAGGGAGAGACCACCCGGCCTACGCCTGGTCCCGCTCCCCATCTGTGAACAGCGATACCTTCCCCCTTCAGCAGGCCTTTGACGTAAGCATTGTCTTGTCTGTCCTCCACAATGGGGATGAATGAAAACGTAGTTAAGACACGTGGAAACCTCTGCCTGTCTGCAGCTTACCTACCCTCACCACAGTGCAAATGTGGGACAGGCCTGCCCCTCTGCAGTGCTAGCAGGCCAGGAGGACCAGGAGGGCTGTGGTAGGCTTTGAAGGCACTTTCCAAGCTGCCTTCATACTTGTGCACATGGTCCTGCCATTTTATTACATTCTTCTGAAGTTGCTCCTGACCTATGCTGAGTACTTTTCTATTGACATTAACTTTTGCCACTTCACTATTCACCCTCAGGTTATTATTAAAGCATTAAACAATATTGGTCTGAGTCCTGATCTCTAGGGCACCTCATTATTAATCTCTTTCCCTACTAGAACTGGCCATTTATTCCATACCCATTTATAACCAGATTTTAATCCATGACAGGACTTTACCTCTCACTTTGTGGTTACCAAGTTTCCTTAACAGTTTCTTGTATGGGTGTTTATCAAAAGACTTTTGAATGTCTAAATAAATTATATCCTTTGATTGTTCTCCACCCACTATTTTATTAACTCCTAAAATTGTAAAAGGTCTGACTGGCAAGATTTATTCTTATAGCAGCAAAACTGCTCTTTGCCTTTGCTGGGGACTTGATATTTCCCTGCAGACTGTAAAATGTTTAGAGCAGCAACTCTCTGAATGTTGTGTGAAGCAGCACCAAATATATTGTTGAATTAATAATAAAAGTGAATGCAATATGTTAGTGACTTTCTCAACTACTTCCTTATAATGAAGTTAAGCTGATAATGTAAAATTTCCCTGCGCTTGCTCTGTCTGTGTAAACATTTACAGAGCCTTTATCACTGCAGTACCAGGGTTCCAGGCGCATTAATGGAGTTATCCTTACAACACCTCTCTGATACAGGGACGCTTTAATCCCAACTGAGTGATGAAGAATCAGGGCACACTGACATCTGGCATACAAAAACCAAACTGCTGTGCTTTGAGAACACAGGACAGGAGATAAAACACCTTCCCCCACTTACAGATGCTGTATGCACAAAAAATGCAAGAATCATCACAATGCTTAAATGTAATCAAAAAGGCACAGAATCCTCGCCTCTTTTCCCAAGCTCTCTAACCCCAAAGTTCAGTTTTCCTTTTGGAAACATGTAGAGCACTGCAGGTAGAGTCCAAGCTTTTCCTTTCTGCAGACTGTCTGTGCTTGCGGGATTTTGCTGGCTCTGCTAGTGACCATTTATTTTGGACTCACACCACACATCCAGTGTTTCATTATGCATTTTTGCTGTAGCCAGAACTAATACAATTGGCTTCATCTCAGCTTGCTTCAAATATGCAAGGGAGCAGGTTTGCTGAGAGAAAGGGAAGAAACAACATCAAAAAAGAAATCTTGTTTAAAGTAACAAGCACTATAAGGATTTCTCCATGTATGAATGCTCATGAAAGACTACAGAATATACATGTGCAAGGGCCTGCCTCCTCTCACATCCCTGAGGAAGAGAGGCCCTTCATTCTGCTCCGAGGGCTGACAAGACCCTGGCAGAGCAGGGGATGCCAGAGTTTGGAAGTGGAGGAGCCGTCATGGAAAAGGCATGCAGAACATGGACTTGTGTTTTCAAGGGAGTTCTGCCCTCACAACTGAGGCGAGGCTTTCCAAAAAAAGCTCTATTTCCATGTAAACAGCCAGAACAGGTGGCCAGGAATTCAAAAGGTTATGAAGTCCTTGCAAAAAAATTAACTCCTAAGTGTCAAAGGGGGAGCAATGAGAGCGCAGAGCACTTTGGGGAAAACAGACCTCCCTAGCACTAGCTCTGCAGGATCCCAGCTCCCACAAATGTGTTGTGTTTTTTAACGGAGATCTTGAAGCTCCCTCACTTGAAAATCTGGCACTTGTTGTTTGGGCCTTGAGTCAAAGTGCTCCGAGGCCAACAGTGGGGCTCCTTGGAAGATGCCTGCTTTTGAGTGTAAAAGTAAGGGCTGGTTAAGCTTGGCTTGGCAAAGCTCACTGGTGCTGTGGGTCAGTGATGCCCCGGGAAGCAGAGCAATAAATTGCTCGGACTGCTAGGCTGGCACCGTGCGGGAGGTGGGCACAGGCTCGGGAGGCTGCCCTTGGCTCGGGCTGGATGCAGCCTCCCAAACTTCTCATTCCCATTGTCTGCTCCTGAAACACAAGCCTTGCCTCCAGGATGGCTACGGCTCCTGAAGCAACAAAGTGATTTCCCCAAGGAGCAGTCAATATATTGCCACGATCTTAATCTCGTTTAGCCTGGTAGCATGGTTTTAATTTTTCCGTGTTTGATCCCTCAGCTTTAGCAATAATGACAGAAATAGGGACTGTGAAGATCAAATAAAGAGCAGCCTGTTGCGCATGAAAAAACACACTTCAGTCCTCACGCTCTCCGCGGTGATTCAGCTTTTCCAACCGCGCTGCCGAGATAAAAGGCTCGCATGTGAGCAGAAGTGCGAGCAAGGTCTGCAATGCTCTCAGCGCACCGTCTTGCAACAGCCTTGGCTGCAGGAGCAGATATAATCTGTTCCTAAATTTTCTTCAGCCAAATGTTTGCGCCCGCTCCGTCGGCCTGCGCACGGCTGCGCGCCCCGGCGCCGAGCCCCGCGGGGCTGGCACGCACTGCTCGCCGCAGCTCGCTGTTGACTTTAGCCAGTAGCTCTGTTTATAAACCCGTGCTGGTTTTTCTCTCAGCGCCGTTTAATGAGGTGGGCAGCCCCTCGCCCCTCCGGGCCGGGCCGGGCCGGGCCGCCCGCCGCGGTACCGGGGCCCTAATCAGTGGCAGACCGCGGGCGCGGGGTAATTAGAAACATCGAGGGGGCTCTCTGGCTTTGGAAACCTGCCTCTCGACATCAAAGTGCTGGGCACAAGTCGTCCTCCAGAGGTCTGCTCCCGTATCTAAATGAGTGATGTATTTCATGGTATCTGTCGGGAGTGATATAAGGAAGAAACCCGGCTTTGAGATGAGGCCTGATGTGAAAAGCAGGTGGCCACTTTAATGGGCGGCGAAGCATCTGTTTTGCGGTCGGGGTTTGCTCCTGCAAACCGCGCGGGCTCCGCGGGCGCGCAGGCGAGGCGGGAGGGTCGGGGCCGCCCTGCCTAAACCGCTGCGTCCGGCCGCGACCCCTTTGCTCGGAGTCCCGCTCCCGGGACACCCCGGCCCCAAACCGCCCGCGGGTGCGGGTGCGAGTGCCCGGCCGTGCGCAGCGGCACGTCGAGGGAAGGGGCCCGGCTCCGGCGGTGTTTCCAGGCTGCGGGAAGCCCCCTCCTTCCTCCTTTAAGAGGTCGTTGGCCCTGGGTACCCCCCGGGTTTGGCCTGTGAGAAGCGCTCCGCCGGGGTCGCACCGACGGCATGCAGCGCTTCCAGGGCCTCCTCCTCTCTCCGGCTGCACAATTGCTCCGACTTCCCTCGCTTGCCTCTCTCTCTGCAATAACTGTTGGTTGACATCAAGCGAGCCGTAAATCCACGGCAATGTGCACGTTTAAAGCGCCCACGGGCAAATCGCAGAGGTTTTGCCGAGAATCCCCGGCGGGCAGGCCACGGAGCCCTGCTGCTGCTGCTGCTGCACAGCGTGTGCACGTAGCTCGGAAACCGGGCCCTGGTGTCCCCTCCGTGGTTACTTGACCTGCAATATGTGATTTAGATGACCGGCCGCATAATATTGCGCGGCGTCTCCTGGGGACCCCGCTGCCCTGCCGGAGGAGGAGGAAGAAGGGCTCCGCGCCGGCGGAGGTCCGGTGCGGGCAGGGTCTCCGGCAGCCGGGGCAGCGACGCAACCCGAGCCGCCGGCAGCCCGCGGCGCGGGGGCGGGCAGAGCGCGGCGAGACGGGGGCGGGCTGCAGGTGTCCCGGGCTCGCTGGGAGCGCGGTTCAGACCGCTGGGAGCCCGCTTATTTGGCGGAAAATACCCCGTCCCGCAACCCGTCCTCCCCTACACCCACTGACCGCGGTAGGAGCAGGGTCTGGTTGGGGAAACGGCAGTGAAGGCGCCCTGGCCTGGCTGAGAGGTGAAACTCTGCCCCGGCTGGATGGGAGCAGAAAGCAACAGGGAGAAAAAGGGAAAAAAATAAAGTGGGAAGCAGTAAAGCCTGCCTCTGCACTGCACACGCGGCTCCCCCACCCCGTCCCCCTCGCAGCTGCGTGGCCCCCGCGGCGGCGCAGGCCAGCGGCACCGCCCCGGCGGGCGGAGCGAGCGCCCCGGGCGGCCCCGCGGGGCAGCGCGCAGCGGCAGCCGCCCCCGCGCAGCGCGGGCTGCAGCGATCGGCCGCCGCCGCTCTCATCGCGCCGGGCGCGGGCGCTGCCGCTGCCGCCTGTCCCGGCTTTGCGCATGGGGGCTTAAAGGAGGCTGCTGCTCCCCCCGGGGATGCTCTGTGCGCTGGGCTGCTCTCAGCCTGGCCTCTGCCTCGGAAAACAGAGCAGACCTCGTCCCCGTGGGCTCGCAGGGGTGTAATGCCGTGCGCACCAAAGCCGGGCGAGCTGGAGACTGGAGGCTGAATTTTTCCGAGCAGCACGGCAGAGCGCTTTGCTTTCTGCCAGCGCGGAAAAGCAAAGCTTGCAGCCCTAACACCCCGGCTCCCGGGAACGGCCGCTGAATGTTTTTGCGCCCGATGTGTATTACCTAAATGGCTCGTTCTTTGAAGATCCCTTTCCCTTATTGGGGATGATTTCCCGCTTCCATTGTGGTGAACTTTGCCTCGCCTGACTCTTTACGGCTTTTCTCTTGCTGATGGGCTTTCTTTGTGGAGGTTTCTCTGGCTGATTGTGTTTGTTAATTAGTTGCTAACAGCATCGTAATGCGGGCTTGATGGATAACCGTGTCATTAGCACTCACCCCGGCAATTCACATTTCCAGCAGGGCAGGGGCTACCCCACGTCGAGCCCGTGATTTGTAGCTTTGGTCTAGTGCGTGCGACACAGCGAGCGCGGCTATCTGCTCCCGCGGCAGCTTTCCCCGCGCCCGCGGGGCTGCGCTGCCCCGGCCCCTTGCGCTGTATTTTGGAGGAGAGGACGAGGGTGGGGGGGGCGCGTCGGGCACCCTCTGCGTTGTGCGCCTCCTCGCACGTCTGTGTGCACGCGTGTGTGTGTGTGCACGTGTGTGTGCGCGCGTGTCGCTCCCGGCAGCGCGGAGCCGGCGCTGCCCGCCGCGGGCGCAGCGGCGCCGGGGCGCAGCGGCGCAGCCCCCCCCGCCCCGCGCAGCGGTGCGGGGCCGCCCCGGCCGGGCCGGCCGCTCCGCCCGCCCCGCGCCCGGCGCCGGGGGGCTCGGCCGCGCCTGGGAGATGTAGTCCTGGCTGCCGGGCTCGCCGGCGGCCGGCGGGGCTCCTGCCGGGGACTACGTTTCCCAGGCCCCCCTGCTGCTCCGCGGGCCGCTGGCAGGGCCGGGCTGTCAATCAGGGGACGTCAGGGCGGGCGGCGAGCGCGGGGACCCCCCCGCCCGCCTGCGCGGCCGCTCAGGATGAGTGCGGCGGGGGCTTAAAAGCGCGGAGGCAAGTGTCATGCGGGCCCGCCCGCGGGGCTGAGTCCGGCCGCGCCGCGCCAGCCGGCTGCGCGCCGCCGCCGCCGCCGGGAAAGGGGGGAGAGCGGGGAAGCGCCTCCAACCTGACTCCGCGAAGGGCAGCGCGCAGGACGCCGGAGGGCTGGGGCGGCCGGCGAGCGAGGCGGCGATGCGGCGCAGAAAGGTGGCGGCGGCGGCCGGCTGCTGCCTCGCCTTCCTGCTGGGCGCGGCGCTGAGCGTGCTCTTCGTGCCCGGCGCCGAGCCCCCGCCGCCCCGCGCCGCCGCCGCCGCCGCCGCCGCCGCCCCGCCGCCGGGGGAGGCCCTGGCGCGGCAGCTCCGCGAGCGCTACGAGGAGGTGCTGCGCTACCGGCAGCCGCGCGCCGCGGCCGCGGGGCGCCGGGCGCTGCGCCCGCGCGAGCGGCGCCTCATGGACCTGGCGCCGCCGCGCACCTCGGCGGAGCAGCCGCGGCCGCGGGCGCCCGCCGACCTCTCGCCGGAGCCGCCGCTGCTGGGCTGCCGCGACATCCGCGATGTCACCGGCGTGCGCTACTTGGGCTCCGGCTACACCAAAGCCGTCTACAGGGCGGTGCTCAACCGCTCGCTGGCCGTGGCGCTGAAGGCGGTGGACCTGGGCGGGCACGACATCGCCAGCTGCGTGAAGCAGTTCGCCGCGCTGGGGGACTGCTACCGCCTGGCCGCCTACAAGGTCGTCAAGGAGATGGTCCTGCTGCAGCGCCTGCGGCACGCCAACGTCCTGCAGGTACGCGGCGCCGCCGCCGCCCGTCTGCCCCGACGGGGCGCCCCCGGGGCGGCCGCGGCGGGGCCGGGCAGCGGGGCCGGGGCGGCGGGAGCTCCGCGGGCGCGGTGCCGCCTGCCGCCGCCTCTTCGCCCCGACGGGGCGCGCCCGGCCTGCGGAGAGGGGCCGGGAAAGGTGCGGGATACGGCGCGTTTGCGCCCCGCTGTTTGCTGCAGCAGCAGCCTCGCCCGTGTGCTGCGGCCGCGCCCGGCTGGCGGCTTGCTTTCCCGTGGCTCTTCCTCGTAAACAGGAGCGGTATTGAGGTGGGGGGCAGGTGGGAGCCAGGGCTTGGGAAGGGCTCGGGGGGGGAAGGGCGCTTTGCAAATGTGGGGAATAACGCTTCGGGCTGTGTTTTTGAGTGCCCCCCGCGCCGGGGGAGAAGGGGGCCGAGGCGGCGCTGCGGCGGCTGCCGGCGGCGCGCTGCGCGTTGCACCTCGCCGTGCCCGCTGCACCTCGCCGTGCCCGCTGCACCTCGCCGTGCCCGCTGCACCGCGCCGTGCCCGCTGCACCGCGCCGTGCCCGCTGCACCTCGCCGTGCCCGCTGCACCTCGCCGTGCCCGCTGCACCTCGCAGCGCGGGCGGGCGGCTGGGCGCGGGCAGGCGCCGGCGGGAGCGGGCTGCGTGCTGGCCCTGCTGCGCTCGCCGGCGGGGCTGCCCGGGAGGACTGTTACACATCAGCGCGGATCTCGACGGGTCCATTTGGATGTAAATGCTGGTATGGAAGTCCCCGTTGCGTTTCGCGTAGCACGAGCGTTGCAGTGGGATAAAAAATGAACGCTAGACCAGACGGGCTCACAGTAGGTGCTTTTTGAACTGAGTCAAGTAAAGAAGTGTTGTGTTTCTTCTTCAGCGGGAAAAGAGTACCGGCTCCCGCGCTAAAATTTCGGGCCCAAATGATCAAAGCTCTCGAGTGTCATATACTGTACAAGGAAAAAGTAGTCATGGCTTATCCGCATCAATAAAGTAAATATTAAAGTTCCTTCCTTCCTTCCTATTTCTCTAGTCTGCCCTCTGTGGTGCCAGGTCTGACTATAGTACATAAGGAGAACAACATCTAGCAAACTGCAATAAGAGATGCTTCTGTTAAAAATTTTGCTTGCTCCTCTGTTGCTGTTGTGAATTCTTTTTGGAAAACCAAGTTAGGTGTCTGTGACTATAGTGCAGCCGTGATTACCGATTGGGTTGGGAGCAGGATATATACCCTACAGTTGTAAATGCTGAGGGGATTTTTTTCCAGGGTTGTTTTCTCATGTTCAGTGGCAAGTGAAGCAAGTTGGCAAAAATGAGCTTGATGTCTGTGTTTCTGAAGTTGCAGGTCATTTTGGTAGGCACTAGTGGTCATGCTGTGTTTCTTCCAGATGTTACTCAGGTATAGTTTTTTTTCCTAAGGGAGGATTAATTTGTAACTAGGTTGTCCTCGACACGAAATGGAAGCCACGCTCCTGAGCTGCATGATCTGTGGAAGGGCTACAGCAGCAGTCGCTGGGCTAGCACGAGGAAGCGCTGTGTCTCTAAAGCCACCTCTTTCTGTATCAGTCTAGCGGAACTGCGGATTAATTCATTCCTGTGTTTCTGGATGTCAGGTGGGCTCCAGAGTGGGTAAACCGAGTCGGGATGTCGAATGTCCCTTTGAGTAATCCCAGAGTGAAGGGCCTGGACGAGAGCAAACAGCTTCAACTTGAGCAGGCGCCTCCACAAGTGCCAGTTAGCAGAAACCCGCCCAGGCTCCGTGCTGGGAAAATGTTCTAATGTGCAAAAATCCCTCGCATTAATTAGGGCTTCATATTTACATGCCACACAATTTAAAAATAGATTACACTTAAATCAGAAACATGTTTTCAATTTCGTTCCGATTTTGTCATTGCCTTTTCTTTTGTCTGTGCTCCGTCTCCATCAGACGCTAGCAGAGTTTCCTTGCTGAGATCAGAAAGGAAATGTCCCAGAAAAAGAGCCGAGCCCCTGTAAATCACTGTCCTTTTTGTTTATCATTTTTCATTCTAGGGAAGCATGGGGCGAGGTTACAGCGGTGTGAGTGAGGACTAAGCGTTTGATAAGACATTACCTTGAAAGGAGACTATAAAAATCAACCTGACAGGCTTTATCTAGTCACAGTCGGAGGACCCTTGTGGGCCAGGAATAGGTCTCTAATGTCATACTGAAGTCATAAAATGGGTATATAAAGTGGGGAGCAAGGAGCAACTTGAAATTTATTGATTATGTCTCTGTTAAAACCTGAGAGGGGACTGCATCTTGCACCTCAGGAGTGATGTTCTCCTCCTCGGAGGAAGCCAGGCCAGGGCCCTCTCCGGGCTCAGCAATCCCTGTCCAGGGTTTGCGGCCGAGGGAGAGGAAAGCGGTTCAAAAGCAAACGTCTCCTCCCCTCTCTGCTGGCATCTGACAGAAGCTTCAGTTTTAACCGGAGCGATGGGACCCGTGCTGGTCACGGATGCCACGTTCACCGCGCACCATCTATTGGGCGATAAAATGCCAGGAGGTGTTCTGCCTCGGCTCCTGGTCTTTTTCCTAGCTCTGGAGCAGAAATGCCGGCTTTGGCACTGCTGGGTGCGGTGTACCGATGCGGGAGCCGCTGCCAGGAGCAGTCGCAGGAGACCCGTCGCCCCCTGTCCCCTGCCCCAGTGCAGGAGGGGAGCAAACCCCTGCGGGGCAGCCGCCACGGCCGCTGCGTTTCCAGCGGGATTTTAGCGAGGCGGTGACAGCATCGTAGCAGGCAACGACCCGGTGCCTTTGCCCCAGCTGCGGGGGCCTCTGGGAAGCGGGAGCGCGTTTGCGGCGGCGGTGGCGGCCACCCCCGGTGGGAGCCGCAACCGCTGTCTCCCGGGCACGCGCCTCCCCCGGCCCGGGCCAGGGGCTATTCAGGGTGAATATGTTTATGGGTTTCTTTTGGTGGAAATAAAGTTCTGCTTTCATGTAGGTTCTGCCCAAGGAAAGGGGATTTTCCTGTAAATCTCTGGCAGCTGACAGCCTGAAGTGTAGTTTGTGAGATAACAGGCTTGTTCTTCACTGTCTCAGCAGTTCCCATTCTGGCCTGTCTCTTGTCAAAATCAGCTTTCTTTTTTTTTTTTTTTCTTTAGGCATCCTTTTAAAATACTTGATTATTGTACAATATATGATAGAATGGCACAAGAGCTCTTTCTAGAACGTGCCCCTGCCTTCAGGCAGCATGCTGACTTACCCACCGTGCCCTCTGGCTCTGGAAAGAGCCACATGTGTCGGCTCTGGTAGATGTGCCGAATCAAGTCTATCAAAAGAAACGTGGAAAACCGGCAAGAGAGAGTAGTTTTGCATCAGCCAGCGCTGATGCAAAGGCAGCTTGTGTTCATATTTTTAGTTATGTGGCTTGCCCTTCACTAAGAGCGCTTGCATGCCGCCGGGGTGTGTGAGCTGGGGCATTGCCCGGGGCTCCCTGCTGCGGCCGCCGCTGGGAAGGGCAGGTGCAGACTGCAGGGTAGAAGTATTTGCTCTGGAGTGGGGAGGAGAGGGGTAGTTCATTAAAGTCGATTTTATAATGAAAGGCATTGGGGAAGAGGGGGAACTGGGTCACTGATTCATTGTAACTGCGGATTTAGCAGCCTGTTAATTGCTTTGCAGCCGCTCTGTGTCAAATGCAGTGGTTGATCTCTTCCTTTCCCTCTGTGCGGTGCTTTCTTGCCTTGCAAAGTTCAAATACTCCTGTATTTGATTCCTGGCTTTCCATGCATTTAGTGAGGAAGATGATTTAGTGTGCTTTAATTCCGCCCTGCCCTATTTGAGGAAGAATCAAACCACTTGCAGTTAATTTCAAACAATGAGCACGATTGTAAAGACACGTCGGTGATGTTTGATTCACTGTAATAATGTAATTACAGCCCTGGCGTGTCAGTGTTAAAGGTGCTGCCATTCCTGGGCATAAGCAGCTCTCTGGAGGAATTCTTCCTTCCTTGGCATTGCTGAAGCTGACGGGAAGGCAAGGAAGGTTGGAGGCTGGCAGACATGTGGAAGAGTGCAAGCTTATTTCTGAAGCAAATATTTATCAGCACTTCCAGCATCAGTTCATGATGATTCATTTAAGAAGGAGATAGCACTTTTTTAGAAACAAACACAAAAGCTCAACCAAAAGTATTGGCTTTTCCTGAAGGCAATGGAAGACAGCAGCTGGTAACATAACCAGTAGTTTGCTGAGTGCATAGACAAGGCCATTTCATTCGGCTTATTTAGTTTTAGTTTAAAGTTAAAGCAAGCTGATGAAATACTGAAATAGCATCAACATTGAAAAAGTCACCATCTAACTTACGATGTCAAAGCAGTTTTTATATTAATCGATTCAGTTAGCACTCATAGATTTATTACAGATTTATTTTAAATGGTCATGATTACGGTGCAAATATCACTTAGAAAATTCATTGACTAATATGATGATGACTAATATGACTAATAAATACATCACTTGCTGTTGACAAATTCAGTAGTACTTAAGATGTGCTGGTTGAATATGCTGTTGGTTATTACAACCAGCTAATGTGTTTTTAAATATGATTTTCTTTTTACATTTGATAATGAAGATAATTAAAAAACGTTTTACCACGATGATTTCCCTATGCATAGGCATAGCCAGCTGGAAAGGGCACAATTTTATTTTTAACGTGAGGATTAAAATAGTAAAGCTTTGGATACAGTTTACTTATTCCATGTGGAAGCAGACAGTCTTTCCAAGTATTAAGAAAACCAGTTTGCCGTTTATTTCCAGTGCAAAGGCATGGGCACTGAAAATCTGTGGACTCTCGGAGGTCTGGTTTGTCATCGTCCTTCTTGCAGTAAACCATTTCACAGAAAGTGGGGGAAGGCGAGATCAGGTGCTGGTGGAGACAGTCACTCGGGGCGCTCTGCCCCGCTGCAGGGGGTGGGATGCGTCTGGGGCAGAGGCTGAGGGATCACACCCCCTTTGTGGTGGCGACGGCACCGGATGCTGAGCGTCAAACCAGGCCCCCAGTTTAACCATTAAACCTTTGGGAATTGCTGGCCTGAGAAGAATGGCCTGACTGCCGATGCAAGGTGGTGGGTGACGACATGGGGAAATTGTCATTCTGAGTTTTGGATGGGGCAGCAGATGTTTGCCCGTACTTTAGAGCCTTTCAAAATCAAGTACTTAAAATCCACTTTCCAGGCGGCAGGCTGGGATCTTGCTGCGCTTTCCACGTGGGGTCGTCAGTAGGGGATTGTCCTAAGTGTGAAGGACTTTTTAGACAGAGAATATTTTCTAACAGATATTTTAAATAGCTCAGTTTAACTGCCCTTGGGTCGAACAAAGATGAATGAGGCCACCTCACACAGTGCAAGACCAGGCTGACACCTTCTGTTTGGTTGGCGTTAGGATCAGATGAGCCTTGGGCCCCGGGCAGACGAGTCTGCCAGATCCTGGTGGGGCAGCTGGAGGAGCTCCCACCTCTCACTTTCCACCTCGATCGTCTGGTGGAACGGTCACGTCCGCTGCCCGGAGAGCACAAATGGAGCTGTGCCTTTGTCTCAGCCACCCCACTTCACTAATTGACGTTACCTCCAAGGAGACAAGGCTTCTAAGTCACTTGGCTGACTTTTGAATTTGTTGGTGGAATTTCGGATGACAGCCCTGGACGGGTGTGTGGGTGGAAGAGAGAAAAGCAGGCAGTGCCACCTGCTGATGACTCAGTGGAGACAGCTAGCTCTTGCTAACATATGTCCCCACAGCCCCAAGGAGCGAGGGGTGGAGTGGAGAAGGGCAGGGAGAGCAGACAGATGCGGTTTGGCGAGGAAAGAAGAATTACACAAAGTGCTTCTTTATTGCAAGAGTGCTTCCCAAAAGGCCCAGATGTTATCCTGCACTTTTGAGAGTGAAGAAAGGATCTGTTAACAAGAGCTCTAGAGCTGTTGGAAGCACAGAGCTGATACAATTGCAAACCAACTCTAACTGTTCATGTCACTGTAAGACAAGCTGCACGTCCGAAGTTGCCAAATTGCATTTTTTCCCATTGAATTTCATGGGACAGCAGAGGGTGTTCAACTTGCAGAGCTGTTGGCAGGAAGATATTTCTATAAGGCAAGAACATGCCATCAAATTAGTTAAGAGGGCTATGTCCTCCTTACTTGCTTTTGAAAACAGTGTCATAAAACTAATCCCCATCATTTGCTGGATGATTTCTGTGGTTGCTTCTCTGTTTTATGTGCCATGTAAACCACTCCAAAAGACTTTGGTTTGAATTTCTGCCTCCTTTATGGGAGCTGATGACTTGCAACCTCACGCGGCTCCCTTTCGTGGCAGCCCAGCCTTCCTCCTTCTGCGCAGCAGTTCAGGGAGGCCACTGGTCACCCCTGGATGCTGGTCCTGTGTCCCGATCCTCTTGTGCTGCTTGCCTTCCTTGGAGGGGCAGCGACGAGCGAGCAAAGCCGCTCTGCTCTGCAGGTACCTGCCCAGGAAGCTCGATTTGACCCAGGTAACATCCTGGCAGCTGCAAGAGAAAAGACATACTTTTTAGAGTTCCTTTTATTACCCCCAAACGGTGAGCTCCCAGCCTCTGCTCCCCTTGCTGTTCGTTTGCCCCCACAGCAGCTGAGAGCAGGGATGGACTCGGGCACCAGCTGGTCTCACATCTGGAGGTATCGCAGCCCTTGTTGGTAAAGCATCTGTGTCAGGTATACAAACTGGATTTTTTTAAAGGTCTTTTACTTGGGTTTTTAAAGTAACATAGTCACCCGACTGCTTGGATAGGTGCCGTGTGGCATCTAACTCCCCTTGCGATTTCTCTTCTCTATGTTGGCCATGAATGCCTTGCCAACAGCTAGTTCTCACAGGCAGTATGCTAATGCTAATATTGATTCTAGACTAATTTTAAAGGAGTTGTTATTTTTCGTCAGGCTCAGCTGAACCGCTCAATTTAGGTAGTGGGCACCAAACTTGAATGTTCTGTATTGTTTCAGGCCAACTTTGGGACAATATATTTTGGAAACAGCTGCTTTTTCTTGGACTGCGTGGCTGCAGCTAGACTCCAAATTCATTTTTATGCTCACCATGATAAAATACACAGTGTCCATGACAGATACCTAACAAAGAAAATGATATACAGACATGTCTAATGAATATTCCAGCAAGTTTACCTTTTCAGAACATAAAATGCACAGAGATTATTTGATAGCTGGTCAAGCAAAATAATGTCATAATGAAGGGTTAAACTTCTCATGCAATGGAGCTGAGTGCAGTCGCGGTGGATGGAGGTCAGGGTAGATTTCGATCTGGTTATTTACGAGATAATGAACTGTGCCTCCAGTGCGGCCAGTGCAATCCCATTGAAATCGTGGGTGTATATGAGTGATCTATTTGTCTTCGCTGGACGCTTTACAAAAGTGGACTACTTGTGTGATTAAATATTTGCAGGGCTGGGCCTTGAGCTTGTGCAGTGCAATGCAAATGCAAAGTGCTGTAAATGTTTTTAGTAGAAGAATTTTCCACTTCAGAGTATAAGGAAAGCAGGGAGAGTGAAAGACAGATAACGTTACTAAATCATAAGATTATAGCCAACATAATGTATGTCAGACCAGCAGGTATGTATAGATATATATGTACACACACATATAAAATATATAGAGATGTCCATGGACATCTGTGAATATACCTGTAGATACGGTTAGTTATATATATGTGTGTCTTTCTAATTAACACATGCCAATTTTTATCTTAATGTACTCGAATCCTATGTTTAGTAACAGTGCCAGGTATGACATTCTGGTACCTTTTAGCTCTTCTAAAATGCAGTGCTATTAATACATTTATAAACTGTGAATTTAGTGTTTAATATTTAAATTATTTACCTAGTTTCGGTATTCAGCAGCAGAAGAAATTTGCCTCACAGCTTTCGGCACACAGCTGTCATCTCAGCCTTAAAAAGCCCTGAGCTGTGCTGGACGCTCTCTGCATCCTGGGCTTTTCTGAAGAAGCTCAGCACTTGGCAGGACCTGATCACCTGATGTCAGTGAGGAAGATGAGTTCAGTTCTCGGGCACCATCTCTATATATCCTGTAGCAGGAAGGTTGGCTTCAGACTGATCTTCATTAGCTCCAGGCCATTCAGGGAACTTGCGCTTTTTCCAGGGAAAGGCACATGGCAGGCTTGCAGATGCTTTTGGGCTGAGCAGGAGTGGCTAAGATAGACATGCACACACTCAGCAATGGAAGGAAATGTTTAAAACCTGAGACATGAATAGATGTTAGGGTGACATAAATGTCTCAGATCTTATATTGGTGAATCATAGCTGTATCAGGCAGTGCTGGGTGTTCATGTGTCTTGTTCTTGCATGGACTGGCCCAGTGCTCCAGGAAAGAAAGGTGAATCCACAGATTGGTTGTATGTAAAGGGTTATGTTCAATTAGATATCAATCAAATAGCAAGACCTTCTAAAATGTGCTTTTCTGGTTTCGACATGCAGCAGCTCACTCAAATGGCTCATTAAATGGCTACTAGTGTCAGTGGGAGCTTTTTATTTCTCATGGGCCCCAGGTCACTAGGGAATATAATTTTGCCATAACCAGCTTTGATTAGGTAACCTTGCGTTTACGTATTTTTGAAAATAAAGATTGTAGTGAGCGTTGACTATTGTTGCTCACCCTGAAAGTGTGACTTTTTTTTTAATTGCACTTTCCTATTGTGGGCTGAAGTTAATGCCTTACTGTAGTAGGTTTGGGCAACTCCGCGTTGCAAGAGAAGAGAATTAGGTCTCTTGAGTTTACTTCTGGTGTAGTACAGTTGAGTTGTCACTTACGTTACTGCGGGGAATAGTGTTCTTGAAGTTCCGATTCCCGTAGTCAGGAGAATCTCCTGTTCATTGAAGGAAAAAAAAAGTGGAAATTCCCAGCTTTTGTGGTTGTGGAGAAAACCTAAAAAAAATGCAAAACGCTAAGGGCAAAAAACTAACAAGGCAAAGAAAAAGATTCAAAATGTGTTATCATTTGTAGAGAAATCGCATGATCTTTCCAGGCAAATCTTAGGAGTTTCTGCATGGTGGCTTGGGCAGCCCAGCCCGTGGGAGAGCAGGACCAGCCGGCGTCCTTGCCAGGGAGGGTTGTCCATCGTGTCCTTCCCGACTGAGCAGCTTCTATAAATGAAATGTAACACTTTGGCTGAGGCTCTGCCTTGGCGTTTATTTTCCTCGAAATCCAGCGAGGGTGCCCATGCTAATGCAGGAGGGTCTGTTGTTTGCATATACTTACCCTGCTGATGACAGCTTAATAAGCTCCTTTATTTTGTGTTTTTATTCAGTAAGCTTGTCAGCTTTTGTGCGGAGCCTGACCTCTGCCTCCACCCTCCCCCCAGCTTGTCTGGAAGGGGCACCTCTGTCCCTATGATTTGTACTAAAAGGGGATCGTAAAGGGACGTGAGCTGGGGGGCTGTACCGACGCCGATTCCCACAAAGGAATATAACTTTCTCCGGGGCTGACCCTGTGTGCCCAGCGTGCCCAAAACCGTGGAAGTCAGGGCAGGTTTTGGCACATAAAGAGCAGCACAGGAGAGAGCCTGTACGACTGAGAAAATCCAAACAGTTGCTGGAGAATTCAGTAAACAGGACTACTTTAAACGGATTACGGCACACAATGTGCGAACAGTTAAACATTTCATATCTGGCTTACGTTTTTCTAAACAGAAGGAAAGGCAGCCCAATATTGTGACTGTTTGCCGTTAGTTTCCATGCAAAAATATATTGGTGGCAATATATTTGTATTTAAATACAATGCCTTGAGATACCAAAAAAGATGTGGGATTGTATTTCTTTCCATTCATTTAATTAGAACCATGCTGAAAAAGCGTATGAAAACCATCACTCTCGAATATATCTAAAATGTAACTTTGTGATACTGAAAACGATGTCCATCCTAATAGAATTTCAGGTAGTGGAGATTTTGGATCATCCATATTTTGGATCATCTTTTGATTCCACCTATACTCATTTACCCTGTGTGCGTCCAGATACCTGTTTCTTACTTCACCGTCAGGGCATACAAACCGTTTTTCTCATTTCGGACCTTAAAAATGTATGGGACAAAAACAAAAAGGAAAAAAAGTGTTTTGGGTAACACTTCTGTACTCATTGTATCTATCTAATAAGTCAGCTTCTTAAACGAAAGGCGCAAGAATTACCATCCTGGAATATTTTGCATCTATATATAGTCCATGTTTTCTAACATCTGTATTCTGGATGGTGGTTCGTCAGGATGGGATGAATGTAACCATTCTAGATGCTTAATTGGCTGTTGGGACATGCCCAGTTTGTAATCATGATAATTGTACATACAAATATGGCCATGTAATTACATGTGCATTTTTGCATTTAGTCTGAGGACTTCATTTACAAAAGTATAAACGCAGCCCAATAAATCCTTTATATCTCAAACCTCTGTGCTTCTATAACTCTGTATAATTATGTAATAACACTACATCTGGAGAGATTTCAGTTAAGTAAAAGCAATAAAGAAATCAGATTGTATATTTTTTGAGTTAGACGTATACTAACTTCCTCAGTACTGTGTTTTTAGGTTGTAAGATTGATTAAATTCAGCAATACTTGTGCAAAAATTTTTTTCTTGTGAGAATAGAGAACAATTTAATATGAAACCAAAACTGGATCAGGTCCTTTAAGCTTCTGCAGTGGCTGAAGTGACTAAATGGGCCCTTATATAGTAAAACATGCACCAAATACATAGATACACAGGCAATGAAGACTTTTGCCAAGGTACAATTGAATATTAAAATGAAAGAATTACTTACGAGCAAAGTGCCATCTCCCTGAGAACAAATCTAAATCATTGTTATAACTATTGGAATTCATTCATTGAGGTAGAATACATACAAATATACTGTAATTCTTTTCTACTGATGTGTTCATATCCATAGATAATGAGACTACTTTCTCAATATTGTGTGTGTATGGATGTATATGTATCATGTTTTTGTAATCGAATGTATGACTGTTGTTTGTCTTCCTTATTTCTGTTCCTGGAATAGTTTTCACAAGTGTTGAGGATGCCTAATGAAGACCGATACCCTTTCTGTATTCATTGTTACTGTGAAATAACATTTGTGATACTATGATTTTTCAGCCTGTATTCTTATTTCCATTATGGCTCTTTTACCAATGGATATTGTTAGTATACTATAGACAAGAACTAACTTCTGCAGATAATACAGAAACAGATGTTAGATTCTGACACTCAAAAGTGAAAAGTTTCAGAGCTACCGAGTTTGATCCTGCCTTCTTAGTGAAGTATCTAGTAAGAATTGCAGAACCAAGCTCATGATTCCTCTGTAATGAAAGTTATGGCATTATCTGGAAAGATACATATTGTAATTAAGATTTTGTTTTACTTTCATGCTTTGCTAATGCTCAGGGTTTAAATATAACCATTGTTCTGGTGTGATCTTCTAAGAAAGCTTGCAGTGCACAGTTTTAACTGTTGTTAAATCAGCTGCACAAAAATGGTATCACAGATGATAAGGAACAAACCCTAAGACCAGTCTGAGTAACTCTAGATTAATAAATTATTGCTGTTGCAATTGTTGTCATGGTTGTGTCAGTCAATAAAAAAGGCACATTTTCCTACTTCAAATGTTCATATGCATCTAACACGAATTCCCTATTGTACATCAATGCCAAAATTTTTATGGCATGTTTTAAAATAAAATCTTCTAGCTCTTTTTTGTTTAGTTTAATGTCTGTGTTTTAGCAGCTGTTTTGAAATACAGCACCATTCTTACACCAAAAAGAATAATTGTTTACTTCACTTACATTTTTGGAACGCTTTTTTGTCGTTTAAATGTAGACAACTATAGTTAGAGCTAGCAGAGTGGTTCATAACGAATCACGTATTTGCTGACTTTAGCCACTCTTTTTGCTTTTCTGTCTGTCAGGGTCATGAGTCCTAAGACTGTGCTTGATATTCAAATATATTTGCAGTGGTTGTTTGCAGCCTCACCCGGCTCTGTCAGTTGGCCGCAGTCACTACCCAGGGTCCTTGCATTCCTGGTGAATCAGTGCTCCGTGCTCTGCTCTCCATGAGCCTGACTTCTGCAGGGCCGTATCCAAGTCCCCTCAAGCTCACTGGGGACCCTTGTCAGCTTCCCTGAGCTTTTTAGAATGAAAGAAGGTTTGAAGAAGAAAAAGAAAAATCAGATTACTCAGAGAAAGACAGTAGATGAACAGAATCAGAGCATTTTTAAAAATCGCTTTTTCACACAAGCCCTTTTACTGTAAAGCTTATTCGACTCGGGGCAGAGATTACATTTAATGTTATTTCTTGTGCGTGCTGTTCTAGCTGGAAAGTTGCAATCAGATCCTTATCAGGCTCATTTAACTGCCTCTTTGCCAGGGCTTGGCAAGGAGTTTGTGAAAGCCTGTCCCCTAGTTGTGTCAAACGTTGTCCCATTCCATATAAAGTAAGCCATCTTCTCCACAATCTTTAAATATCCTCCTTGTGCAAGTATTTGTGCAAGGGAAAATTAATCATTCAAATGTCCTTAGAAAGCAAATGCAAGAAGGAGCTGGAGCATGGCCGAAATTGCCATTTACATTCTTTTAAATTGCAGAAACTACTTGCAGATAATGTTTTGCATATTTGCCCTTCTCTAATGATACTGCAAATGAAAGTCCATCAGGTACAGCAAGAGACAATTTCTGGATCGGAAGAGATAAGTTTTGGCATTTCAACTGCTTTTCAAGCCACTGTGTCATTTAAACACACATTGCCAGCCAGTGCACAAGTAGTAGTCCTGTAGGAAATGTCATTAAAAGGTATTTTGCAATCTCTTTTAGGCAGAAAATTATTCTTATTTAGCCAGATATTGCATAGGCTAAACTAATTTTCCTCTGATATAATTCTGTTTCTGCATTCATGGGTATTTTTAGACATTATCTTGTTTTCTCACACATCCATTAGTATAAAATCCTGCACAGAGGGGTATGCAGAAGCCACTTAACTAGCCTTTTGCCGTATGATGCCCACAGAGACTGTGCTAAGTAATTTAAGAGCTTCCTTCAGGGGTTTCAAGGGAGCGCTCCTCAAATGTGAGGATACAAAAGCTGTTGGAGGGAGACTTTGAGGCTATAAAATATATAGAGTTCAGAGCCTTGTAAGAAATGCTTACTTTGCACCTCATCCATGGAGAAAAGTAAAAGCATGCCAAGATATATTACGCTGATAATTGCCTCACTGTGATTTTTTTTCAGCTCTATGGCTATTGTTACCAGGATAGCAACGACATCCCAGACACGCTGACGACCATCACTGAACTAGGCTCGCCTTTAGAGATGATTCAGCTTTTACAGACTTCCTGGGAAGACAGATTTCGAGTAAGTAACAGCTTTTTTAAAAGGACTTCTGGAGAGCTATGAATACAAAATAACTGCAAGCATGAAACAGAGGTTATACGCTATGCCATATAATTCACATGTATGAAACATTTGCTTTGCTTATGATTACATCTTGGTTTAGAAACAAATTTTAACACTCCCTTTCTGCAGTGTTTAAGATACGCTATTTTGTCTGTTGATGTTATCTGACTGTAGCTGGTTATATGCTTTTTACATTATATCTTCAAACGTTTCATACTTGCTAAAAAGTCAGGGCCCGAAACTGCTGGCGTTGAGCATTATGCTGTGCGACTGCAATTTATACAATAGAACGATGTTACATTTCTATCCTGATCATTATCACGGGTCGGTTGTATAATTGTTTTCTACTGCTTCCTCTTCTGTTTGTCTTTTACTAGGGAAGAGTAAAATAAACGTACTCAGATGTCAAACCTGGTTTGCCCACCGCACTGGCAACTTACCAGAGCACGAAGGTCACACTTAATTTGTCCTGAACGAAGGCAGACTGCAGCAATGCTTTGATCAAGACAGTGCTGTGTATACTGGGCCGCGTAGTCGGCTGAGGTTAACCCCGTAAGACATAGCGAGGCAGCAGTCTTCATCTAAAACACTTTGGATTGCATGGCTACAGCTGTACTAGCAAATTAAACGTGCCCCCGACTGCTCTCAGGGACGACCTGGCGTGGTACAGCTCACATCTGTACGCTTAAATTCCCGTGCTCACTAAAAGCAGGGCGGCTAAGTGCAAAGTGCCTGTTGGAAACGGTCCCTTGGCCCCGCTGCCTCCTGAGTCGCGTCTGGGAGTTGTTTGGGAGAGCGCTGCTTGGTCCAGGTCAAACCCCAGCCAGGGGCTGCGCTAGCAGCGCTGTGTACGATAGCGTTGCTGGGCCCGGGAACGTTCCCGGGCCCGGTTTGTTTTACTGACACGGATGGAGCAAGCATGGTCCCGGAGCTGAACTTCAGCTGCCTTCTCCTGAAAGAGATGTGCTCTTCATAAGTGGTAGAGGTGCTTGTCACAGCTCCCTAAATATCCCTCCTGCCTTTGTCACGGCTCGTCCCTGGAGTGCAGTCGTGGACTGTGGCGGCAACTATGTACAAAATAAACTAGCACAGGTATACTAGATTAGGGATAGTAAATTGGGAAGCTTTCCCCCTCTGCGTATTTCCGAGAGGGCAGGTAGGAAGGGAGATGAAGGAGAATTTCCCTGCTAATACTGAGCTGATTCACAGAGGTGTAATGACAAATGAAACATTCCTGAGAGTGCTGTAATGAAACCTTAGATGATGTTATGCTCATTGCCTTATCTAGGATTCAGTTGTCCCAGAGAAGAAAGAAGAAATAAAATCCTGTCTTCTTGATACCAGAGACTTGTTCGTGGCCCAGTCTGAAAACAATTGCACATCTGCCTAGCTTTATTCCTGCAAACAGTTTCCTTGTGTTGGAGGGCTCTGAAGCAAGCTTTCTCCCAGGGCAGCACCTGGCCACTCCGTGGAGGTGTGCGATACAGAGCAAAGCCTTCATCGGTGTGCTTAAAGCTTGTCCTACTGGGGTATTTTCAGTCCCACCTCAGGCTTCAGTCCATGGGGGCTCAGGCTGGTCACAGAGGTTGCCAGTGCAGGAGTAGGATTTTGTTAAGTGTTTGAGAAAAGGCAATAATTTCAGATGACAACCTGTGTTTGTATTCATACAAAATTCTAGGTTTTGTTGGCAATTGAAGATATGTGTACTGCAAGTTAGTTTTGTCTAAGAAAGCAGTTCAAAGCAGTAAAGCTTTGTCAGTGCAGTACCCTGTCCTGGTACAGTTCGCTGATGTAATTGTGACTCGTAGAAAAAATACTTTTTTTTTGAATGCTTCATTTTGATCTGCTTCCATTTCCCCAGGAACATGATATGCCTTTTATACACAGCGTGCTGTGTTGTGGGACAGCACGGCACGAATTCTGTGTGCTCCCAGAGGGAGGAAAGAGTCATCAAATCTGTCACCCCATAACCATGCTTGTATGCATAGATACCTATGGGTGTCTCCACATAAAGCTTTGGTATCATTTAAGTAGGATAAAAATGTTCTCGTCTGATCAGGCAGGGAAATGATAGTAGAAGTGTCAGATAGTCCTAATGTCCCACAGACACACCATCTGTGAGGTATAGCTTCAGACGCGCTCAGCCTCTGCTTTCTTCTGAAGTATGCATTTAGGTGCTCCCCTGAGTATGCCATTTATGTCCTGAGATTGAATTTTGATTTGGCTACTTGAATACATGTGGCCTTAACAGCATATTCTAACAAAAAACAAAAATTATACATAAATAATAAAAAGCTTGCTAGACTGAATAAGGAATGTTACTAATTGAATATATAGAATAAAAATTCCAATATTTAACTATGTTCATATTACTGCTTGTTTTGTATTAGTGCATTATATATTGGATTTTAAAGAAATGCATGACTTGGAAGCAGTACTTTGATAAGGGGACTGAGTTCAACATTCAGCGAGTTTGATGTCTAATAATTACCCAAGTTTCCAACTTGCAATTGAAAAGTGCAGGGTCAGTGCGGAGTCCCTACCCCAGCCTCAGAGTGGGCATCTTCTAGGCATGTAAGGGTCCACCTAGGTAGACAGATGTACACACTTACGCTTGTGTATGGTGAAGAGTTACAGTGGGTCAGAGGAGCTACCAAACTACACTTCCAGTATATTTGCTTTCTTCTCCCTGGGAAAAAGAAAAACATAAGAAGAACCAGTGGAAAACAAGAATAAAAACAATGTGAAAAGGAGTGATCAATAAAGAGACAATACAGACAGCTTCTATTGTTCAAGCTGCAGTTATAGGCGCAGAGTGTTGGGGCCAAAAATCCCAGACCTTGAGCTTGTAAAAGAGCAGATTCTTAGACTGCATGATCAAGGCCTGTATGTAATGTGTTATTAAAAGTAAATGCTTTTATTTCTATTAAAAGTAAGAATAGCAACAATGGGCCGTGCTTCAAGAGTAGTGTGGGAAAACACTGGTAAAGAAGCTTATTTTGGTTTCAGGTCTCTAAGGGTTATTACAATCAACTATGTTAATCCTCTGAAAAATACCTTGGATGCAATACTCAGTTTTGTAGATAAGTTGTAATGCTTATATTTAGTCACATAGTTACGAATATATCTGCAACTAAAGTGGTTTAATTCATGTGCTCTGTACTAAGAAAATAACACAAGGAACCCATGTTTTTGTATTTCAGATTTGTCTCAGCTTAGTTCGGCTTTTACATTATTTGGCTCACTCTCCTCTTGGCTCTGTGACGTTACTGGATTTTCGCCCTCGACAATTTGTGATCGTAGATGGAGAGTTGAAAGTGACAGATCTAGATGATGCCAGTATTGAAGAAAGTTCTTGTACCAGTAACAGTGACTGTTTTATGGAATTCCCAGCAAGAAATTTCACTCTTCCTTGTTCTGTTGAGGGACGATGTCAAAACATGAATGAAAAGAGGAATCTCTACAATGCCTACAGGTACATGATCAGTTTTCTATAACATAAAAGAGAATTAAAAATGGGCAAAAATTCTGCATCATCATTTTTAGTTATTTAGACCAGTGAACACATATTAGCTCAGATCTGTAATCCAAGAATAAGTTAAGCCATGAATAATTGTTTCCTATGTGAAAATACTTTAACATAGCGTTTTTAATTCTAGAAATATTTTGCATACTTTGAGTGTGATTCATCAAGTTAGTCTAGTTTTACACTGATCAGTCATACAAGTAAAATTTTTTAGAAGAGTAAAACTGAGGCCTTGTGAAGGTGGAAGCCCATTAACTCTGCAGCGAGACAATTCTTAACTCTTCTGTGATGTAAATTCATAAGGATTTTCACCCTTCTCTTCCTACCAGCTGAGAAATGAGCTGGTCTCAGAGGCAGAATTGGCATCCGGCTCTTCTTGCATGCTCTGGCGCAATGCTGCCCACCTCTCCTGAGCCTGCCTTCGCTCTGATTTAAATGCTCCCTGGCTCAGCTGCGGCACAGCTGAGAGCACTGACGCTCTTGCAGTGCATGGATGTCAGTCACGGATGATCGGGGGCATAATCCCAAATCCCAAACTTTTTGAAGCAAGAGCGGGCTGTGTTTGCATATGGTGGATTACTTGCTTCCCATGCTGCTCCCACTCCCGCTTTATGGCAGTGCTGTACTCCAGAAATGGGGATATGTAGGTGACGATTGGCTGTTTGGCCGGAAACTTTGAAGAAAGAGTTCAGCTGAAGCGTCTATCTTCTGAATTTTGTTTTAAGGGCTTACCCAGATTTGCAACTGAGTTCTTTTGGAGCGATGACTTTGTGTTTGTGGTCTGGGCTGTTCCCTAACTTTGATCGTGCTCCTCTTAGGGCTGCATCTGGAGCCTGGGGGAGCTTTATCAGTAATTGGTTCTTAATGCTGGGCTGCTGGCGCTGCTGCGGCTTCGTGCTGAAGGGTGCTGCTGAGACAGGCGGCCGTGGCATCTGATCCAGATATGATGGTGGAGGATCTCAAAGCAATACCATAATGGTGTGCTCATTCCTTAGACTTCCCTTTCAAGTATCGTGCTGTTCACTCCCTGCCAGACCACAGTGAGGAGAGTCTTCTCCAGAGAGAGTCTTCTGCTTTGGTCCCAGGGCGCTCGCCAGCATGTGTGTTGCATTAGCTGACCACACTGAAATGGGTTGCGCCACATGACAACCATCTGCATTTGCGCAGCGCAGTTTTTAGCGTGTCCTGCAAAATTTTCCATTTCCATTTGCTTGGATTAAAGATCCTGCTTAGCTAGCTAGCTTTTGGTTATGACCGTTTTACTGTTCTGGCTAAGAAACCTTTAATAGGCATCCATGCATCTGCGTCCTAACTAGGGATTTGCCTGCAATGTGGTGGGCAGGTTGCCGCTCTCGCTGAAGGAAGCAGTCTTTTTCTATTATAGTTCTTAACACTTCCTTTGAACCGCTCGCCAGGGTGTAACACATGCAGCATCCCAGTGTTTGCAGCCCCTGTTTTTGCTTAATATGATGGAGACAGTGGGCTTTTGTTTGATAACAGATTCCTACTACAGTAGGCTGCGACCATCCGTGATGAAGCATCAGCAGCAATCTCCGAGTGCTTGTCCGGGAGGGCTTTTGTTCAGTTCATTCAGTGCAGGCTACAGAATTTCATATTTTCGTGCACTCTGTTGCCGTGTGGTTAGAGGTTCCCAGTACTGCTGTCTCCAAGATCAGCAAAGGGTTACTAGTGCTGTTAGCTAGAAGTCAAAAGCAGCACTATATCAAACAACTGCATAAATCCCTTGCAATTTTAAAATATAGTAGGCCCTGTCCTTGAAAAGATAATTAGGCTGTCCAGTTCGTTTCTTTATATGGGTATAAAGATATTTATTTACCTCTTTATGAGGTAAATAATTAAAAGAGAGAAAACATTTAAAAAACCCCAAACTCCACTATGCAAGAACTGGCACATCTTAATTTTCAAATAGTTGCCTTCTATCACAAACATGTCTCTGTGGGTTTTCCTCCAAATATTTGGAGGAACATTCTGAAAAACACTTAACAGTTTTAAAGATAAGGATAATCAGTACTTTGAACTATTAACGAATGGCTGAGATGAATTTCCCATCATTGACAATTCTTAAATTAAGATCAGATAGTTCTTCGAGGAAGAGAAGAAAAGAGAAAAACCCTGTAGGAGAAAATTTAAGAGAATCTGACAGTCCGTGTTAGGCAGATCACAAACGATGCCACTGGCCTTAGAATCTGTGAATAACAAATGTTCATATAATTGAGTTTTCCAGGTGCCAGGGTCTGTACATTTCAGAGCTGCACATGTGGGTGTTTGCTTTAGAACAAGTTGTGTATTTATATAGCCAGGGAAAAACAATAAGCTCCATGACTTGCATCTATCCGGTGTTTAGAAAAGTAAATGACAGCTACTGAATGTTTGCAAAGAGCTGTTCACAATCAATTGGAGTCTGCTGGTGGATATTCTCTAAGAAAAATGAGGTAAAATTTACCAGGTAAATTATTCATTGCAAACGTTACGCTGCTCTTTAAACTTCTGCATGTATTTATATTGGCTATTTCATACTCATCGCTGAGAAAACCTACCTGTGGAAAATCCTGTTTGTGAAAATCATAAATATTTCTTTTTTTGCAACAGATAAATTTTACTCTTCCATAATATAAGCTAAAATCTCAAGGAAATATTCATTGTATAAGTGGAATATGTCAGCTCAATAATACTTGTGCCTATGATCAACTTTTGCTATCAGTAACTCAATTTTTTTAATTTGTGCTTATGTAAGACATCTGTTATTCCATCTTCAGAGTATGAGTCACCGTAGGTTTCTGTTTGACAGTGTGGTCTCTGTATGTGAAAAAAACATTTACTTTGCTTTGCAGGTTAGATATAAAGCAGGGCAATATCCCAATTGTGTTACTGTTCTGCTCATTGCCTAATATTTATGTCTTGATACTTCTGTTTATATTGTCAGATCCTGAACTGTCCATCTTTATCTTACGTTGCTATGACACTGAGTTTGCAGTAGTTAGTAATACTGTCAGAGTAATAGAAATGTAAAGGAACAATGTGAAATTAAGTGTACCTTATATATATAAGATATTTTTATTTTATAGCCCTCCTTCTCTGTAGGAGAGGTGTTTTGTAAGGATATCAACATTTAAATTCTCTCTCCTGTTAGGTTTTCCACTGTTTTATCAACAGTGATTGAGCATGGATAGTTTAGGAACAGTCATAAAAAATAATCAGTTAGTTTAAGACTGTGAGAAGTATGTGTAAACTCGTAGACCTTTTTTGATATGGGTGTTCTAGAATTGCTGTAGTGCTTTTATATGTATGCAAAATAGATCAAAATCACTTGAATCACTACTGTTTTTTTCAGTAGAGGATATGCATCCAACATGACTATCCACATGAATGCACCTGGAATTTAGATAAATGATGAGAACAGAGCAGATATTCTGAACTGCAGTGGTATTACAACAATAGAAGAAGGTTTTCTCCTGGCCATTCATTTTAATGCCTGAGAAAACTGTAGAAAAGAAAATAATAGTCAAATGAACAGAAATCTGAGTTACACACTTTCAAGGTTTGAAAACCCCCCAAGACTTCTGAGGTTGGTGTCCTGTTAGTTTGTTGAAGTACAGAGAGCTTTGCAAATAGTCACAATCCATGGGGCTTCATAGCAAATTTCTGTATTAACGGAACATTTACACGTAGGTACAAGGCGGCCTTGTATGTAACAGCTTGGTCTAGGTATGCCAGACAGCTGTGTGAATAGTCTCAGCTACATATTTATTTGACTATAGAATACGATTATATTTCCTGAATAGGTCGGTGGCTTATAAGCAATTAAAATTTTATTCCTTATGTTGTTTGGTAGTTACCAGACACATGTAACTTTTTTTTTTTTCTTTAATGTGGGTTATTTTTCCATTGCAGGTTTTTTTTTACGTATCTTCTGCCACACAGTGCCCCATCCTCACTGAGACCATTATTGGATGAGATAGTCAACGCAACAGGTAATCACACTAAATGTGGTAATGCCAAATATCTTTTTTTTAGTGTGACTATCATGCTTGGGATTTGGAGAATGCTGCTTTTATGTTCATTGTAATAGAACCAGATTGTCCTTTTATGCAGGATAAAATTCACCCCAGGCAGAGAAGGCAAGAATGGCCCTGAATATCAGTGAAATCATATTTTGAGGTTTTAACTGGGTTTCAGACATGCATACTCCTTCCTGATACCTCAGTACAAGGGTGAATTGCATCTTTGTATGCACTTCAGTAACAATCTCACAAGGAACAATCCAAATAAAATTCATTCCCGTTTAGTGTGCAACACTCTGCGGCCTTTTAGTCCCACGTGAAGAGCTGAGTCAGTGTGGACTTAACTGCATGATCTGGAAAGTCCCTGTCTTTACCAAGGGGAATTTCAGTTATAAAGACAAGATATTTCCCAGTCTCCAATTGTACTAACAATGCTTTTATACTTCAGAAGCCAGAGGCAAGTGAAATTACCCTAGATCTTTATTAATTACAAAAATAGTGCCTTTGGGAAAAGAGTAGTTTAAGTTGTGTATGCACTTTGAGGCTTTTGGTTTCTTGTTCTTGGGGTTTTGTATCTTGTACTACGTACATTTCATGGAGAAGTTTGACGATGCCAGGCCATAAATAATGAACAAACAAATCCTTTGGTGTTCCCTGCATTGGCTGAGGTTCGTCTCTCGTGGGGAGCCCACTGCAGTGATTGCTGCCTGCAGTCCTGAGGTCCCCAGCTGGACTAGTCACCCCTTGACAAGCCTAGTTATAGCAGGGCTCGTGTCTGGTGTGAAAAGCAATTGGGTTGTCACTTTGTAATATCTACTAGACTTTATATTCACATCACGGCACCATCATAAAGTAGGGCACCACCATGTCCTGACGCCTAGGACTTTATCTGAATGCAGCCTCTCTTTACTTCTGTGAAGGTTGCTCCTCATCTAAATCATTCTTTTTCTGTGCTTTTAAAGGAGAACTTCACTGGGGAATAGATGAAACAGCTGCTCAACTAGAAAGAGTTTTGAATTTGTATAAGAGCGGAGAGTACTTACAGAACACGACTCGGATACCGAAAACTGGTAAAGTATTCTTTTTCAAATTTTAAAATCAGAGACTCCGCTTTGTCTTTTGTTTGAGGATTGAAAGGGAAATATCCAGAAAACTGAGGGGGCTCAAAGGCTCTTGAAACCATGCACATGACTTCAAATATGAAACGATTTCAAGCACAAAATGATTTCAGGTCTGCGTCTTGTTTCCTGGGCACCTTCTGAAGCCCCTCACACTAAATAAGGTAGTTGGACTTCTGTAGGTGCGAGCACGGTCTCCTGGGGAAGAGGGAAAGGCGGTGAGTGCTGCTCTCCATCATAGCAGACCTGTGGAAATCTGTTTCATAAACTCATGCTGAGAAGTGCAGCACATCCAAACACTTCCCTACTGTGGGAGTGTGAGAACCCCCCAAACATGAGCTGATGGGAGGATTAAAATAGGAACCCCGTAAAGATGCCTCAGTCGTCTGTGGATTTCCTGAGACTTACAGGAATTTCTTGCAGGACTGAGCATCTGTAAATGGAAGAATAAGATTTTTCCTTTCTTTGCAAGGGAAGGATACCCTATCTCCCAGCTTCTGCTAGCAATAGGATAACAAAAAAGGCACAGGTTGAAAATGAAGCTGCACAATAGCATCTTTTTCTTTTTCATAAAATATCCTCTCTAGCACCACAGGTATGTAAAGTGCTATTCAAGCAACTCTGATATAAAGGGATGCATGTTCTTCCCAGAAGGATACCTTGTGGAGTAATACATTTCGAATAAGATTATGTAGAATGGAAATGGCTGTTAAGCCAAACAATTGAAAAAGCTGTTGTGCAAATTATTTTTTGTGTATGTACAATATTCATGTCAGACTGTTGACATAATTGACTGCAAGTTGATAGGAAAATTACGGTTTTGCTGCAAGAGCACAGTAATGAAGGAGAGATGGCTTCTAAATGAAGATGAATGTTGGCACAGCGCATTTGAAAAGTTCAGTGAAGCATTTGCTCTGTGAAAGACACAGGAGCCAAATTCATTCCTGTCATAGCACTGTTAACCTCAAGGGGCCATGACACCAGGGATGAATTTGACCCACTTATCAGAAATAATTCAATATTTATTTTGTTGTAAAATTGGCAGGAAAATTGTTGCAGGTGTTCATTTAACTTTCTAATTTTCAGCTTTTCATCACAGTCTGTGCTGAGTGATGCCTGTCAACACAGCAAAATTATTTTCAGCAGTACAATCAATAGTACAAACACGTCCTTTGTTGAAGAAGTGCCAGGAAGGCTGAAGTTTTTCTGTGATGCTGGTTGATTCCAGATTTAACCACCATATCAGGACAATATGAAGGGAGGAAAGTTTAGGACAGCAGCAGTAAACGTAACAGTGCAAGTTTCTAGTAAGACGGAGCAGACCTTCCTGTGTATTTGGCTACTATAATAAGTACACATTTTTGTGCTATAATAAATACACATTCTTGTGTTAGTTTAATTCCATAGAGTCCTGGATAGTATAACACAGAATCTGCTGCCCTTGTTCAAGGTTAGTAACGCCTTCCTGTGCAAGTAGCCCTTTTTACTTTTAGGACACTGCTCGGGGACCTACGTACTCTATAACATCAGCAAAGATATTGAAAATACATAGAAACTTTAAGTAACATATTTCACCAGTCTAAGAGGGTGCTAAATTAAAGATCCTGAGTGTAAATACTTTGATATGAAAAAGATCTCAACCTATAGCGAGCCTGAGAAATCAAACATGTCAGTAGAAGTTACACTTACAGGAGATATATTTTCAGACTTAGCTGCCATATCTTTAAGATGTGCAGACCTGTTTCTCGTTTGTTCTAAGGCCACTTTACCCAAACAGAAAAGGCGCTGTAATTTATTCCTATTTTAAGACTCCTTTTCCTTGCCAGAAAAATATGAAGACGTCATACCATAAGGGTGAAAATAGCCCTACCTACTCATTCTTATCACTTTTATTCCACACACATTCCTCCCTCAACTAATATTTCATTTGTAAAGTCAAGCCAGAATTCATTTTTAATGCTTCCAGTCCAAAGATTATTCAATAAATGAGAAATTCTGCTGTGGTACGGTGATGTGGCAGGAGAGTGTGATAGTGGTGCTGAAAGAGGCTTGGTGTCCACATAACCAGCCTCTCCTCGCTGGCGGGACATTCCCAGCTGAGCTGGCTTCTTGGCCCAGCAAAACCAGGGCTGAAGAGTAGAAGAAATTCCACATTTTATATAACTGGTGGGTAGTGGAGGCGGAGACAGGGTTGAAAAGGGAGAACTGTGATACTTTCACAAACTGCGGTAGTCTTTTGGTCCTGTTTAGACTTTAGGTCATTGGGTTACTCTCAGAAAACCAAGGAAAAATATTTTTTTGATTATGGGTTTTTAAATCTTTTTTCTTGTTCTACAATATAATGAAAGTTCAAGGAGACTGTTTTCCAATCCAGTGCTAGAGTAAGTTAAAACTGGAGATTGTGGTTTGGTTCTGAGGCCAGATCAGAGTTAATCAGGGCTTTGCATTCACATACCAGGGTGCCAAGATCTTGCAGGCACAAATTCACATAGATTTTGGTTCAGATGATGGAAATTTCGCAAGGTGAGTGGTTCCCAAGATTTTCACCCTCTCAAATGGCAGGAAAGACAAGAATTAACTATTCAGTGTGAGGCAAGCTATTTTGTTCTGAAATCTTAAAAGAAAAAGTAGCAGTTGCCATGAATCTTCACTGACACCTGAAAGACTGACAAAATAAGGCCTCTCTGGTGGATGTTCTATTTTCAAATACTAAAAGCAAAACTAGAGGAAAATTCAGATCAAAGAAGTGCAGGTGTGTTTTTTTTTGTTTTGTTTTGTTAAAAAAAAAAAGAAGTTTCAGGTGATGATGCTTGAGAATTTGCATTGAAAGTCTAGATGTTTTGAATTACCCGTCGTCTTGCATAGACTGTTATAAATTCTTTCTAGGAAGGAAGAGATCATGATTTTGGGCAAGTCATCTAAGGACATAATTAAAATATAAACTTTTAGGAAACAGGCTGTTATCTGTGTGAACTTATGTTTTTGAAAGGAAGACCTCCTCCTAGGAACAACATGAAGTGCGAAAGGTGATATTGATAATCAGTAGGAAAGTGCCACGAAGAAAGTTCTTGTCAATCCTAGTGTTCCCATAAATTCAGTTTAACAAGATGACATAGTCATATTACAGAAGGTCTTGGATATTAAGCTTTCACTGTGCTTCAGTTGTAAAATATTTTATAGTGCTGTAAATTATATTATGCTCTGGACTTTGCTTTAGTATCTTAGAAACAGAGTCGAGGCGCAGGAGACATTCGATAGCTATGTATGTGTTCTGTAATCATAAATCACACGACTGTTAATGTTGGTATAGGAACATTATGGTGTTTAAAACAACACCATGAGCAAATACCTTTATATTTCGTTGACTGTTGGCCTCCCTTGCTGCAATCCAGAGGAATGTGAATTAAACCAGGAACCATGCATTTCTTTTCACATATGTTATCTAAAATGATTAAATTGTTCCTTTAGTTATCAAGATTAAGAAAACCATAAAAAAAATCTACTGACATTCATCAGTAAAGTCCTGCTGCAGTATCAAAATTTTTATTACTTCGATCAGCTGACACTGATTTGTACCAACTGGGTGTCCGGCCCTTGAGCTAAGCCCCCAGCCTTTCAGTTAGCTCAGAATTTACTCAGAAATGCGTGAAATCAGCTAACACTAGTAAATCTGATAGCTTTGTTATTCATTAAAGCTAATAGATGACCCATTATTAGGCCTAAGGCTGTGCAAGCCCACAGAAAGGCATAATTAGCCTCTGTTGTTAGCTGAAAGTACATTCGCAATGCTAAAAAGGCTGGAAGGCTGGACAGAAAGCAAAGACACTTTGCGTTTCCCTTTGTCTTAAGACAATTTGGCAGGATTATGCTGTATGTAAACATTTACAGTACAACAGTGTTTTGAAAAAGTATTTTGCAGGATCACTATAGCAACCTGCTTAGGAAATGGTAAATCTATGCAAGAATTTTTGGAGTCAAGTAGGGGGTGCGTGTGTGTGCACACGTGCGTGTGCGAGAGAAATTTTTGCAAGGTTGCTGAATAGTGTTTGAGACAGTTCGTTTGCATATCCTATGGCAGGCCGAAACGCTAAGACTAGAAGCGTCGTGCCGAAGGCGCGTGCAGACTCAGCGGGGAGCATGCCGCGGAGCAGCCCTTGCAGCCCAGATTCCTGCTTTATCTGGCGCTCGGGTGTTTTGTGTTCCTTTCCCAGGGATGTCAAGGCGGCTTTGTGGTGAGCTGAGGGGTAAATGTGCATGGGACTGAAAGCACTTTCATATTAATTTCATATTAATTGCGTAGGCATGCCCAGCATGCAGAGGGGGACCGGGAGTGTTTGCCCATTGCACCCTGTACGATGCTGGAAGCGCGGCAGGGCAGCGCGTTTGCTCCAGCCCAACTGAGTGGTAGAGGAAGGGTGGTGCGGGGGCAGCAGGCAGTGATTTTCTCCCAGCATATAAAGCAGGCAGGGAGCCAGTGTTCACCTCCACCGTGAGGCTGGCAAGGTGCCGCTTTTCCTCCGTGTCACTGATTTTGTCATTAGTGCAGGGTTGTAGTTCAGCCAGGGAACAGTGACTGGTTGTTTGTTGCCCACGTGGGAGAAGTGCATCTCACCATGGTGCAGACAGTGTGCACTGCTCATTAGGCAATGTGCTCTGCTCTGATTTCCTCTGTCTGCTGTTGCTAAACCTCTCCAGGTCAAACTCAGCAGCATACAGCAAAATAATTTTTGCTGCTGGGCTAGATCCTCATTTCCTTTGGAAAAGATGAGCGAAGTCACTAAGTATCTTTTTAAAATCCTACAGGCATCTATCTTCAAATTTAAATACCCCCATACATGTGCATCTGACCCTATAAACCTTTTGCCTCATGCATCAGCACCATTGCTTTTATGAGCGAGTGGGCCAAATTCAGCTAATGAACATTTTTGGCACTCAGTTGTTTGGTGTGGTTGTCTTCAATAAATGGGTGTGCGTGGCAGAAATGGCAGTGGATACAGACTGGCTCTGTAGCGGCAGCCTGGTGAGCTGGCCCTGGATCGTGATGTGCAAGGCAGAAAAGATGCCAGCTACGCAATGTTAATAGGAATGCAGTGTAACGTAACATGTCATTCTTCTTCTTTATTTGTGTTTCGGTGGCACCATACATACCACTTTAAATGTGGGTCTACTGTAAGCGCAATAGAAGCACATAAAAAGAGGCAGTGTTGCTTAGCTTGCAGCCTACATGCGTGAAGCAGCTGAAGGGTGAAAAGTACACTCAGAAAAGCAATACTTCTTTGCCTTATGGCAAATTTGCCTTATGGCAAGTAAGTGCCCTATCAGACCTTCCTGTCCTTCCAAACACTTGTGATTTGTCAGAAAGGTTTTAAAGCAGAGACGCCCAGGGTACGCCTAGCGTCTCCTTTTCTCAGACATAGCAAAAAACAGCTTTCCATAGCACAACTATACATAAGCTTTTATGAAGCCTTTTGTCTGAAGAATGTTTAAATGTGATGTATTGAAGCATGAGGAAATTTTAGCATACAATGAATCATACTGAAACGTAAGTGTATATTATCTATTTAAAATCCAATTCTGTTCTCCTTAATCTCCCTGGGAGTCAGTGAGACTGTTTGTATAGCAAAATACTGCTCAATACCACATTTAACTGAGATTGGCAGGTTCAGGGTCTTTCTGCTTAATTGCAAGCAAAGCAATTAAAAGAAAGTACAGAATCAACTGTCTGTTTTATGCTAGAGTGGAGGAAAAGAGGAAGGAGGAAAAGGAGTAATACGATTTCTGTTTCAAGGATGAACATTATTGCATCTGTGTCATTGACCCATGGTGTAATGGCAGGTGATAACCAGAAAAGAAAACTGGGCAATTTTCCAACTAGTAGCTGTAGTTGGTAGTAAAAATGCAATCTGGCTGCTGTGGCTGAAATAAACGGTCATTAGGACTGATTAAAGTCAGATTTAGGGTGACTCAAACAAGCTAAAAGGGGGAAACCACAGGCGGTTTCACATAGTTTATAATATACTTGTGGAGTTATTTATATGATTCGGTCTAGTACGGTGAAAATGAGTATGTTTATAGATTATAGTTGGCTTTGGGACAGCGCAGGTGATTTTTGATAGGTTAAGATTTTTACGCATTGCTTTTCTTTTATAGTTCTTGCACTAGTCAGGGATGCTGCAGATTGTTTTTAAAGATGCCTCTTTTATCTGTCATGAAAAGGTGCTCATTTTGCACTGGCTATAGCTGTGCAGATCAGCCTAATTTTGTTCTTGCTACTTGCAATGAATGGGAAGTGATAGAATTCACGCAAAGAAGCTTAATTCTGATCTCACACTGACTCTGTGTACAACTTTGTTGGAAGTTTCTTGATTCATGTTGAGAACTGGCTGAGCAGTTTTCAACACAATACTTTTTAAACAGAAATTTTCGGCTCAATGAACATGAAACTTTTCACAGGAAGGACATTTTCTCAATGGCTTTCTTTCTTATTAAGTTAAGAAAAAACAAAATACAAAGATTGTTTTATGATTCAATTGTTGATTTATTTTTATTGTTTCATGGTCCCCATTAGCTTATAATTACTTTTTTAAATAAAGAGGTTGACTTGGAAATGGACGATTTTGGAATGATTGAAACAGCATGTTTTCATTGACCAGAGCAAGCTTTAAAAACCATTTAAAAGCCATTAAATCTGAAAAGAAAAATTTTGAGATTTGCCTAGATTCCGCACAGGAAGATAGTTTGAAACTTCAAAATGTTTATGTGGCAGGAAAAATGTTTCCTACTCTGATTTATTCGTATAACTATGAGCAACGAATCAGCTCCCATCTGTTAAGCTGGAGTAAATCTGTCATAAGTGACATCAAGATTAGGCCTACTGCATTACATTTTATTCGCTTCAATCCTCGCAAAATCAGTAGATGGAAAAAAGGATTCTTTTTCAGTTGTGATACTGGTACGAATGTCTTTCATTTCTCTGATCTATTCCTTGCCATTACTGTGATAGACTTTATATACTCTGTGTCAAACTACGCATATGTATGCAAAAGTGTAAATTTATGGCTGCATTTATAGTATTAGGCAAGTATTTATTGGTTTTAAACACCATTAGTCTGGAAATCGACCAGAACTTTGACCTTTTTATGATGTGATTTACTGCTGTGAGCCTTCAAATTCCATGGGCTCCATTTAAGTACGTTTCAGGTCTTGGCAGGACAAAAACCTGAGCTAGAGCTGTCTTTAAACCAGTGGAGTATTGCTAAACTGGGCAAGTAGCTGCACTGAAGTGACCAGGATGATCATTGAAAGGTGTAAGGGAAGCCCAGCACTTTAGCTGAGATTTGATATGGTTGGCATTAATGTCTATTTGACTTACTCCGTGTCTGTAACATAAGGTAAGTTTGTGCTGTAGTATTTTTGTCCTGATGCATATTTCAAAGTATACCGTGAAGGCTTTCAGAAGCATGGGCTATAGCTGTGCCTCTCTGTAACGGATTATGGAGCAAATTTTGCACAAGAGAAGAACAGCCCTTTAAAACAGTGCAAAGAGTATCAACATTTGGATTCATCATGTGTTTAGATACCTCGTGCAGAATAGGCATTTCCTTCCTGTATAATTTGGAGTTGTATGTGAGGAGCTGATGCCGCCCTGATTTGACAGAGGGCTACGTAGCCACACGTACACCGTGTGAACACATATTTCCTGCTGGCTGCTGCTAATAGAGTGCAAGTAAAAGCAGGAGGTGCCTGTCATTGCTGGGACACATTTTCATAAAGGGGCATGCTTCAAGATGCCCTTCCTCCTTTTCCTCCTACCTTATGTGAGAAAAGTCTTTTTCTTCACAACTTGTACAAATAAGGGCTAGGGGGTCAGCTCCGTAATTTGTTGCAGTGTAAACAAGAGATGCCAAAGATATTTGCCTTCGCTTTGCAAATTAGGAAGGCAGGTACCTTACCATGCTCGAGACAAAGCAAAGTTTGAAGAAAGATGCAGCTTCCTCAGACCAGCACTCAGTCAGTGTTGCAGTGAGTTTCTGGTTTCTATAGGCTGAGGTGTGAAGCATTCACAAGGATGTAAAAGACACATGGGCAGCGCTGTCCCTGGAAGAGAGTGCCTCCAGGCGTCTCCGCGTGAGCCTGAGGGGAGGGGGAATCATCTGTGATAATAATAATTAAAGAGGATGCCCCGTACTGGCTTCTTGGGGAGGTGGGGGTGCCGGGCTGATTTGGGAGTGTGAGAGAGGACGCGGGGCTGTGTCTCTTTGCTCCTCTCTGCCATCCCTCTGGAGAGGTGCTTCCAAGGGGAAGGAGCTGCTGGCAGCAGTCCCTGAGTGCGCGTGCGGTGATTGTGGGCCTCTCCTCTGTGGGCCACACAAGCAGGCAGAGGAGCTGCCTCCCTGCTTTTCCCCTGCGTGGCCACATCAGGCAGCAGCACAGTTGGTCCTGAGTGAGTAGCTCAGCTCTACATGTCTGTTTTTAAAAGAACATGAAAGAATGATTAAAGGAAAAACATCGTAAGACTTACTATGCTAGCGGTAGGAAGAAAAGTGGTGTGCAGAAAAGGAAGTTCAGGAGTGTCTGATGTGGCTAGTTCTTCCTTTTCAGCCATATGGTACTTGCTTTGACAGCAAAACTAGCTGGCATTTCCTCTGTCATGAAAAGGTCTGGTCATGCTCCTGTTGCTGCTGACTTTGGTGGAAGCCGGGGTGGACGGTCTCTCATGTCGAGTCTCCAGGTGAATGTATGATCAAGCTCTCAGGGCTCCAAATGTGAACACGAGTTTTGAGAACTAACTTACTGGTCTCTTTGGATGGTGCTGCAACAGTGACTCTCGCCTGAGATGCTGGTGCAGCTCCTTCTTCTTCATGGGAAAAACCACACGATGGAAAGAGAAACTTGCGAGGGTCCTGTCTTCGTGCTTCCCTTGCTGCATTCCCCCTCCGCTAAACTTCTAGCAGGCAGGATAGGCAGGAGGCTCAAATCCCCAAATCTGCAGGTATTCCGAGGTCTGTGCCAATTTGGGGGGAGCTGCCAAAGTTGCCTTTGTGGAGGCCGTATGCCTCTAGGCTTTCCCTTAGACTCCAGGGACTTCATCTTTACCTGTGTGGCATAACTGTGCCAGAAACAATGATTTCACCTCCAGGGAAGTGTTCTTTGTATGTAGGTCACACAGTCAGGTACTCACTTTGTTATGCTACATGACTTATGTGAGTACTGCAGCCTGCGATCACTGCAGATCATGGTGCCTTCCCTGTTTTAGGGCCTGGCCAGCGCCGCCACCCTGCCTAACAGAGAGCTGGAGGAGAGGAAGGACTGCAGTTGTTTCCTTTCACAAGATGAGGACATGCTAAATATCATCTTGGAGATTTACTTCCTCTCTTGAACTCACAAGCCGGGACCTCACTTTCATGATCATAGTTGTTGCTGGCCCATCTCTGTTGATTAATTTTTCCAAGCTGCCCAAATGATTTATCAGGTTCAATCACCTTGGAAAAGTCAATAAAAGGGGAGAACTTTATCTTCTACCTCTGAGAGAACCTCAGCTCACGTAAATCACCATTGCGCTTTTGAAATCTGTTGCAGTCAGCCGAGAGTCTAACCCATAACAGTTGTAATAGCAAGAGAGAGCGTTGAGAAGGAGGAAAGTACTATAGGCATATTAAGAGGCATAGCTGTGCCTAGAGGAGTCTAAAAAGTGAACAGTAATTCCAAATATGGGCTGTTCAGACAGGCTCCTGCCTTACATAAAAACCCAAAAAATAATGTGGCATTGGGGCTGCTTGGCTAAGTAACCTGACCGCATGCCAAGGGCTGCTGCAGCCTGATCTTAGTCACTGCCGTCGGGAGCTGGGCGAGCTTGGAGGAGTGCTTCCGGTAAGGGGCCGGGACGGGGTCCCTGCTGGTGTCCTGAGTTAGTGAGATGTGCTCATTTTCTTCTGCTACAGTCAGTGTTACCATTTTGTGGCTGTGCTACGGGGTTTGGTGCGATTCATTGCTATGTGGCACTTCCACAGTCATATAAAGAAAAGTTGTGAATGATCACATTTTATATCCAGTCAATCTGTCATATACACTGGTATAAATGGTTATATATGGTGCAGACAGTGGTGAGTTGGTACTCTTTGCATCTCATTTGCACCCATCGTTTTACTGACCTTGGCTGTACGGTACAATATTCAGCATTTATCATACAAAGATATGAGAATATTATTCAGCTACACTCCATAATTATTGTTATCATACGATTTATACAGAAATTAGGAAAAGACGGGACATTACCTATCCAGCCAGTAGCTAGATTCTGATTCTAATTTATGCAGCTACTTTTCTTCAGAAGAAATGTATGCATATTTTTGGCAGTGGAATGAACATTTCTAAGTGAAACTTCTTTTTGATTCTGTTTTTTCCTTTGTGAGTATGAGTCTACCTTTTCTGAGTCAAGCTTTTTTGCCTCTGATTTAAGTGGGACATGATCAGCTCTGATTTAGCTTCCTATTGGTGAATGTGTCTTACGATACTTTCAATGAGCTATGCTTAGAAAAGAGTGCATTTACTGCAGTTCTTTCACACTATTTCAGACTGTGTGGTGTGAATGAGCACTTGTTGATGTATAATTCTTCTCGCAATTGAAATACTGGTAGTTTACAATTTGGTAGACACGCTGGTTTGTGAGTTGGTGGTGTTCGTATAAAGCGCTGCCTGAAATATTAGCAGGCTGAATCTGCAATGTCAGGCAGAAAACGCTTGAACCAAAGTGACTTGAGAATAGGCTGTGAGTCAGGGCAGGCAGCTCCAATTTCCGTAATAGATACAATTAGAAGAAATATAGAATGTATTTCTTTTTTGAATAGGGCGTAGGGCGGGGAGACGGGAGGGAACCATCAATTTGTGTGCCTGGAAGCTAAATAGAAATATTTATAAATGATTAGTTAAATTTGCTGATGCATTCATTAGAGAACCCCCCCAAGCAGCTGGGAAACCGAGAGGAGCTGTGCGCAGAGAACAAGAGGGAGCTCATAAAGGCAAGTGAGACTGAACGGCAGCCAAAGGAGACGAGTAATCCGCGGGCAGAGCCGAGGCACTGGGCGAGAACCAAGCTGACATGCTTCGTGTACTTTTTTTTTCTTCTCTCAGAGGCCCGCCAAGCAACTCCCCTTTTGTGCTAATCTGAGCAAGCAAAAAAGTTTGCTTAATTAAAAGCCTGTCTTTTCTTCCTTCTCTAAAGGGGCTGGAGGAAAATTGCATGCTCTTCTAACCGAGAGGGAGGGCTGGGAACGCCTGGTCGGGTCTCACCCTGACAATCCCGCTCCCTGTTAAGAAGTAGGACAGTGAGTCAGTTCATTCAAGTGGATGCTGTTTATTCAAAGGGACATTCTTCCTGTAAAACTCCTAATAAAATCAAAGCCTCGCCTGCGCAGTGGGGAAGGGGAAAGCATTTTGTGCACAGACTGTTTATTTACAGACACTTTCTGGAAAAAAAGGGTGAAAAGAAGAAAGGAGAAGGGAAAAGCAAAGTAAGGTGCAGAGCTATAAACACGTTTGGGATTAAAACAGGGCTGCTTCGGTCTAGTTGTTCACCTTTTCCATCACATATTTCTCTCCTAAGCTGCTATAATAAACTTTGCCTGGTTAAAGAGAATCAGTTTGCTAGAGCTTTTGAAACGATTGCTTTGCTCTGGTTAATTGCAGAGTACAAACGGGTGCCTGAAGCTTTTATTCCTGATGAGAACTACAGATGCTGGCCGTCTTACCATCATAAGGGCTGCCTCCTTTCCGTGTTTGATGTCAACGAAGCCATTGAGATCTGTGACAGCTACTCCCAGTGCAAAGCTTTTGTCTTAACTAACCAGACGACTTGGACAGGTATGTCACGGATGCTGCTCAACACAAACAGCAGCCGAGTTGTGTATTCTGGCTGCTTTAAGTGAAGCAGTGTTTTAGCACAGTTTGAGGAACACGCTGTGCTTGTCCGTGGGAGCTACCATCAGCAGCCAGAAATGGGATGGGTTCTGAAGCTTTAGCTTCAGCAGAGCTTGGCTCTCGGTGAGCTTTTCTTTGCCTTGTTGGAGGAGCAGGAATCTGTGGCTGGACTCCAAGGAGCTGGCACTGAGGGCTGCTGTGCATGGGCCGTAGGGTTCCCCAGCCTGGGGGTCCAAAACTTTATTTTAAAATACAGCAGCAGAAACAACAACAAAAGTCCGTGACTTGTTTCCGCAGTTAAATGTGGAGGACGTGGCCCAACATCTGGATTTAAATAAATCTTTCCAATCCATATGGTTGTTGCGGTTTGACACAAAACCAAACAGGTTCTCCCACGCGTTCAACCAGCTGGGACTTTCCGATTGATGTAGACGATGCCCTGCTTCTGATGGGAATGGTGTGCTTTTCTCAGTATGGGTTTGGCAGAAGGACAGCAAGGAGGGAGTGTTCAAAACCAGGGAGAAATGGAAGTGCCCATCACTCTGTATCGTGGCTACAAAGAACTTGGTAGGGGAAAATCCCACTTGCTACCACAACTCATTTTCTCATCTTGTCTAACAGAATATAGCTTGTTTGAAGAGATAAATACATTTTCCAACAGTTTTGTGGGCCTGGTAGTTGCAGTGTGGTCCTATTGAAGTCAGTCAGTCAGTCAGTGCCGATTTACATTAGTGCAGAATTAGCCCTGGCTCACTACTTCTGAACCAGACTTAGGCTTATTTCAAGGAACTACACAGTAATCTGAGAAACTAAAATGTTGCAAGTGTCTGCTAAGAATACCTCATAGCTGCAGCTCTGGGATGGCTTAGAGGTTGAGTGGGGCTGAATCCCACGCAGATGAGCAGGGCCCTCCTAACCTGCAGCCCTTCCCACTGCCTGGCTGAGCTGCATCTCCCTGCGGCTGGCGCCAGCCAGATCCACCTGCAGTGTCCTTGTGAGGTGACTGCATCTCATGAAGCATAATGAAGAAAGACAGATTTGTGCATAGAAGGTACCCTGGACCAAATCCATGTTCCTTCGTAGTCCTCGCACAAGATAAAACTCCCACTGAAGCCAGTTTTTCTTCTGTGATGACTGGTGGTGGACTTTCAAACGTGTGCTGCGGCCTTCAGCATCCAGTGAGTGCCGTGTGTCGTCGTCACCCAGGCAGAGCTGCTTTCCTGCCTGGGACTGCCATTGCTAAGGCCAGGTCAGCTCCCCTGCTCCCATCTCCGAGGGGAAGGATGACTGATGCTAGCCAAACCTGGGGAAAGCTGATTTAAGTCCTTACTCTGCCACAGGCTTCTTGTGTGGCATGTAAGTTAGGCTCCAAGACTCATGTTTCTTTCTGTAAAACCGAGACCTTAGCATGTCTTAACTTTAAAGTCAAAATGTATCCTGTGTGCAGCTGGATGCTTTCATTGCGCTTAGGTGAGCAACTTAAATATACCCTAAGCCAGCCTTATACAAATATGTTTCTCTTTCTCAGTGCAGGCCCCTAGCTCTGAAAGCATTACAAATGCATAGAAACTTCAGAAATTTGCTATGTATCAGAGTGTTTTAGACAGTGTACTGCTATGGCTTTTTGAATTTCTTGTGCTTCCCAGAGGTGGGAACAGAGACTTCCATGGAACCCAGAAAAAGCTAATTTATCTTAACCTTGTCAGTGACTATTAGCTTATCATGTCAAACTATCTATAGTCAGACCACTGAAGTTAACTAAGATACTAAAAAAAAATCTTATGGCACAGGGAAATTCATAGGAAGTTTAGAGTAGGTTCTGTTTCCTGTTACAATATTAAAAGCAAATGAGTCAGAGTATCAATACTGTAAATCTTATTTATCATCAGCTTTAACATGTCATTCCTGATGTATGAGCACTTGAGTCCCTGAAATGTGGAAATTTGGAGTGGAAATTTGGTCAGTAGTCCAGGCAGCTGGCTTGCCATGTGATACTTTTTAAGGGAATAGTGCTATGGGAGCCCCTTAGAGAAGCAGGCTGGGAGTAAAGAGCATTTGATTTTCTGAACTTTAGGGAGCGTGAAGGCAGAGGTCTAGTAGCTGTAGCAGACATCTGCGGCCTCTGTGCCAAGGAGAGTCACGGTCAGGGTCCGTGGCACGGCAGGTGCCCGTCTAGGTGCTTATCTAGGGAGGGATGTGAATAAGATGCCAGTTCAGTAGGTGTGGGGAGACTCAAGACCCGTACTATGGGTCCCACAGGTACCAATGAGTGAAGTCTCATTAACTTCAGCCTCGTTGGCCTTGGATGTATATGTGGCAGATGACCTACACTGCCCAGGGTGTTCCTGTCTTGCTTGAGTTTTGTTGTGTGAGGAATCAAACCTTGCTATAGCTTGTTTAAAACCCAGAGCTGCAAAGTGATCAGCAAGAGAGAGTTCAGGGAAAGTCTTGTTTAACGCACGTTGCACAAATCAGTTTTGTAAAGATCCAAGCAAAGACGATACTTCTTCTGTACAATCAAATGAATGCCCTTCATTTAAGCCCTGAACCCAAGCTCATTTATATTGCTGGGAGAGTCCTTAAATACATCTTTAAAGATCATGTGAAATTTGTATTAAAATCTTCAGACCTTTCCCTCATTTCTATTGAGCTAGCTATATGCAGCCATATCTTGATCATAATTACGTAAGAGTAAACACACTGAAACCAAGGACAGTCAGTGTAATTTTAGATGAAAGCATTTTAATTTTATACCAGTTGAAGTTAAGAAAGAGTTCAGTCTTGGGTTGCCTAAAGAGTATGAAATGTCAGTGTTTCAAAATAGGCAATGGGCTCATCACTTCTAATTACTTTTTTTTCCCCTTTTTTCCTCCCTTTCCTGTTCTGTTCAGGTCGGCAGCTTGTCTTCTTCAAGATGGCCTCAAATCATATCGTACCTGATCCTGACAAGATAACATATGTGAAAGTGACAGGTTGACAGCTAAAGTGGCTCAGTTTGACTCATGAGTGACAAGAGCTGTTTGTGTATAAATATAGGCCGCTGTTATGTTTAAGACGGCTGTGGCCGGAGAGATAATTGCACTATTACTCATTCTAATCTATAGAGTGCTAAACAAAACTTTAAAGAAATAACCTGCATGACCAGGATGAATGTGCAATAAAACAACATTTTGAAAATGTGATTTTTAAAACAAAGCAAAATACAAAATATGATACACTGTTAGGGTATAATTTTGGTAATAAATCAGCTGGCAGCTCTAGCTTTTCTAACCAAGGTTAGCATAATTTTTCTAACCTGTGCATATTTGCACGGGGATGAAAGCTGATCATTTCTATGAGAAGTCTGCATCCTCTGCATTGATATTTATTTGGGCAAGTACAATCACAATAGAGTTACTGAAACATACCGGTTTGTAAGCTAAATATCAAACGTTACTGAAGACAATCAGCATTTGTGTTAAAGCTATCAAATATGCAAGACCAACTTATTTGTCAAAATGAAGGAGTACTTCCTCAGTGAACTGGTTATGTTTAGAATTGCAAGACTAGCTAATTTTCATTTTTGCTTCAAGTGTTATCATAAAGTTTCATTTTTAATTTAAAAAAGCCATGTCGTAGGTCTAGCAAATCACATAAGCATATGAATAGTCCCACTGAAAGGGTAGGGACTTACCCAAGTGCTGAGTGCTTTGCTGAATAGGGTTAGGCCTAAGCATATGCTTACAATTAAGCCTGTGCTTAAGACTTTTGTTGAATCAAGTTTGAATTGTTCACTAAGCTGCATCTTTGACAGACTGGCAAAGCAATCCATCTGGTGGAACATACCATTTTAATGAATATCTTGCAATTACTCATATTTTTAATCATCAAATCCTTGGTTTTCTAAGGCACTGCTTGCTAATTCTTAGAGTGAATGAAGTAAATGACCTTAATAATGGCAAATGAATGCTAGCCTTAATTCTATATAAAATGCATTTGATAGGCATGGTGTGTCTAGAGAATTTGCTTTCAGTGAAAGCAATAAAGTAAATGCTAAAGTGACCAATGTCATACTGTTTTGCAGTTTGTACAGTCAGGAAAAAAAATGTGCTTTTGTTTCTTAAATTGTTTATTTTTGTAAAAAAATAATAAATACAGTTTCTTTCAGACGTACTTTTTCTGTGTTGTGAATAAATGCCTGGATCCTGTGAAGACATAATATATTGTAAGTAGATTAAGTGGGAGGTATTTTTTCAGGAAGGAACTTAAGTTGTTCCAGCGACTTCTGTTGACGGCTGTGTTTCTGGAGGCAAACGTTGGCCTTGTCTAAACGTTTGCCTGTAGCGAAGGAAGTGATCATTAGAAGACAACGCTTCAGCAGCCTTTCTTGCTCCGTGGTTTGAGTCGTGTCAGTACCAGTCTTCTAGCATTTGGAATAGGGAGAGGATTAGAAGAGAAGCTAAAGTAATTACTCATGGGGCTACATGGTGGTTTAGGGTCTCTCCTGCCCAGGCGAGGTGGCCTGACCGTGACACAGTCGGCAACAGCTCTTGTCTCACTGCAGTTCCTCTGAGGTCATGATACTGCAACAAAACTTCTAGCAATTTGCTGAAATGACATGCTGTAATAGCTATAACTCACAAATTATCAAACTAGCAGCCATAATAGCTCAGCTGATTGTATCACTGTGCTCTCAGGAATCCATCAATCACTCTGTGGTAATAAACACTAACGATTCTTTTAAAAAGGCTACATAAATCATGCCAACACATACAGCACAGATCATTGCAGTGATACAGTTTGTTGGCACCGAGGTGCTGGTATGTATTTTGAAGTCTTTAACCTCCCTTGTGTGCCTTCACATTAAGTGCTATACACCATTCCAAAAATAGCCACCATTTAAAAACAATGTGAATACTTAAATTCTTTAGTCACATTCCTAGATAAAAATTATCAACAGTTAAAAGAAAAAAAAAATATCCAGAGTAATTCTTTAATATTGTAGGCAGGTAACTTAGGATAATTTCATTCCGTCATTCTCTGCATGCCTGAAAGAAAGGTCTCTGAAATCAGAAATCGTTTATCTCTGGCATTAAACAAACTCGCCAAACCAATTCACATCAGCTTTTGCAAAGAGAAATCAAATAAGCAAGAAAGAAATATAGCGGTGAGTCAAGAAACTGGATTCTAGATTTCAGCAGCAATCAACTTTATACAGGCAGTTTTATAACTCTTTGAGAGTAAGGCTTTCCTGTGGAAATGCTGATTAAAGTCTTAATAAGAGAGGCGCAATACTACAATACGTTAATTTAATAGCTGTAATAAGCACTGGTAAAAGTCTCAATTTGTCGGGGCAAGGTGTCTTTGGCAGCCGGGGGTCTGATTCAGCAAGCTGCCCCGTTGGCATTCGTGGCCTGGACACCCCTGAGGAGTCACAGCAGAGGAGGACGCACGAAGTGAGCTGGCGGGTCTGGGCCAGGCAGCCCGAGAGCTGCACCGCGTTTTCTGTGGAAAAGGCAATTCTGTCTTTTCCCCCGCCCCCCACCCCTGACATTTTGCCTGTTTTTTACATTTCTCGGCTTCTTCAAGCCACAAGGTAGAAATAAGAAAGAAGACACCCACAAGGCTTTAAATGACTGATGTCTGTGTGCGTACATGCGTGTGTATGTATGTGTGTACTTAACTGTGTATGATGTGTCACACTGAGCAGAGAGCTATTGTGGAATTCATCTGGAGCAACAAGAGCTCAGTGAAGCAATGGGTGCTGCTGCTCTCAGAGGGGCTTTGCCACGTGCTTACTCCAGGCTGTCATCATGGAGAGGAAATCTTGCAATGCCCTGAACTGGCAGCAGGTCAGAGGATCTCGCAGAGCTGCCCATGGCCTCAGTGCTGGTTTGGTGAAGAGACGACATGATCCCCATCAGTCGGAACAGACTTCAGGGAAAGATGTGCTCAGCAACCGCCTTGCCCCCCACCATTTACCCCTGGCTGGACCCTGAAAGAGACCTAAGAGAGACATTGGCAGCCTGGGCTGGAAGGGAACAGCTCTCCAACAAGACCCTGCAGAAAGACCGCCCCAATGGGAAGAGACTAGAGGGAGACATTTCAGAGAAAAGCGTATTGCCTTCTTCTGGTGGTCAGGGCCTTTCTTTCTCCCAGAAAATGAAATTTGCCTACGGTGTAATGCTTAAACCAAAATAAAAATGTGTTCTTCCATTTTTCTGTATGATATCTGAGCCGACAGTTTTCTCTCTGGTCATTTTGCCAAGCTTTTCCCTCTACCTTTGAAAAAAATTGCTTCTTTTTAAGTGGAAAGCTGAGGTCTCAGGCAATCTGCTCTAGAAACTGAAGTTATTATATCATATGTCATCTATGGTGAGATTTATGATATGATCATGAGCATTTATGACCCTGAAAGAAACCCTGAAAATTAGTGGGCCTTGTTGCTAGCTGAGGAGCTTTGGTAAATTTGTTTAGACAGTGAAGGGGGTTTGATGTACAGTGAGACATTGGTCAAGAATCACAAAGAGGTGTTCTTCCACTACAGTTTAGTACTAGAGTTTAGGGAAGGCAGAGAGTGGGATGCAGGGAGGATGGCACCTCAGAGTGAAGACGTCTTCCTATGAATAGTATTTATGTGTGGTGTGGTAACTGCTACGGATCACTGCCATGGAGCAGGACCTGTTCATGGTAGGTCCATTAGAAATGCACAGTCAAGAGCTTGTTCCTGCCTCTGAAAGCCTGCCCTCTCCATCCACGTATGAAACAGTTTGTACCGTGTCTTAGGATAAGTCTGTGCAATCCCTGTGCTAATACCAGCTGAGCAAAGGGGTAGACGTGGTAGCAAAATGCTAACCAGTCAGTCACAGACAAACATCCTAAAAGAAGCTACACCTATGGAGAGCCGAGCCCCAGCAGCTCTCCTCAGAGCTGTCCTGCTTGCCTGCTCTCCCACACCTCGCTGTAAGAAACACCTGGGGATAAGCTGGAGGCAGACATTACAAAGAGACAAAATATTATTTCACTGTTTTAGTTATTCCACTTTTACTGGTAGGTGTGGTGTGCTGACCCTATTAATGTTTATAAGGCCCCCACTTCTCCATGTGCTGTTACAAATGAGTCCAAGAAAGCTGGACACTCTTGTTGATAATTTAGATGAAGCAAATGATTTAGAGGAATTGTAATTTAAAGCATATGGAAGGTGATGGTGAACATCCAGAGATCGTGTTACGTTGCCTTTACAAAGAAATATATAAATACAGAGATGTTCAAACCTTGGTACAGAGAGCCCTGTCTTGTATTCAATGATATTAAATACTTTAAAGACTAATGAAAACCTAATTAAAAAAAAAAAAAGAAGAAGAAGAAGAAGACGACTGATGAGAATGTTCACAAGCTTTTTCCAGGAAAATACATCCACAACTTTTTCTCAAAATGTGACACACTCTTGAAAGAAGTCAGACTCAACTGAATTTTTTAAGCAATCAGTGACAAAAAGAAGAAAATGAGGCTCAAGAAAGGAGAGGAAGATTTGTGACAAGAAGGCAGTGTATAAAGGGTAGTATATTAAAACTTTAAGATCATAGTCCTGTTAATGTTTTTGAGACATGATCATTTGATCCATTCTTTTAGGAAAATATTTCGAGTTTTAAAACATCAGTTTTAAGTAGGGGTGAGACACATCATTCTGACTTCCTCTTAGAGCTCCCAGAGCACATAGGGTCTATATCCTTCAGCACAGACGCAGACCTCAGCATTTTAACTCTAACAGGTAAGTAAGTTGTTTGCAACTACAGATAATTTTTTTTCATGTTGACATGGAAGCTCGTAAGACCTGCCTGTTAAAAATGGGAAGGAAGCAAAACATCATATTGCTTCCCTTTGTAGTTGCATACGATCAACAATTGCCTTTGTTTAATAGGTGTCCCACTTCCTGATGCAAACTGAAGGCAAAAATAATTCAGTAGAAGCCATCCTCATGAAACTGTCTTTGATGTCAAGTTAGAGGGCAAACAATACATTTATTAGAAATTGTGGCTTGTAAACAAAGATCTCTGGTAACCATAGTTTTTCAGCAAATGACTGTGAGGCTGAGAACGAAGACTAAGCTATCTGGTGATGATCTGAAATGATAGATCCTGAATCTGATTTTACTTAGCTTGATTTTACCAGTGTAATTCAGTTAATCCTTGGTTTATGTTCCCAAAAAACTGAATCAGACTGTTAGATTTTAAAGTAGCTATGGAATAGGACCTAAGTAAAATCTGCCTTTTGGATATAAATATTTTGACCACGTAAGTAAGGAAAAATACACTATTTTTTCCATATATAAGAGTGTGTGTGTGTGTGTGTGTGTGTGTGTGTGCACGCGTGCACATGCGGAGCACATGTATGGGTTCCTGTGAGAGCTGAACAATGAAGACATGAAGAATTGCATTACCTTTAAGATGGAAACTTTTGCAAAACAAAGAAATTAAAGATGTACTATTTAATAAATTATCTCAGCAAAGAAATAAAGAGTTCCACACATTTCCACTGATTGCCAACAGGTATAATGTAATTTTTATTTATCGTCCTTCTGCTGAGTTCAATATGTACTCATACAATAAGCACTATTAAGAATTTCCAGTTTTCAATATTTAAAAGTACCCAGCAAGTATGAAGATAATGGCACAAGTTGGTATTTACAAATTGCAGCTTTCTATAAATACACTATAAGGAATGTGGAGCAGCCAGTCAGACAAATAGATGACCAGGGGCACAGTGGCAGTTTTACAGGTGGTATACTTAACATTTTATACAAGACATTGGTTTTGTGGGAGTTCATGACCCATTAAAACTACATGAGTAATTATGAGGTCTCATCTCAGTCCTGAACACAAGCTATTGATCATGAGAACACAACTATTTCTACATGTTTTATCATCCTGGTCTTTAGTCCCAAGAGTGCCAAACCTAAAGCTTGTTTGAAAAATGAAAACACTTCAACTAAATATCAGGTTTCCATCTGTGTATGGCTCTGATTTCTGATTCAGGATGGAATTTAGAAGACTGCTTTTAAACAAGACAGAATGTTACAGAGGCAAAAATAATGTCCATTTTGTCATGTAGGAAATGAATTTGCAAACAGATTCAACACCTTCTACTTGGAGAATTATTGATTTAAATGAGTTGCATGACAGAATCATAGAACAGTTGAGGTTGGAAGGGACCTCTGGAGATCACCTAGTCCAACTCCCTGCTCAAGCAGGGGCATCTAGAGCACATTGCCCAGGACTGGGTCCAGATGGCTTTTGAATATCTCCAAGGATGGAGACACCATGACCTCTCTGGGCAACCTGCTTCAGTGTATGGTCACCCTCACAGTAAAAGTTTTTCCTTCTATTCAGACAGGACTTCCTGTGCTTCAGTTTGTACCCATTGCCTCTTGTCTTGTCACTGGGCATCACCAAAAAGTCTGGCCCCATCCTCTTTACACTCTCCTTTCAGATACTTATACATGTTGATAAGATCCCCCTCAGCCTTCTCTTCTCCAGGCTGAAGAGTCTCAGCTCTCTCAGCCTCTCTTAGCATGAGAGATACTCCAGTCCCTTAATCATCCTAGTAGCCCTTCACTGGGCTTGCTTCAGTACATCCATGTCTCTGTTGTACTGTGAAGCCCAGAACTGGACCCAGCACCCCAGGTGTGGCCTTATCAGGGCCAAGTAGAGGGGGAGGATCACCTCCCATGACCTGCTGGCGATGCTTTGCCCAATGCAGCCCAGGATACCATTGGCCACCTTTGCCACAAGAGCACATTGCTGGCTTGTGGTTAACTTGTTGTCCACCAGGACTCCCAGGTCCTTCTCTGCAGAGCTGCTTTCCAGTAGGTCATCCCCCAGCCTGTCCTGGTACCTGGGGTTATTCCTCCCCAGGTGCAGGGCTTTGTACTTCCTGTTGCTGAACTTCATTAAGTTGCTCTCTGCCCATTTTTATGGGTCAGTGTGACAGATGTGAAAAGAAATCGCTGTTTTGATGTTTTGCAACATATGTTTCATGACCTATAATTATTCTGATATCTGGTTCATTTCTTAAAGACCAAGCTCCTAGAATCACGTGGTTAAATGTGAACTCCTCTTTGCTTCTTTTTCTCGACTACTAAAAAGTGTGAATAAAAGAGAGCTGTAAAATTGTGATAATAATCATGCAAGTCACAAACAACTGTAGTTGTGGTGTGACTGAATCTGTACTGATTCTTTACAGTAACAATCAATAGGCAACAGTAGCTAACTGAAATTAATCCCAAAGTGGATGCTGGTGCTAAAAAAAAAAAAAAAAAAAAAGGCAAACATATCTCATTCTAAAAGTAATTAAAAAAGGACAAGGAAACTAGATGAGTAAAAAGGGTATAATAAGCACATAATAAATAATAAATATTTGTCTGATGGCGAAATTCTGGTGTGGCTGGAAAACAAATAGGCAGTACCAAAAATTCCACCCTAAATCTCAAAAACGGATTAACTCTTACCTCCCTGTAATCACCAACCCACGTAATATCAGTTTGCAGTTTCTTCAGTACCCTTTGCAATTTATTTCTGTCTGTGTTTGTCTCCCAGTTCCAGCTCACAGACTCTGTATGCAGGCAGAATGATACTTCAGCAATGCGCTGACTGCTCACTCAGCTTTGGTTCTTGCTTCTGGTTGAGTTTCCTCACCCTAAGTTGCATAGAACATGCTTTCAGTTTGCTTGGAATAAATTCCTTAACTACTAATATTTCTAATAAAATTAATCATGAGCTACTGACCAAACTACCTTTTCTCCTATGATGAGACAAACCACCCTCCAATGCCATCTAGTGATGCTGGTAGAATCTTATTCAAACCTAGACGTGTACCCTAGGATCTTTGTGCTTTTACAACAAATCTGGAACAGTTCTTCTTCAACTAGTTTCAACAGGTTAAATTTACTCAGAACTAAACCCTAGCCTATTAGTGTATTGTGTCTTTGCTCCTTCTGAACTGTTTGGTGATATAAGAAGCCACTGAGCCTGTTGCAGCTGCCCCCTGGAAGGCATAGTTACTTGGTGTCAAGTGTCCACCTATTCCATGTTGTATGTCCCAGCAATGGACCATGTGAAACTAACTATTTAGTACCTTCCACAAGGCATGCACCTCACTTTTAAAGCAGAGCTCTGAATGCATAATCCTACAGAAAAATAGCAATGATGTTAAAATCTGCATATTATTTATTGTAGCAAACCAAATATGAATGGCATCAGATTTCTGTTGCCATGCCCTCTCTGAGCTGTTCAGATCCAGGCTGATAAGATTTTGTATAGCCACAGAAAATCTGGGGAATGGAACACGAAGGGGATGAAGGACGGAATGGCAAATTTGCTGTGTTTAATGTATTGGACACCATCTGTATTTTATTCAAATAGGTTTATATATTTTGTGAAAATAAAAACCAGCCTCATGAGTCAGTGTGTGCAAGGCAGTCACTTGAAAATCCATAATGGGAAACATGTTTAAGGTTGGAAGTTGCAAAGGGAAATCAAATGTTTGAAGTGTCAAAGTTGGAAAAATATAAAATATGCCTGACACTGTAGCTATTGAAGCCAAAATGAATAAATCATCATCTCAGGAAAGAAAACCCCACCAAGCTCCTGGCTATAACCTTCATTTTCCTACACTCAAATAAAATTACATACAATCTGATAATTTAACCAGACTTGTCAATAAGAACTGATGGCTTCTACAGACACTATCACTTCATGCTCCAGTGTAGACTTCAGAAGCATCCAGTACATTATCCAAGAAATAAATTTAATGTCAAACTCTCCTCTTTAAGCTGATAGATAGAAGAACCTCTAACAGTGGAGCTAAAGTAAAATATTCCATATTGCAGGACATTAGAGTAAAATGAATGCCAGCTCAGTAGTTGATTCCCTATGTACAGCCTTTCCTGAGCAGTTACATAAGAAGCATGTTAGTATCTTTCTAAGTAGGGCAAGCATGGCTTCCAAGCAGGAATTCGAGAGAAACTTTGAGGTTGCAATAACAGGAGACCAACTTTACACTCCCATTCCTGTTACATTCTTGGTCAGTCAAGGATTCTGGTCAAATTTTGGTCAAATTAGGCCATTTTCTGTTCATGTTAAGCGCAGTGTTTGAAATTTGATTTGCTAACATCATCGGTACTATGGCATCTATCTGTGCCTGTTTGGGAAAGTTACTGGGGCATATAGTATTTTCTTCTTTTGATCTGCATCAAGATTTCATTTGTAATAAGTTTAGTAGCCTCATGGAGAGATAAGAATACTCCCTTTGCCAATTTGACATGCAATAATTTGGGCAGACAGGACTTTCATTTGATGTTTAAGATGCATACACATTAATTTATTTATTTGTCAGAAGTGAATAGTCCCTGCAAATCAATATAATGTCTCATTTTTACTTGCTGAAAATAAACTAGCTGATCTTTTCCTTGCTGAAAATGGACCAGCAAGTCTAAAGCCTCTGTTGTGTTTAGCCTGAGCTGAATGTACCAGTGAGGGAAAGAGATACAGGGACTGGATTTGGCATCCTGAACCTCCCTTTGACACTGGCCCTAGATACACATTACAAAGGGCTTTCTTCAGCTGTTTGGGTGCTGCACAGTTCTCAGAGGACCACACTCCCCCTATGAAATTGTCGGAGCGCTCCACCTATTCCTCTCTCCGTCATTTCCTTCTTTTTCCCCATCTGTGACCTGGAGCTAGCAGCAGAGCAGCTGTTTCTAGGCTGTGCTTTTTCAGTGTGAGAATGCCCCAGCTTCCCCATGTGAGTTATGGTCACAGATAAGTTGGTCTTCTGGTGAAGGCACCCAGTAAGCACACTGGCCAGATCACACAAATTCCAGTACCTTCCCACACATGGAGCAGCACTGGGCTTTCAAAAAGTCCTGTTGGCCTTTAAAGGGAAGTTAGGTATCATTTATCACAATGGAGGATAGTAAAACTGTGGCCACACTGACAGTCTTCCACCCAAGCAATTTCCATAGACTCTAAAATGACCCTGATAGGCCTCACCAAAAAGCCAGGTGCCCCAGCAGGTAGACAACGGCCAGTGACCGCTAGGGAGAGAAACAGGGCTAGTACAGCCCTGACCTTTCCTGACACTTTCCTACTCTCTGCCAGGTGGCAGTTCAGAGATTTCCACAGGGTTAAATTATTAAACCAACTGCAGTCATTATCTACAAGAGTGTCGTATCACTCCTCTTGACAGCTGTGCAGGACCAATATCTCCTACTTTGAAAATAAACTCCTCAGCTTTGGCTTGGTGCATATGCAGCAGGAGGAAATCATTATTCTGTGACTGAGTGCTTTTCTATTGACATGATATCTTAATTAAATCTACAAATGGAACACGTCTTTGGTGTTTTCAGTAATTCTTTTCCCCTGCAAATTACTTTCAATATTTGTTTGTTCATCGGCCAGAAATGTAGTCCAAGGGAAGCTGGAAACAATGCTTAGCTTAGAATCGCGATATTAGCACATGCAGTCCACATCTGGCAGTAACAATCATAAATTTAACAAAGCCTCAGCCTCCACAAAGAAGGTGAAGCTTTTTGCCATCCTTAAAGATTAATGCCAACTTCTTGCAGTGGATGGTATTGCTACATATAGATTGGAATTTTCTATCAGCCATGTCTTGAGCAGTTATTTAGGAAAGTCTCTTAAAGTATCTCTGCTGATGGAACCAAAGAAGTGTAATATTGCATTCTTTTTTGACATACATTATTGTTATACGGATCTGAATCAAGCACAACATTTCTGATTTCCTGGATATAGCTTGTGAAAACAACTGAGGCAGATTCGATGCTGTGTCATTCTGCAGTGCCGGCTCCAGTCTCAGCTGCTGAGTTCTAGTCTCCAGCTACATCACTGAATGAATGAATTTTACTTCAAACTAATTCAGGAATTATGGTTATGTAACTGAACAGTGAACTTGGGCTATTAACTTCAGATGACCGAGGATGTGAAATAGCTAACATGTCTGTTCATTTAACATTGCTGTTACACAGTGGATTTTTCCACAACATTGTTGTTAAATTCACTGTTTGGAATGCAAGTTCCAGACTTGCACACTACGTCCAAAGGCTCTCTCTTAAGGTCATCCGTTAATCAGACTTACTTACTAGTAGACATTCACATGCATGAAATTGTTGTTGTTTTCCAATCTCCAATTGCACTTAATGTGATAAACTTGAAAAGCTCAGTGATCAAAGGTATTAATTACTCTGTTGCATACACTGTATACCTCTGCTTTATATGAAAATAAGCAATCTGATCCCCTTTTCAAACTGCATCAAGATTTTATGGACAATCCTTTATCTTTAAACTTTTACATTTCAAAGATACAGTTACTCAGTCTCCTGGTAATTGTAGAAGACTGGTAAGAACAAAATACAAATGGCCAAGGAACTGGACAAGCTGAGATTCTCTTACTCTTGGGAACAACTCATGTCTAATCTCCAAATCAGGAAAACATTTGGGAAAAATTCTGCTAGATTGCAGAATAGAGAGGGAGAGAGATAAGCCTAGCTTTTTTCCCTAAAACTGCTATATTCACTCATAGGACTCAACATGAAAAGCTTACTGCTTTTATATGAGGTGCATGAGAGGCAAAGGAGGCTTAAAATATATACAACATGACTACTTTAACTTGTCTTTTTTACACCTTTCAGTTTCTTGCTCTTTATCATATTACACTGTCATTCATATATAGCAGCTGTGTATGAACTCAAAGGATCCTGATGGCCTAAGTCTATTTTATCACAAAAAGGTCAAATTCACACTGCCAACCCATCCTTTCTGAATTGGATTTAAAATGAGGGCTCCTCATGCAGTCTTTGCTCTCTGGCTAGTGCCAGCCCTATACAAATAACACCATTGACTTCAGCATGACTGCTTGTATGAAGGAGGTCTGTAAAATATGGCCTGTACATTCCAAATTGGCTCTTTTTTGTGCTATTCACAGCATGGATTAATATCTGTGGGAGGCTTTTGTGAAGCCTTCACCCTCTTGCCCTTCCAAAGTCCAGCAGTAGCTTTGACTTCAAAGATGCAGATACATTTTTTTAATCCATACTGCCCCTTTATAAAACAATCCTTTAGTTTAGCATGCAGAAACTGAAAATTTTCTTCTAGTCTCCAATTTAAAATCCCAAATTGCTTTTCTCAGAATATTTGTTGGAAGAGCTGAAAATCAGTGCTTTGCTAGTTGATGCTTCTCTGCTCTCTGTTGAAATTTCCAAATTAGAGAATGACACTGGCCATAGAATATATGTTGTCCATTAGTTCGCTTATGAAATGATGCGCTGAATATTCATTGTTCCCGATTGCGAAATGTCATTTTTCCATGTATACTGCTTGAAGCAGTACAGAGAATACATTTGCATAAACCGTTTGTTAGAAACAGAAGACTCTTTGTGAAGAACTATTAAGAAACCACATAATCTACTTTTCTGTTCTCATGCAAGTTCCAGGGAGAACACAGAGCTCCTTTGTAAACAGAATCTAAATACAAGTGCTGGGTATGTTTTTTCTGCAATTAAGATTCCATAAATAATAAAATTGGAGTTCAAACCCAAAAGTACCTGAAATTGTTAAATGTAATGTTAATGATTTCCTGGTAGTATTTGAGTTTCGGAAAGTTTAACACTATTAATATCCACACTGTGTTGACTGAGCTGAACTCTCCCACCCCAGCTCTGCTAAATAAGGCTGTAATTAATCTGCAATACAAATTCAGGTATCTCCAGTTCATGGGGAAAAGCATTTTTATAATACATCAGAGGAAGCTGATTCTGTAAATTCAGTTGTGGGTTTTAATAGCCTTCATAATTCATTGCTGTTTCAATGATTTTTTGCTTTTATTGCCTGTCTGAGCCCTTTTGTCTAGATAGGTGGCCTTGAAGGTTGCTTTTTTTTTATGATACCACCTTTCCTCCTTAACATTTCATTGCCCTTCTACAGTAGCTGGTCTCGTGCACACTTAAAGAAGCCCTCCACCACCTCCATGATCACACGGATTGGAGTAAGTAAGCCAGATAAGTCAAGGCAAACAAAGCCCAAGTGTGGCACACTGAACAGCCAAAGAGATTACTGCTCATGCGATTAACATCTTTTCACGCCCCTTCTCCCACGGCAAGATGGTCTTGTTCCCTTTTCACTGGACAACACAGTTCAAGTATTTACTTGTTGCATTTCACTGCACTGAATTACTCAGGCATTACTGCCATTCTTTGGGAGCCCTTCGGCGCCTGGCCGTGCTGCAGAGGGGAGACGCAGGGGGAGCGCTGCTCAGTGGGAAAGCACTGACAGAAAGCTCTGCATGTGTTTGCTAGGCAGTCTTGGCAGAGAACACATTAATGTAATCACTTTCTGTTTTATTAATGGATAACTCCTTGTTTGAAATGAAATAAGAAACCTTTGCAGATAACATATGCCCTCAGCATACAGTGACAGTAATAATAGAATGCAGCCAGTTACCTGCAATTATTATCAACAAAAGTCATATGGACTAATTATATATCACCTTTAATCCAAGGGTATCAGTGCCCTGCCAACATCCATTTACATTGGCCAGCCATGCTAGGTGCTGAGTGCCTCCTGATACCAGGGAGAGTCAAGGTGCCCCAGTGTTTCCTGGAGCAGTGCTGGATCTGGCTGGAAGCCCCACAACACTTTTTTCTGTGTGCTTATTTTTCCAGCTGATTGCATTCAAGAATTCTAATGGAAAATAAATAAATCAAAATGATGTTAAAAAGCTATCAATTTTTTAAGCTAAAAAAAGAAAAGCTGAAGTGTAGGAACTACCAAAAGGAAGAGGCCCTGTTTAAATTATCCACATTTAAATGATTTTATATTGATATTTTATACTTGCACAGTTCTACATACAGCAGAGTACTGACACATAGAAACCCTGTGAGATAACAGTTGTACTGAGGTCTAAGCCCCAGCTTAAGCAGACAGAGACACAGGAATACTCTCCAGCCCTTAGCGTATATCCCAGACTTGGGAAAAGTCAGGATCAAATCCTTGATACACCAGCTTCTTCATTAATTATACAAAGTAGCTCACATTCAGCAAGAGGATCTGAGAGATCTCTTTTTCTCAGGGTCTATAGATAGTGGTACTGGCTGAATTCTGCAGATGTTCTCCTTGAATTTTAAATGAATTCATTTGGCTCACACCTGTTTGGTGTTTGCTTTCCATAATATTTGTGTGATTAGACTTTACTGGCCCAAATATTTGCAGAAAGTGGATTACTGGAAAACTTGAGGAAACACATTTCAAGTAAATATGAACTTACTCCTTCTGGATGTGTTCATTCACACATTCAGTGCAGAAACAGAGCCAAACTGATCTGAGGTCCTTTGGCCAATCACATCTACACAGTACTGCTTGAATGCAGCTTGTCAGTGACTCCAACCCAAATGAAAAAGATGTCTGATTTACTGGACCAAGCTGTGATCTGCTTGCACATATTCAGGAAAGGGGCTAATTCCATCAAACAAATTCTTAAGGGCTTGCCTGGAGCCAGAGGTGGTCTTTCCTGTGGGATGTTGCACCCATCACACACACTGTCTCCCATCCCCTTCCAACTCCTGCCTCTGCTCCGATCCCTGCCTTCCTGCTCTCTCACCATTCTGCTCCTGCCTCATGACAGCATATGTCAACTCATGGCAAGAACACATTTAACATTATTTGTCAACCTCCTTTACCAAACTACCAGTGAATGAAACAATACAAAACAGAATAGTATTTGGCAGAAATAGGAAGTATTTAATTTTAGCTTGAGTTTGAGCAAACTTTTGTGTTTTTTTTTAAATGCTGAAAGGAAAACATGCAAAACAATCAGAAGCATGTTTAAAGAAAATTTTAATGCATTGACAGAAATATTAATAGTTGTTTCATCAGATTCTTTGCAATTTGTATTTTTCTTTCATAAATTGCTCCTAGTGACAGTAAAAGAAGTATTTTCATTATTCCCTGAAGTTTTTCAACAGCAGTGGAGTTTTAGGCATACATTTTCTCTTATCAGAATACCTCTCTGTTTTGAACTGTGGTACAAAACAGTTCATTCACTACCAGCCAATAAAGCTGGTTTGGTAACTGATGGTGCAGTCACAGAACTCAACTGACTCTGGGGTTAATAGCAAAAGTATATGCCACATATATATTCTTCTATCTATCTATAGAGTAAAGAGCTTGAAAGCAGCCACGCATTTTAGGCAGATTAAAAACTTTTGGTTAATAACAACATTTAATATAGTATCCCTGAATTCCACACTTAGCATCCACACTGGAGTGCAGAAGATGCCAGATAATAATGTTGTCCCTTTATAGTGTTAATATCTGAGGCTGGTGTAGACTGGATAGCTTCAAACAGGGGACTCTCTTAGGGTGGTATATGGGCCTTATATTATCAAAGTACATGTTGTCCAAAGATTCAATTTTTGTTCATTGTTTATGAAATATACGGGTTGGGCTTCAGAATACTTGCCTTCCAAGTTTGTTTTTTTAAAATAGTTCTTAACTGTGGCATTCTGACTGCCTCCGTAAAGTCCCAGTAAGAATACATTTTTTTTCTGTTAGATCCTTAAACTTACGGCTGTCACACGGCCCTTTTGAGCAGAGATTTCTGAAGTGATTATTAGAGCCAGAAATCTAACTGCCGTCTACATTTAGCAGGAGCAAATCCTGAAGTTCTTCTGAAAATCTCAGCCTATCCTATAAAGTCAAAACTGTGATTCTAAACTGGCCATATGGAATTATCCTATAGAGTAACTGTGGAAAAATGGGTAAATGACAAGTCTTTGCACATTTTGTGCGCTATTGCTCTTCTGGCTGCAGAAACAGGAGATTGGTGGAAAGAATTTGGGCAGCCCACTGGAAAACTTAGTTCTGAATATTTAATAAAAATAAATGAATGTATCTTTAAAAGAGAGACAAGAAAACATCCCGGAAATAATTCTGATATTCAAAGAGTATATGTTCCTTTTCATGGATTTTCTTCTGATCTTAATGTTCCACATTTTCCATATTTATATTGATTTTAAATTGCATCTACATATTCTTCCTCTCATAACTATGTTAATTAGACATGTATTTGCACTGCAAAAATGAGTTACTAAAAACCAAATACTTCAAATGAATGAAGTATTTTGTAGTATGTTGCAGAGATGGGTGATTAATATGACCCCCCAAATGCAAGAGGTTGTAGCAAAGGGGATTACAAGCTTTGCTCTTGTGAAAGCAAAACTAGGCACAAGACATTTTTTGCAGAATGGAAGCCTGCCCAGAGACCTGTTTTCTGCAAGGTCTCACATCCATTCTCTCTTTCTAGTCTGACTTGTGTCCAAAATAAGGTGCTGGCAGTCAGCAAGTTGCCATGTATCTTGTAGAAGCACTAACTTGTTAGATGAGTGATGACTCCAGACTCAGCATTCCCTCAGCTCTCACTTGTGACAGCGATTGCCAAAGCTAGTGGTGAACTAGATAACACTGGAAGAATCAAGGATAAAGTACTCCTTTGGATTCCTCTTGAATTTTTGAACAGTGACACATCATATCGCCCTATGTTCATTAGACAGCCTGAGGCCATGCATTGGCTAGGAAACAATGCAAAGTCATTATTTCTCACTAACTATTTTCAGACATGAAATAAAAACATCACATATTGTGCCAGAATTTAAGAGTTCATTAATTTAGCAGCGGCCAGGATTACTGAGATCACTGTTTTATCAGGGCCTGGTGAAGGATGAGGTTAATAGATCAGCTACAATTTTTAGGAAAGCCTGGGCATCTCCTAGGATTAAGCGGAAAAGACAGGAAAAGGTTAAGACAGTGCTCTGGCTTAGGGCCGGAAGGAGGGAGCGTGATCTGCTGGAGACAGCTCTACCCAGGCACTCAGGAGGGCAATTACTTAGGTGTTGCCTGAGCCTCACCGTTTCCAAAGTCACTAGCACTGCTAGGTTTGTGCTTGTGCCACAGAGAAACATGTAAGGCTGACAGTGTAATGGAGGATCCAGGCCAGCCTGTTAACCCAGGGCTGCAGATGAAGGCTTGGGAAAAACAACCCACCCTAAGAGAATTCTTCCATGAAAGATCTAGGGTCAGTGGAAACATCACAGGAAAGAGGTGGATATGTTTATTTGGCAAGAATTCATCCTAATAGACCCAAGACACCCATGATATTTAATATCTGAACAGAAGAATAACTGCCACATGTAATGGAGTCACCTCGATTTCAGGGCATCCCTTCCGCTGGTTAAATTTACTGCTTTTCCAGTCATTGATCTATCTGGGATTCCTTTCAAAATTCATGTGAGTTTTATTAAATGTTGGGTAATATGTGACCCCACCAAGTGAATGCAGCGTCCACTTGGGAGACTTTTGTGCTATTCAGACCTTTGTTGACAATGCAGCGAGCTGTGCTGCAGGCTGCTGAGGGGGTGGGGGGCCTGGGCTGAGCCTTCCTTTGATTGATTTGCACAATAGGAACAAAAATATTCCTGAACCTCTGAGATCACTCAACTCTTCCTGCCAGACTTCCATGAAATATAACATGCAATAAATTTAGCTTACAGCCAAATTCTCCCCTTTCAGTCTCCTCTTTCCTTTAGTGTGTCAGTGAAGATAAATGAAAGAAGCAATAAGGAGTACAAACAGCAGTAGCAACGAAAGCAGCAACTGCTTGTGTAGGAAGGACTTATGATGCCAGGCCAGAGCAGAACCCACAACAACTTGACCAAACACAGGAATGAATGAAAGGTCCTTTTGAAGGGACAAAAGAAAGACTGCGTTGACCTCTTGGCAGAAAGAGGAAACTTCAAAGGGTTTGCAACAGTTAAAAGATGACTTGCATTGGATGCTAACACAGTGAAACTAAACAACCTACACAGTAAGAGATACAGCAGAAGGTGCAGTAGAGAGGAGTATATTTTCCACTGGTCACTGGAAAAATGTGGAAAAGGCTAATTCTGTGAGTTTGGTGTTAGGCATAGGATTCTCTTCAAAGCTGAGGAAAATACAGAAACTTAGGCAGGACTCCTAACAGACTTTAGAAAAGTCAAGCACATGTTTTCTTTTCATTTTTCTCACTAAGAAATGTTCTCATCATGTGCTTCTTTTGGAAACATTTGGCAGTTCCTTAGGTATGACAGAAACTATGTCTGAGGAAGTTGGAGCTAATGAAATATGGTATTTAAAAAGAACCCCTCTGAATGCTCTGAGTGTTGCATATGATTTATGAAAACCATACTAAAAGGGGAAAAAAGTGCTAATTGCCTGAGATAGTTGCATTCTGCTGTTTTTCTTCATCTGAGGTTCAGGGTCTTTTACTTGTACAATACAGCTAGCAAAGTATTTAATCACACATGTAATTTTAAGCAGGAGAGCAGGCCTGCTGGCTGCAGCGAGACTGTGCTCAAAGGTAGGCAAGTGCATAAAACTGTTTGCTAGACAGTGGTCTTGCAGGGCTCAGGCTCTGAATTCCAGAGATTTGAAAGCAAGTAAGTCACAGCACTTCAGTGAACAAAGACTTGCCTCTTTAATCTACTCTAGTTGGGAAAGATAAGACCTCAAATGGAATCTACTTCAGGACTAGATTACACATTAAGATAAGCATAATATGATAAGGACCAACGGACATGAGCTTCTGTAAGGGCAAATTATGCTGCTCTATCTTGCAAGAATTCTTTGGAAAAGTGCATAAAGTAAGGGACAGAATGAATCTTGCAAACATAATTTCAAAAGGCTTCAGACAGGGCCCTGTATGAGAGACTTTGAAGTAAAATAAATAGCAAATCCTGTTGCAAATTGAAACCCATAGGATGTATGGAGTTTATAGTAAATACATGATTGTTGACCAAGAGAGCAATGAGAAAACATGTCAGTCTGTGCTTATTATTTGAATAATTTGGGAAAAGAGATTTAATAAAATTTGTTAACAAATGATTCTGGATCAGTAACAACTAAAGAAGGGCATTAGAGGCTCCTAGAAAGACTTGTATTCATCCAAAGCATTTGTTCTATCCATCTATCAGCATTCTGGCAGCTCTTATGAAAAGTAGTATGTGTTATAATATATAATAAACTTCTCATTATGGTAATGGACTTTGATCTAACACGGTTCCCTGAGGAAACAGATATGAATCATTGTAAGTATTACAGCTTAATGAATATGCCTTTCCAAAATAAACTAACAAAGAGAGGGCTTAAAGAAATACTTTATACAAGTAATATCTCACTGCAATAATGTTTTAATAGAAAGCTATGATTGATACATCTTCAGTTGTACCACAGTTCATTTTAGATGCCTCAATGTAAATTGACATGCTATGAATAGAAAGTGTCTAGGGAAGAACAACAAAACCAGTTCAAGTTACGTGAAGAGTTGCATGAATGATTATTTAGACTATAGTTGTTTGACATGTAAAAGACAGGTCTATCAAAATATCAGGCAAAATATGCTTTCTTAAGTTTAACTCTTTTAGTGCCCACAATCAAATTAGTGGCTTTCTTACGTGCTTGAAGTAAGCGTGTGCTTAACAGATGCATGGTCAGGTCTTTTCAGCCCAAGATATCAAACCCATTTGAATATGAACTACTGACAATAGCCTTGCTTCTGGTAGTTATCTTCTGCAGATTTTTACACAGTAGTCCATGATTCTCTTGCATCCAGAGCCTATGAGCTGAAAATGAGGACTTAAGGGTGATTTCAAACACAAAATAATGAATATCAATGAGAAGAGCAGCCATCCATTTCTTCCTTCTTTTTCCCACCATAGAACCATAAGAAAGCAGCTGATGAAACTCAGATGGCTGTCATCCCCAACAGAGAAGTATCTTCTCCAAGTCTGAGTACATGTAAAAATCATATCATTAAATATCATGTTACCAATGATGGCAACTCCATAACCTCACTTAACAGAACTTTTTACTATAGTCAGTCAGCAATAGTGTAAATGCACTAGGTAATTTGTACTCTACTCTTCACTGATAAATAAGATCACATTTATGGAACCAAATCTCAGTTTAGAGATCACTGCTTTCCTAGTATGGAGCTGATATCAAAGTTCAGAATGACTAAGACAATAATGCAATAGTATGTATTAGGTTGGCTTGATTTGTTTCAAACATATCAAACCAATAAAATGAGGTGAATTTGTAAGGCGAGACCTTCTAAGTGGCCTGAATTGAACTTCTGTATTCATACTGGATGTGACACAAAATAAGAAGCTACTGCCTACTCTTCTGCCTTGGTCAGTTGTTATTCTGATACTTGTAAGTGGATAGGGATAAATGGTACATGCTTCAGCCTATTGACTTACTGTCACTGGTTATTTTTTATGTGGATAACTGCTGTAGCATGAAGATTGATTGCACTAGCTCACAGGCAGCAGCTGTCATTTACAAATGCCAGCTCGTGGTTCTCATGGGGATTTGTGATATAATACAGAAATAAGCCAGAATTACTTCTATTAGCTGAATACACATCATTTTTTGTAGTCACACTGTCTGTGTGTCCCTGCAATAATCTTTTTACCACGATAGCTGATTTCAACTAAATTTGACAAAGGGAGCTGAAGGTTCAAAAGCAATTAAGTTCTTACTAGTAGTGTCAAAATCACTGATCAAGTGGAAAAGAGAGAAAGAGATTTTTGAAGTGTCCTGTTTAAAGGAGAGGCTGCCACATATTTCTATTATACATCAAGGAATCCATACAACCAAGAACTCTAAATGCCCCAAATACAGAGTTTTATAATTATAACATAAGATGCAAGCAATGTTTCCTCTAGCCAGCCTGGCTTATGCATGTCAATTCATGGTGTGTATGATCTTGTGATCACACAGTATTGCTCCTTCAGCGGCTACCTGGCATTTAAGAGGCAAGACTTGAAGAAATCCCTTTCTTTTCATACAGATGCAGTCCACTTGATTCAGGATTAATAGAGAAATAACTACTTGGTGTTTTATTTAATGAGGTATGGTCATACTGGAACTATATCCCAAGTAGTTCTACTTAGTTCAGTTCTTAGTGCAGTACTTTTTAACAGTGCATGTGTGTGTGTGTGTGTATACAGAGTGTGTGTGTATACAGATGTGTGTGCTCCTACATACATGTTATATAGTGTATATCCTATAACCAAGACTATCGGGTTGGGAGCTTGCTTCAGTACGTTTGGTTTTAAACAGAACATATTTCTGCCAGCTTTACTCACTATGAATAATATCTACTGGTGACTGATCCCATTGATTTATATTAGATTACTCATGGAGTAAGGAGCTAATCAGCAGGAGGAAAAGGTTTTGCCAAGTTTCTCAATTTTATCACAAAGTCTTGTGATACTTGTTTTTTTCTGTGCCCCAGATCCTGGAATAAGAGAAGTTCATGAGAATCTAAGCTCCCATTAAATAAAGTGACTGGCTAGCCTTCCAGGATGTGGATAGAAGTTGAAAATATGAAGCAAATAACCTCAGAGGGTCAAGAAACCCGAAGTCAAATATAAACATTTTTCTTTCTTGAGACAGTCTCATGATATCTCATAATTTTCCATTATCAGTGATAAATGAATAACAATGTCAGAATGTGTTCCTCGAACTTTAAAATGTGTGGAGCAACTTTAGCCTAGGTGAAATATAGAAATTTGGTTTTCTGTATGAAGAGATGGATCAGCATAAACAATGTGTGGGGCTGAAATAACAACAAAAAATACTGTTATGGGTTGATCAGAAATATGGCCCTTCATTTACGACAATTGTCAGAACCATTAGTCTCCTTCCTGGAGTCAGATTGCTGAAACTATAGCAAGTTTCCATCACAAGTAGAAGCACATGTGTCTCTGTTCATTCAAGACAAGAGTTGGTGAATGGGTTTTCCTTATCATAGTTTTATAGAGCTTTGCGATCCAGTGAAAGAGGGACAAAAAGACTGGAAAGATGGGAAGAGGGGGAAAAAAAATGACACATCTTGTATGGAGCCTAGGAAACAACAAAGGGGGAAAGTGATGATGGGAAAGGGGATTCAGAACCTTGAACGGAGACAATTTCTGTTCTTCAGTTTTGAGAAATGTATATCCTTTGTCTACTCATTGTATAATACATAGAATTCCATCAAAGAAACTTTACTCCATCAAACGAAGTGGAAATTAACGAAAACAAGCCCTATCATCCTGAATTTGACTATATAAACGGTTAGCAGAGCCTCATCACCTAAAACAGAGTGGTAGGGGCTTACTAAACAATTCATTTCTTTTCTTTCGCTTATTCTTGTTTATTGTGGACTCCAGTTCCCCACAAAGTTAAGATGACACAATAAACTTAAAGAAACAGTGTAGTAATTTGCAACAAATTTAGGACCATGCTATCAGGAGTAATGGCCCAACAGAAACAGCATATATTTTTAAAAAAACTATCAATCAAAATCACGGAAAGAAAACCAAGCTTACTGTGCTCAGCTTTAACTTCCCAGGAGTAACACTCTTCCTCTCTTGTGATGGGTATTTTGGATGAAGCCACTAAAAAGAAGTTGAAGCCAAGCCTTCAAGCAGAAGGTAATCAGGTAATGAAAAATTCCACAGAATCTCTCCGTCCTTTCCCTCTCGCTTGTTATTTTGCCTTTGGCTCGCCCCCAAAATAAGCCATGTTTCTTGAGATATAGCTCTTAGTGGCTCCTGATGTCGTCTCTCTCTCTCCCCCAAGGATACTTTCTCCAGTGAGAGTATCACATGGATATCCTCTTTTGCATTTTTTATAGCAATCTCATCTCTAGCTGTAAAAGATTAAATTAAAACACTATTTGACCTGCCTTTCCTGGTCAGTGCCACTCTAGCAAGTAATACATCGCTGGAGGAATGTCAACTTCATGACCCATTACTCAAATAAGGCACCAACTAGGAAGAGTGAGCTGAGAGATCCAGGAGTTTTAAATTTATTGGCATGAAATGCCTAAAAAAAAAAAAAAAAGACCCTTAGAGTGTGGGGAGTGGGAGGTAGAGGGAAGAAAGTTTAGGAAGTCTCTCAGGTCATTCAAAGGCTTTAAATAATCTGACTCTGGCAAGCAAGGTTTCCTTTTGCATGAAACAATTCGGTTAAGTTCACTTGCATCATGAAAAAGGCAGAAGTCTTTCCGATCCTCCCTCAGTGCAGCCTCTAGCCTTTAGCTTTGGACAGACTTACAGCACCAGATTAAATTTGGATGGCTGCCTTTGTGGCACAAATTACTATCCTGAAGCAAGGAAGATCAATCTGTGACAGAGCTGCTGACCTACTGCAGCTTTTCAGGCCAACTTGTTTAAACTGGCTCCCATTCCAGGGCATAGAGTTGGGGCAGTAACAGCTTCAGAATTTCAGTTTGACTGTTCCAAGTTTACTACATTGTGGCTATTCTTCTTCTCCATCCTGCTTCCTTACTTTGTGCAATCTCAGGTTTTCCTTGTGGCTTTTCTGCAGCATCACTCTCCCTGCCCTGTGGCCTTTCTCTGTTGGTCTTTCCCTTCCTATTTCCATTTTGCCTTTCCATAGAGATTTCCTTTCTTTCATTTTTTAAAATTTCATATCCTACTGACTCATCTCTTCTTGGCCAGCCCCGCAGGTATACATATCCTTGAAATAAAGCCAGCAAAGGAAGCAAAACAAGTTTTTATGATGTGAACTCTGCTGATTTTGCTGGCACACTCCAGTCTTGTTGCTCTGCTTGATCTGATAGGTCTGTATAAACTCATGCCCTTGCAGAACAGGACTTTTTAAAGATTCCTGTAACAATAGTGAGTTATACAAGTATTAACCGAGTCCCAGGCCTGCCTTGAACTTCAGGATGCTACTAGAAGGCAACTGGTGACAAGGGAGGGCTATATCTGTAAGCCAGTGCACAACATTCTAAGCTTTAACCTAAGACCTGAAGCATCTGGTTCTGATGAAGAAAGGCTAAAACATAACATTCAATGTAGTCAGAGGTAGATCTGTTGGTGCAATTGACAAACCCCTTTTAGGAGGCCTAAGAAGAAAAGAATGACCACAGGAGACTCAAAATTAAAGCCTTAAAAGGATGAGCAAAGGACACAATTTCAGCCTCTTCTCTGGTGCATGACATATAGCGTTCTGGAGTGCTCCAGTATGAAAGAAATTCCAGAGACCCTCCAGGACTGGAGGAATTTTTAAAAAACATTAAAGAGTCCAGAGCTGCTCTATGTTACAGTATTTTCTTTTAAGTGTATACAGTTTCACAGCTTCTGCGGTGCCAAGGATTTTTTTTTCATTAACTTTGTATTAGATCTTATGAAGTAATAACAATATATTATCTCACTTACGTTAATACAGAACAATATAACTACACAAGGCATTTATAAATTAGTTGATCAGACTTTTGAGGGACTGCAGCTGAGTAGAATGAAGAAACACACTGCTGTGCCAGATTCTGCCATAAATTGTACCCGTATGACTCTACTGCTGCTGCAGCGGCTTTTGGTAGGATTGTCTGGGGGTGGAAGAGGAGAGAACTGAATCCAGGCTATTGCTATAAATGTTTTCTTGTAGGGTGTAATAGTTCCCACCTTTCTGCTCTCTGCAGTCTCCCCTTGGTCCTCACTGTGATCCCACTCCTGCCGCAGCCATGGCTGGGGCAGCTCCCAGGGCTGGCCGAGGCCCTCTCCGCACTCGTTTAGGAGCTGCCGTATGGCGTTTCCTGCAAGGCTGGGCCTTTTGCTGCGTGCAGGAAAGGCAGTCTAAGTCGCTATGTTTGACCTCCACCCCAAAAAATGAAGCCGCAACCATAAAAGTATTATGGTACTACTACTAACGGCAATAATGATAATATTAAGGGTAATATTATTGGTATGACATTTTCCTATTACATTTTAGTGTTACAGTAAAATATACTACCATTTGCCTAGTCTCACTATAGTGACATATGTATGGGTATATACTTATATATAAAAATATATGTGTGCACACATATATATATGGATATATACACACACATATAAAAATATATATGTGTGTGTATATATGTATGGATATATACATATAATATATATATCCAAACATATATAAAGTGGGAAAGACATTTTAAAAACCTAGTTTCATAAGCTGCTGAAAACGGCCAGTTTTTCAGGCTCTGGCTTTTTGCAGGGATAATCCCCGGCGTGGTAGTAAGCCAAGACACTGCAGACTGGAAACAAAAGTACATGACTCAGAAGAAAGGCCCTCATTCATGGCAGAATTACTTCAGCAGCTCACACTTCTGTGCTGGGATGGAGAAATCTCCAGAAGGGCGTGAGTTTGGCTGAGGAGAAGCGCTCTCAGCCCCGGGCTGCACCAGGCCGGGCTATGGCGTCTGACGGGCAGGCCAGCGCAAAGGGACTCCCGCCTCCCCGAGGCGACATAAGGGGCTCGCTGCGCACGGACTTGCTAAAACACAGGGCCCGAAGTGTGCTCCCCGCAGCCCCGGCGGCCCGCCCGGCCTGCCGCCATCCCGCTCGCCGCGGCCCAGCCTGCAACCCTGCCTGGTGCGGCCACGCAGCGCTGCCAAGGTGGCAGCGGCGCTCGCAGGCCCTGCGCTGCCCGGGCTCGTCCTCGTCCTCAGCTCCTGCGGCGCTTCCAGGGCCGCCTTCCCTCCCCTCCGGGGTTGGCTGCGGCTTCCTCGGCCTCCCCGGTCCGGCAGCGGTCTTGGCTCCAGCCTCGCCGTGGGGCTGCCCTGGCGGCGGCGGCCCCCTGCCACCGCCTCCCCCCTCGCTACCTGGCAGAAAGCCTTGTGCCAGGGGCCCTGGGTGGGTGAGTAATAGCTGTCAAACTCATACGAATTGCAAAAACCAAAACAATCTTCCTGCTATTTTAGCACTTACCTTTTTCTTTCTTTCTTTCTTTTTTTAAACAGTGTCTTGTAGCAGGTATGACGCGTGTTCAAACAGTACAATTTATAATGTTGCAGAAGGAAAAAAAAATCTTAAAAAATGGCAGCGCTGCGGTGAAATACTTAGCCTTAACCTTAGCAAAATAATTATTCTTTGTGCACTATACATCATGTGATTTATAGTGTGGCCTCAGGAGAGACCAAATGCGACTCTGGGGTGAATTCGGCTCAGGAAGATCAAAAGTAAGATTAATGAAACGAAATGCTTTACCTGTACCATTTAGAGTATTTTACTGGACAGATAAGTCACTTTTGATGCTAGGAATCCTACCAATCTATTCATATTGTAAAGCACTGTTTTTACATTTTTATATAATGTAATGTTCATTTTTATACACACTTAATTGTATTTATTATTATTTATTATAGTGCCACCCTCCAGTGCTTTAGATACTGTCCTGCATACACACACATCTCTGTTTCAAAGACCTTAGTAGCTAAAGACATAAGCTTGCAAACATTTATATTCAAGAGTAGTTTTTCTCGCTTTATGTGCGGAAGTGTTTGCAGGGCCCTGTATAAACAAATGGAGAATGGATATTGCAGATCTGAAAAATCATGAGACTCACACCTAATTTAAGGCCTTTTTTTTTTTTTAAAAACCTTTTCAGATTCAGAAATCCTTTGGTTTACTTTAATACTCCTCAAATCCAGCTTTGCTTGGAGGTTGCTCTGAGATCTACACTTGGGGCAGATACACTGGGAAACATTTTCTCCTTCATTCTTCTCCACAAAAGCCAAATCAAAACAGTAAATAGTGTAAAAGGGACCTAAAAGCCCTACTGAAGGAAAATTTCCTTGGCAGGAGTGCACTGAAACATGGCCATAAGTGTTTTTGTAAGCAGCCATTGTGACAGAGGTTGTGCTGTGCCTGGCCATGGCCATCAGAGGTAGATTTACAGGAGATCTCAGGTAGTGCGTTGATCGATATGTCCCAGGTACGCCAGAGCCTTTTCCAGCCCGAAGAGCTGTGATATTAGGAGTTTGGGCTCAGCTTTGCTTTATCGTCCCCAAAGCACAAAGCGCCTTCATGAAACGCAGTGCAGACTGCATCACTCACCATTTTTCATACAAAAATACCATTCCCTATCCACGTCAATAAGAACTACAGCAAGCTCTGTGCTGACAACAGAGCCGATCTTTCATTTCATTGCTAATCGCTGAGCTATTCCTATACGAAAGCATCACAAACCAAAGCTGATGCTCCTGTAACCCTAATCACTTTCCAAAAATATTTTTCTGGCAAGTTTAATTGGTTTTTGTGTCAGTGTGTTAGAAACCATTGTCAGTCCCAAACATGGCTCCTCACACAGGCCTGCTGTGGAAATTGCTAATTGCATGGGTTGGTTTGAGCTTCAGGCCCTCAGCCCAGGAGGAACCAGCTTACAGCACATTACTGCACTACCCGCCATTTGCTGGAGCTTTTTAGGTGTTCTCTTTTCCCAACACAAACCAAAATAAACAGAAATGTCCATAATGATGATGAATGCCCACCAAAGGCTAAAATAATGTGCAAGTTTCTAATTTGTTTTTAAATATAGCAATTTTATTTGTGAGGTTTTTTGTGTGAGCCTCTCAAATACCATTAAACTCATACTCAAATATTTACAATGTGTTTATACTTACCGTGTTCACCTCTGAACAAATTGTTTGACCTTATTTGCAAATGTGTTACAAGAACTCCCAATGACAGATGATCTTTCATAGGAAATCACAACATGTAAGTGAAATTGAAGCTATGCTGCTGCCCTGTGCAGTATATCAAAGCACTCTGATCTCCCTAAAACATAAATTTGAAGTGCAGCCACCCTGGCAGGCCCTGGGTGGAGATGGAGGAGAGTCCTCCTTTAACCTTTAGTGCACAAACGTGCACTTCATGGGTCAGTTTACACCGTACAAGATGAGGGCATTCTGACATGCAAAACCTGAGGGGTTGATGCTACCCAGTCACTCAAATCACATAATTAATGTGCTTCTGGGTTCCAATAATAAACAATTCTGATGTCTACTCACTACAGCCAAACTTCCCTGGCTAAGTAAACAGCTCTTTTCTTAAAAATGGCTCTTATCCAAAATGAAGTTTTTCAGCTATCGACCAATCTTGCTGTGAGTTTATATATCCATGGTCAGGGGGACCAGCTAGTTTAGTTCCCCACTGATTGTGTGAAGATTGAAAGAATTCATTAAAGAATTATTTATGTTTCTGTATCTATAATTTTATGCCGATATTTGATCACAGTATCTCCAGGAAGAGGAGTTACACTTAAACCATGTCATTTTAGCTAACTAAATACTATTTTAATTATAGAACTAAAGGAAAATATGGAAAACATGAAAGGAAGAGTTAAGGAAAATTGAGACAATTCAAAATATCCCTTTCTACCTAAGTGGCCATAAAGAGTCAGCAGAGATTTAAGAAGGGGTATATTCACTGTTGTGTGTCTTTCTTCATCGAGGAACTGGAAGGTTCGTTAGCAAAGCATTTGTTGTTTGACAATAAAATATTTTGCTTAGATTATTGTTTCATCACTCATCAACTTTACCAGCTGAACTAGTAATAGGAGTGATGCACAGCAGTGAAGCCTTTGCTTCCTCAGGTGACACTGTGCGTGCAACTTATTGAATGAGAAAAATGGTGGAGAGCCCCCAGAGCCCAGTGTCCCGACCCACTTCTTCCATGCCTGAACTTTATGTTGAACTATTTCCATTGTTATCATTGAAGCTGTTGTAAATCAGCAATCCTGATTTACAATATCTGAGTCCAATGAAAGAATCAGGCCAATTACAACTTTTTGTACAGCAGTGTCTGTTCCTGGTTTAGATACAGTCTAGACACAGTTTATGTACCATTCTTCAGCCATCCTAAAGCCTTTCTGGAAGGACAATATTTCATGCTCATGTAATCATTGGCTTTTTGCTGACATGACCAATGAGAATGTCAATTGGTGTCAGCTGTACTGGTGATTTTGTGATGGGAACATCTGCCCGATCTATTCCTGATGAGACTTAGTCTTGGTCACTGTTAATTGGGCTGGGATGAAAGCTCCAGATCCTGTTACAAGTCTTTTGAGTAAACTAGTTACTCATGATTTTTTAACACAGTCTATCTCCTTTGATTTCTAAAATTGCTTCCACTTGATGCTTTGGGCCCAGGTGCCTTTTGAGTAATAATTTGCAGCAAAGCACTGACAAATCCTACAGTTCCTCTCTACCTCTCCTGTTAGTTTAGGAGACATTATATCTTCCTCAGCCTTCATGGTCCTTTAACTTTTCATGTCTGTTAATTAATCATCCTGACACAAAGAATTCTACCACACCAAAAAATATTGTGAATATCCTATATATAGTTCTCAAATAGGACTGGCAACTAGGGATTTCTGCTTTGTTCTTTTATCACACATATGTTTTACTTTGATGTAAACACTGTTTCAAAAACAGTAAAAAGAGCTTTTTCATGTTATGCATAGATTATTCCATAAACATATGCATCCTGTCAGCCACAGCAATAATTAGAAATAGCTGTAGTTTCATTGCTAACTCCATAATACTTCAAACTGCTTAGGTTTAAAAAAACAAAACTCATATGCACATCCTTTTTGGAGGAATGTTCTTGATTCTAGGTGGAAGCACTCCTCAATTTCAATTCTTCTGCTCATGAAAATCACTAGGACTCATTTAATACTTTTAAATAAAGCTAATTAAATAATAAACACAATAAAATCATTAAATATTTTAAAATTTTAAGACAGTAAAATTTGGTGTTTAAAATTCACCTGGCTAGGGTGAAGTTGTCCCATGCCAAAATTCAGAAACCTTGTTACAACATCTCTGATTTTTATTATTGTTCCTAAAGACTTTTGCCATTAAAACAAACTATTGACCTGTATTAACCTTAACTGTATCATTTAATTGTAGTCAAAGAAAAATTTAAGATCAGGAAAAAAATTAAAAACATTTTGAGGCAGGATGCATTTAAATGAGCCTTTTGTCTCATGTGGCTCTGTTGAAAATGATATCAAAGTGCTCTGTTAAACATTGACATGTTTATTTTTAATTGAACATCTGTGAGTGCAGGTGGTACTAGATGATCTCTTGATAACGAAAGCAAAGTTTAAAGGTTTTATTTGCTCTTAGGCTTGTTCATGCAGTGAGTGTTTCTTAGCTATTAAATATAGCAGTGCCAAATGACTGAGGTAAAATTGTGGACTTTCTAAAAAATTTGCTATCACAGGTAGTAGCAGGTTCATTTTCATTATCTGTAATGGGTCTGATCCAAAACTCAGTTAACTCAATAAAAATATTTACAGTGACTTTGGGATAGGTTTGGTGTTTTTTTATTGCCTGGAGTTTAAGTTTTGTCCCATGTGGAGGCAGGACATCTTGGGTAACTTCAGGGCTTCTGCAAAATGCCACAGGTCCAGCTTGCATTTGCCCCTTATTGCTCTTTAGCTAAAAGCCCATGTGCTGTGGGAAAGCTTCATATCTTCTCTTTAAGCCAGACAGTCTTGTGACTCTAAACTCAATGGCTTCATCTAGGGATACCTCAGCTGTTCGGTTTAAGAGTAGGGTCTGAGTGTCAACGGGCAATTGTGCTTGCCAGCTTTGGTTCTTTCACTCTCAATCCCCATTTCTCTCACTTCTTTCATAAACAAACTTCCCAGGAAAATTATGTTTTGCAAGGAGTTGTGCCAAGTGACATGCCTGGTGAACTGTATTACTTTGGATAATTAAGAAGAGCTAAAAACCAAGTTAATTACAACAGCTTTAACCACAGAGCTATTATTGACACTGTGTAATTATCAACAAAATTATCTCCCACCCATCAGTCTTCAACTTTTATTTCTGAAATATATTAAATCAACTATTGCTAATGCTAATGCTAATGTCTCTGAAGATTAATGAAGATGGTTGAGAAGGATTTTTTTTTTAATACAGATCAAGCAGTAACCTTTTCTGCCAGATGTTTCTAATGCAATTCAAACCAGGTGGCACATCATCTTAAAAATTGGATTTGCTTCAGTGGGAATCTCCAGTACAATTTTATTCTTTCCAAAATTATACCAACTAGTAAAGAACAGACAAAAGTATTTTTCTTTGATGATGTTGAAGCTATAGTTTTCAAAAATGTTCAGATGGATAGCAGATAATCTAATTTTGTTGAATCTCACAGTGTGCCAGTGACTTTGGCATATTTGAGTCAATATCATACTTGTCCATCACTGACAGACTGGCAAGGAGATCAAAAAGGACAGATGGCTTAATGAGATGCCTTCTCTTTAATTCTCCTTGGAGAAATAAAGGATCTGATCTGATTCTTCTTATCCCCTCCAATCTGAGGACAAGGCAATTCTTTCTATTTGCTCTGCTAGTAAGTCAGAGAAGTATTTCTGCTATCAGGTATGCAGTGAAGTTATGTTGATTCAGCATTTTGTGCTATAAAAATTTAGTGCTGTTAAAATGAATAATGATCACAGGAATCTGTTCACCCATTGACCCTCCACCCTAAGTGGTGTCTAAAAGCGTTCAGCCTGACAGGGTAAAACAGAGTTTTTCTAGCTTGCTAAGCTCTACTGAGTCCTGCGCTGCCCCGTGTTCAAGGCAGTGGGATTTGGAGTGCTCAGCCAGTACAGAACGAAGCCCTAGCATTTTAATGGCTAGATGGAGTTCTAATTCAAATATAAACAGGCAGCAGGACCCCCAAACTTAACTAAGCATCTTAATAGATAAGTGAATAAATCAGCGATTACATGCTGTTGATTGTCTATTGTTCATTGTTTGGAAATAAATGCTCCTAGCAAACCTTCAGTAGTAATGATATCAGCAATACTTATCAGAAACAGAGTGATGCCTTTTGTACAAATGGCTCAGATAAAGGCCCTGCAGAGCAGAGCAGAGCAGAGCACAATCTAAACAAGCAGAATGAACAAAGAGGTGTATGGTTTATCTTTTGTGGCTTTTTCCATGGCTTCAGAGTATCTGGCAGTGGAGCCAATGGGAATATGTACTCTTCATGATAACAGTTACGTACGTGGCCTGCACTTTTGGCATTGTCTCCATTGAAGCATGCATGGTCTCCTGCCTGCTGATACAGGGCAGGGCAGCTCTGGCACATGGGATCAGCCACCACTTCAGCTTTCTTGGCCTCGGAGTGCCAGGTGATTTAAGTCTCCGTCTTAGGGTTTTTGTTTTCCACAGCTGCTCCTACTGGTCTCCAGATAAATGTAGATTGGTTTTTTATCAATACTTTATCACAGTTCTCTGTTCCAAAACAGGAGCCAGAGGGGAAGCCTCTGGGGTCACCATCTGTTGCTATGCTGACTGCTAGAGCATTGCTGTAGCTTATTTGTACCATGCTGCAGGCTTCTAGTAGGAAATACTAGACACTATTTCAGTCCTCACTTTTATACGATGACCCCCAAATTATCTCTGTACACATCCCTCTCCCTGACCTCCTGTCAATAATATATAAACGTGGATCTGTGGCTGTAGCCTGCATTTCTAATTAGTTAAAAGCCTGTAATAATCTTCAATTTCTACATTTAGGACAAAAAATAGTGAGATCACTGGGAAAGACTCTTATTTATGCTATCTGAAAACAATGGAGCTTTTTTCTCTCCTTTTCTATTCAAACCTATCCTTAGTCTTTCTCATTCTACCTTTACTTTCTTCTATCTCATCCTCACATTATTTTTCATTATAGACTCTTTGGTGTGCTCATGAACACAGCATCTGACCTATGAAGACCTGCTTTTGTTCCCTTTGAAATCATCAAAAAAAACCCCTTCTCTTAGTGTTATCTGAATTCAAGTATTCAACAACTCCAGAGAGAGCTTTCTTAGTGTTGCACTGTAACATGAACTACATGGTGGTTCTGTTTATAGCAGTTTCATAAAAGGAAAAGCAGAGATATTGTGTTAGAGGACAAGAAGTCACCAGGGTGAAAGGCCAAGAAGTGTGTTGTAAGACAGCCTGGATTAACATTAAGATAATGATTCCTTACTCTTAGGTGTAACACTATATAACAAAATGCTGCACCATAAAGGACAGTCTTCATATGTTTATTGAATGCCCAGTTGTGAAAGACCTTGTAGTCAGATTCTAAACATGGACGTAGAATTCATGTGTGAACTATATCTAATACCCAGATTCTTACCATTATTGTGTTATGGAATGCCCAAATGCAGATACAACACTATTCAGGGTGATCCAGTTCACAAAAAAGAAAAGAAAATCAGGAATATTTACTGTTTATATTAAGCTGAAAGCCCAGTAATCTGGGGAAAGCTCCAATACAGACTGTATGTGAGGAAGTGTAGAGCTTCATTTGACCTTTCTACCAGTTGAGCACTGACCATAACTGTGCTGGATCTAATGTCTCTTTGTGCTATATGATTGTTAAACAGATCAATCTTCGCATCCTAGGTTATGAGAGAAAATTATTAGTCAGCAAGTGTATATTACCTCTTTTGGGAAAAATAAGCCCCTTTTTGAAATACATACAGTCACCACTAGTCTCACAGGATGTATTTTTCGAACATGTAACATCAGTGCAAGAATCTTGCTAGACAGCTCAATCCAGTGCTTACCAAAGATAGTGGAAAATCCTGCACTGATTTCACTGAACTGAAGATCAGACACAATGTTTCCATATATGAAAATGTGTCTTCTCACTGCTGCCAGTGACTGCATGAACTACTACTTCTGACTATCCCATCGCTGATTTCATACAATACAGTGTCAGCAGTGTAAGATAGCTTTTGAGTTTTAATCAAGTATTTAATGCACAATTTATAGATATGGAGGTAAATGAAAGATAGCTCTGCTGATTCTTCCAGGTATGGTTCCTGCTTATTGAGAGGAATGAGCTGTGGAGACTTCATCCTTTTTGCTTTTTCAGGCAAGTGTTAACTTTTCCAAGCAGCTGTCTGCAATATGTGTGGCCCCATATCTCATGAGAGACATTTTTGATACCCTCTGAGGTTAAGGTTTCAAAAATGTTATTTAAAAAATGTCCCTACTTAGAATATTCTTACTTCAGATAGTTATAAAAAGGGAAACCCGTGGCCTAAGTTTGAAATCCACATGTTACTCTCCATGTGGTTCACACATGTGTAACATAGGCATGTTTTTATGAATCGTTTGTATATTCCTTAGCCAGACTCCTGTGTTTAAACAAATGTGGAAACAACACAATACAGCTGTATAAGGAATTTTTTGTTCATAAGGAGGATCTATAGATTTTTAGAGCTACACTTTTAGCAATAAAGAAGTTGTCCATACTGCTGGAATGTACTTCATGCCGTGATAAAATCTTTCATTCTTTTGGTCTGGAAGAAAAGACCTAAGAACACTAGAATAATGCCAACTTAGCGTTACAAGAGTTAGTAATAGTCTAGGCTGAAGGTGCTATTCATTACTAAGATATCAAAACAGGCTTGTCTACTTGGCAAGAAGATTGAATCTGGTGTTGCTTCCAAAATTAATAACATCTTATTAAATGAAATGCTTCAGACCTTGGGACAGTTGAGACTAAAAAGACTGAAAATGAAATATAAAATGTATGGCATTTACTGGCAGTTCTCTCTGAACATTTTTCTATCCTTTCCCCTTTCTTTTAGACCATGAAAGGAATAGCTTTGGATGGTTACAATAGCACATGAGAAAGTGGCCCCATTTCTTGTACTGAATGATTTAAAGTATTACTTCCTGAATTACTGTTCTCTGAATCATCCAAGAAGTAAAGATCTAAAAGCTGAACACATAACTGCTTGCCAAAATAAAGCACTGGATTTAGACAGTGTGAATCGCAGGGGTCATATGTAAGATAGTCTACATGATAAATTGCCTACTGTCTGCTCCACTACTAATTTGATGAAAAGATGAGGCAAGTTCAAATTCTGTATTGCTAATACAACAAAAATGGACTGTCTTTTACTGGCATACCATCCAGTCTTACTGGCAGGCCTGTCTCAGATATAGAGCAGAATGGCGTTCTGCTCCTGACAGCCATGCATGACTGCTTGGAGAAGAATCATTTCTGTCACTCTCAAAGAGGTACCACACGTGACCTCCCCAGCAGCAGCTTTGACTGCGCTGCAGACCCTTCTGTATCTTCTTCATTAAATTCATGGCCAAAGCAAGTATTACACAAACACCCACTATGCTCATGCCCAGGCTGGGTGTCTGGGAAAAAAATTCTTATTCCCTTCTCATCTTATGTTCCCATGGGGAATCTACTACTGGACTTGCCCTCCTGTGCTTTGTTTAAGAAAACTTGCCCTCCTGCCCTTTTTTCAAGAAAACTAACAAACAACACCTTCCACAGGTATTATTTTTGTTTAAATGAAGTTTTAAAAATTTGTCTGGTAGCAGATTTCCAAAAAGTAGAAGCAGTTATCCAACAGAGTGTGAAGTCAACCCAAAATCTACAAGTTCATGTGAGCCCAGATACTGAGTTCCAATCATAAAATATTCATTATTCTAGTTGAATGTTGATTAAGTATTCTTTTACCAAAATATTGGCTAATTAAGATGATCCTGTACTTATCTATAGAAAGAAAAGAGAAGGCCCTGCCCATAAAAAAGAAGGAAATAAAATAAATGAAACCAAAGTAAGAGTTTGCATTTACTTTGCACAAAATGACCTTAAGCAACATTAAACATTTGTGTCTAAAGTATATTCACACAATTCACTTCCAGAGAAGACTGACATTATTAAATGCTGTTGAGCTAGCATAGCATGGGGATTTGTGTGTAGTAAGGTTAACATGGATTAATATACACTATGTGGCAAGTAAAGAAAAACAAATCTTCATATACAATATTAACAAGATTTACATATGCTTATGTGCCATGTTTAAGTCTTAACATTTTTAATGGTAGCTAATATGCAGTAGGGCATTAGATCTACAGTGGTTAGACACTGACAAACTGTTTACTCAAAGTTAAACTGGAGAAATCAGTCTTCCAGAAAGAATTGCATCTGATGCATTTCAGTGCAATTATCACTGACAGTTGTAGGAATGCAGGCTTAACTGAAGGCACGAACCTTCCCCGTCAAATTGTGTGGAATTCAAATCTCTATTTAAATTATTCCAGGAAGGATCAAGAATAATGTTGTTGGTTTAGTGGAGGTGTTCTGGCCTTGCATTTAGAGCTGTATGAATAATGGATTTTTCCATTCCACAGCTGGATTATGAAAAAAAAATACGAGGGGAAAAATGAACGGAGAGAATTTTAAGCCATCCAAAAAATTTTAACATGTAGAAGCCTTGTCTGATCTGAGTTGTTACTTAATCCTTTTTTTTTTTACTCTACTTAAAAGGTCAGTTTCATTAAAAAGACTTCATTTTAAGAAGAAAAGCGAAAACATTTCATTTTGGAAATGTTCAGATGAAGTGTTTTGACTTTTGTGGATATTTTTTCTGTGTTTTGGCTGAGATGTTGCTAAAGCTACTCTAGATTCTGTATTCCTTAGGCTTTATTTTTAGCCTGTGTATTTATATCATATCATTTTTGTTTTCATCGACTATTATCCAGAAGATGCATCAAAGTACAATACTAACAGAGACTAAGAAGTGTCTTGACATTAATACCAACTGAGAACAAATGAGAGAATTCCTCAGTTTTTCCCAAAAAAGGAGTAGATGGATTTCTTCATAGGAGCCTACATCATAAAAGGTGGGGAGGAAGAAGATTTTGGTCCCCCCACAGGATTATCTTGAAGCATATCTATTTAAACTTTTAATGTAATTTCATTTCGTTTTGCTAAACTTTTTGGCAAGGACTTGCACTACCAAAAAAACATGCTAGATGGAAGAGCCTCACTTCGTTATTCACTGCTTTGTCCTTTATTTGTGCTAAAATAAGATAAATTTGAAAAATGAAAGCTGGAACAATAATAATAGAGGGCCCTGTATATCTTCACCTATAGTGAATTTCCTGGTGAGATGAACAACAAGCTCACTAAATGTAGTCATCAAGTCCATGCTCATAGATGTCCTGTGTTGTGAAACAGTGGAAGCAGCCGGAGCTAATCACTTGCTCTGGCCTGAGGTCTATATAAACAGCAATAGAACAGTCTCATATAGATCTGAAGCTGGGACTGATTCAACAGAAAATTTAGTAATAGGCATTTTGTTGGATTGCTGGCAGGATGCGCAGAGTCAATATTTGTAATAGTAATTAGTTCTGGAACTGAGACAAGTGACTTGATACACATGTTATGGCATTGTCCTTTAGGTCTTTCCTTTTGGAAGTAAATAGTTTTGTTAATCTAATCTTGCACAGTCTCTTCCTCTCAGTCCTGAACTTTTACAAGGGAATTTGTCTAATTTACCAGCTGCTAAGAGGACAGCTTCTTCTTAACAAGTAAAGTATTCCTGCTAAGGACAATCAAAACTAATAAAGACTGGCTGTTAAAATGTAGTAGTAAGATAAAAAAAAGTATATGCCACAGACTAGCATTGAGGAATGTATTTTGTCATTCAGAAACAAACACATTTCAAATAAATGCTACCTAAACCTTTTAGGAGGCCAGCTCCTTCCTTTTGGAAGCTTATTCTGAGATTTCTACTTCGAGAATACAAAACCAGATGGAAGGAGTATGATCATTTACTCTGACCTCCAGCATAACTTAGACATAAGACTTTCCTAAATTATTTCTCACTCCAGATAAAGCACCTGATTTAGAAAACATTCTAGTGCTGATTTAAAATGGCCTATGATGGGAATTCACAGTAACCTTGTTAAGCTGTCCCAGTGGTTAATCAGTCACTGTTCTGAATTTGTCTAGCTTCAGTGCTCAGACAGTTAAGCTCCTTATAATTTGATGTTTTGCAACTCTGAAGAATTATGACATTTATTTTCCAAGCAAGTCACCCTTTAATATTCTGCTTGATATAGGAATCCACTGAGTTCCTGAGTCTTTCAGTATAAGGCAAAATTTTCAACCCTTTTGTCATTTTTCCAAGTCTTTTCTGCACTCTTCATAATTTCTCAAGAGTCAATGCAGAGCTGAACATCAGTTCCGAAAGTATCTGTATGGTGACTCTCCTTGTTCTTTTTAATGATACCACACTTTTCCATCTAACCCTTAGATTAATTAGTTCTTTCAGCTGTGGCACAAGATTAGGGAGTGCTCCGGGCCCCCAAGTATTTCCAGAGCTATAATTTGCCAGATGGAGTTTGCTGTGTTGGCAGTGTTCATTTTGCATAGCTGCGTGTCCTACATTTGGCCATACTGGAACTCAGATTTTTGCCTATGACTTTTCCACATAGTAGTCCAGGTGGCTCTCTGTCTGTCACCTGATGTCCTAAGTATTTACTGATGCCCTGCCTTTCTGTGCCATCTTCAACTTTCTCATCAGTTAAGCACTCAGTGAGTCTATTGTTCATGTTTCCTTTGGTTCTGTAGAACTAAGAATCTGTTTCCTCATTTTCATTTCTGTTTGGAGACCTGTGCAGGTGGGCCGTTTCAGACGATTTCATGAGGCCATATCAATTTAGCATTGTGCTCATTTCTTATTCAAATCTCGATATATTACACTCATATAACTTTTATGAGCCAAACTCATTGCATCTGTAGAAGAGGATATTAGAATCAACTTTTTCCTCTAAGCAGTTGACACTCCTTATATAATCTTCCTTTACTTCTTTATCTGTTAAGTATGATGCCAATTTTTCAGATATATAATTACTCTGAGTGTCTCATTCATGTTTAAATATTGGCATGGGATTAGCTTTCTCTGTTCCTGTGCAACTTCTGGAAAGTTTCACTATTTCATAAAAATCTATATTTGTGTTGAAGAGAGTTCCTTTGACTTTTTCTTTTTAATATTGCAGGAAGTTGCACTGATAAAACATGTCCAGCTGTTATAATTGCTATTTATCATGCTTCTGGTTTACTTGTGTAAGGAAGATTATTTTGCTTTCATTCAATGACAATAGGTGTATATCAACCCTTAAGACAACAATCTCCAAATATAGTGTTATTGAACATTTACTAATAGGCTAATAACTTGTATTACTAAGTTTATCTGTTCCTTTATTTCATACAAAAAAGCACTGGTGTTTTAGGATCAATTCCACCTTTTGAATTAAAATACTGGACCTATGTTTTTTAAGAATGAATTAATAATATGTTTAATTATATCTTAATTATTATATAGATGTTGAAAATTATTTTCTGGACATGCATACTCTCTCTGTTTCTGGAAGAAATGCAGCTGTGACTCAAACACTGTCCTGAGCTACATCCCAGGCCTTCCACTGGGATAGACAACATAGATCTTGTACCCATTGATTTGGCTACAACAGCATAGATTTTTATTTTTTTCTCCATTCATAAAGCTGTCGAAACAAACAACACTAGTAAAGACATTCCTGATGTGGCAATCCAGCTGACATTCAGCATCATGAGCTCTCTCTTTTGATGCTGACAGTATCCTTGGTAAGATGGGAACCACACCAATTTTTTGGCGTGTTGCGTGTGCTGTGATCTGTGCAACGGGCATGGAGTCTGTGTGTGAACCCAGCCCTGTAGCTGTGGAAGAGCTACAGACAGGCGGAAATCTCTTGGGAATAGGTGCTGCAGTGCTCGGGAGCCACTGTGAGCATTATTTGATAGCTGTGAAGTATTCAGCCTGGGGATGAGAATTCCTCCCATTTTGCAACAACTGTGATCATATAAACATACAGCAGGTTCTAAATAGGTTATTCAAGAGGAAAATACTCTTTTATAACTTATTTATACTCTTGTGCTTTCCCTCAGGGCTGGTGATGATTTGGATCAGAGGTCTATGTGGCAACAACAAAAAGAAACTTGGACGATGTTTTGGAAACAGGATAGCCCATCTATTTCTCTAGATACCTCTACTTTCAGATGTTTAATAATAACTTTAGTCTTCAGCAGGCATTCAGATTGCTTATCAACCTGCAATGAAACCAAGAAAAATAGAAATAAGAAAAATGAACAATTCAATAAGCTTTAGATAAAACTCACAACTAGACTTCTTTCCAAATGGATTCCATATGGTGAGTCAGATTCTGCTTTCCATTACATGAATGTGAATCTGGATTCACTCAGTCAATTTCACTGGAGTAACTGCATTGAAAAGAGGCAGCAGAATTTAGTCCAGCATCTAGAGATACATCTTATCTTATTCCTGACGATGTTCTTGAAATGCACCAATATACCTGCAAATATTCAGTTCTGTCGCCACATGCTAAATATTGTTATTTTGGACTTGGTAGTTTAGTAAACTTTGGGCAGCTAGAACACAGAGTCAAGATGCTCCTCAAACTTGTTGTTTTTATTGCTAAATAGTAATAGTATCTGCAATGAGCTGAGGAGAAATGCCTTTTGTAAAGTGAGTGTGGGAGCTGTTTGATAGTAATCTGGAAAACGAAAGAAACTGTAAACCCAGATTTTTCTGTATGCATGAGAAGAAGTCAGATGACTTCCTCCTCTTTTTGCAAAGCCCAGCAGCCTAGTTCAAAAACTTAAATTGCATACTTCTAATAGAAACCTCAGCATAGTTAAAAAAAATTAATGAGCTTTCATTAACTGAATGTGCTAGGGCTCAGACAGGCAACTGAGTTATAGCAACTCAATAAGTTACTGCCTGGCAGCAGAGCTGCAGTAACTGTTCGTTACTGGCCATATATGTCTTTAGTCTGTCCCAGTGGTAAACTAGCATAACTTAGATTAAAACTCAGTGAGTTCTGACCTCAGTTTTTTTGCTTTAGACTCCATCAGATTCAGAGCATAGATGCTGCACTTCGGCTGATAGGTGGTGACCATGTAGCTCTCTGTCCCTTCTTGTGGTCAAAACATAGAAAGCTTTATGAATTTGCTACTGCGCCCAAACTAACAGCTGATTTCTGAGCTATGACTTAGCCCCTGCAGAATTAGAATTAACTACCAAAAACCCTACAGTATACTTTATGAGTCAAACCCTGTGAATTTTGAATCACATGATTCATATAACACGTTACATTGAAAACAACAGAAGTATTTGAGAGTACAAGACTATGCCCACGCATCAGTGGTTAGATCTACTGAACCTGTACAGTCTCTTATTCAGCTAATGCATACTAATTCTGTCGCCATCAGGAGCAATTCCACACCAGCAGTAGGAGACTCTCCAAATAATCACTGCAGGTTACAAGCTAATACTGAGTAGAGGATGTAGACTGGTGACATGGCTCACCTGAAACATGTCAGAAGCCACTGGCAAGGCTTTTTATTCCCTGTAAAAAAATCAAAAGCAAGCCAGAAATCAAAACAAATTAGCAAACAGAAAGAGTAACACAATGTGCCCCACTCTGGAGCTGAATGACAGCTGATGGTCCTTTTCCATGCATATTTTCTTTCCTCAGCTTCTCTTCCCCATCCTGCCTCAGCGCAGAGATTGTTCTTTGTTGTCCAGAGATCAAAGAGTGTACAATGTACAGACTCTGATTTTATCCAAAGGACCTTTAGAGTGTCTTCTTGCTTTGTCAGTTTAACTAGCCCTAAAATGAAGAGTTTGTGTCTCTGCTGAAATAGCTCATATTGAAATTTAAATGCAATTGAAGAAACTGAATTTGCAGTATCTGCTTAGACACAACTCCAGATGCCATTAAAAGAGACCAGATGTCAAGTATTTTCTGTTATGTTCTAAACCAAGGGGCAATAAAAGTTTCTATTTGACTTCACACATTTTAGCCTAACGGTGAATCACTGTGCAGATATGCCCACATGTTTTAGCGATATAATCATGACACAGGAGGTATGGATGCTCTACAACATCATGATAGTATCAGCATGTCCAAGACAGTGTTGAGGGAAATGATCTCCAGATTCTCTACCTTCATTGTTCTGATCACAGATGAAGACTTGGCTTGACAGATACATAGGACTAAATTTTCCCACAGTTTTCACCAAAAGATAATGGGAGCTGTGTGCAGTGTATGAGGGCAGAATCACTCTTGCTGCTTATTCCATGTCACATATTTGATTTTAATAGGGCGAAGAAGTTCATTTATATATTCATTTTGATTACTGAGGAAAAGCACTAAAAAGAAAATGTCTGTGCTTGTACTCTACACAAGAGTTCATTTCAGGTTTACCTCTCATTTATCTTTGAACATAGTTCCAGACTCTGTGATGTGCTAAAGAAAGGAAAGTTCTTCATTTAAAATGTATGAATCCTTAGACAAGATTGCTGCCATGCTCAGAGTCGAATACTTGTTTGAAGACTCCTTTGGACCACAGCCCAAATGAACTGACAATGACATTCTGTCAGATGGTGCAAAGCTGATTCATCAGGGTTATTCTGGGATGTATTTCTCATTTTGCAAGTTTTTCAGAATTTCCCAAGAATATTCAATTTCCAGCAAAAAAAAATGTTCATGAAGTGAAATCACATTGCACCATATTTGATAGCTTTTCATGGATGTGTTGAAAATATATATCTGGCCTGTCACCTTTTGGTGGGTGATTAAGATTCTGCTTTCTATGGGATAGTTGCTTGATCTGCAGCTGGTACCAGGTGTGTGCTGGAAAAACTTTAGGTAGAACTTCACTGATACTGTGTGTTTCTGAAGCAGATCAAACAGAAATTAGAGAACCTGCCAGTTTTGTAGGCAGAAATAAGCACTTCCAGAAAATGACATTTTCCATCTGTTTAATTTTTTGTGGTGTTGGGCTTTTTTGCGGTTTTTTGGAGCTTGCTTTGTAGCACTGCTAAGAAAGTTTGTGTTTTAGGCTTCCTGGGTTTCATGAAAACCTTTGTTTTGGCTTTGGTTTGAATGAGTTCATACTCAGGAATTCTGCTCTGAGGGTTAGGGTTCAAAACCCAAATCTCAAAGCAATTCTGTGCTAATATGATTGAGCTTTACATTGGTTGTGTGTTGAAACTAGGGAACTTTTACCTAAACCATAGCCTGACTGAGGGCTCATTTAAAACCTGACCCTAGTTTTGCTAAAAAACATCTCAGTTTTCTGGCTAGGTGTGTAAATGAACAGCAAGGTCCTATCTGAGCACCTTTTACCCACAGATAATTTTATCTCATAACATGTCACCAAGGTATGAAAATATTTTCCCTGACTCCTGCAGAGATTAAAATGCTGGTGTGAGAGGAGATCAAGAGTATGTTTATACATGTGGATGCATGTGAGCTGAAACCTGCCCGCGCTCTGACCTGGCGGAACAGATGCAAGTTTGGATCTGAAAGCCATAAAGTTCAATTTTCATGGTGCCAGAGTTGTCCTAAACGGGCAGGTGCTATTCAAATGTAATGCTATGGTAATGTGGCTGTATGAATTTTACCCAGGATCTGGCTTGTGCTTAGAGGAGGATTTTGCCTGCCTGTATATTCTTGCTTGGTGTGTCACAGAAAACAAATGATCAAGCTGGGAGTCAGATTGAAGCTTGCTGTCCTGAGTCCCAGTCCGACATTGCACCCACGCAGCCATCCTGTCCTGCTCCTCTCTTCCGCTCAGTTATAGAAACTTCAAGTCTGAAACCTGAAACTACTGGGCAAGCCATTTTTGCACAGCTCTATTCCTTTGCAATTCATCCATTTCAGGAAGGAATGAAAGCTTGTAGCCTGCCTCCTCCTAAAAACATTTCAAACTTTCACTTATCTTCACTTAGAATAACTTGCCTGATCAGAGCAGGAGTCCAGGCAGTCCTAATTTGTCCATTTGCCAGAACACTTTGTAAGCAGTCAGCCTCTTATCTTTTGTGTGAGGAGGTAAAAAAAATGACCTTACTGTGCTAGCAGGTCGTGTCATAGGTCATCCTTTCATTCTCCTTACAATCAACTACATTTTCAATCAAAGAGACAGCACATTTTCCACTAGCAAAACGCTCCTTTCAGAAGCAACTGGAATGCTTAGTGTGCACCACGCTCTTCTTGAGTACATGAATTTTTAAGGGGAGAAGAGAATTAGTAAGCCTGAAAGATATAGTGGATATTAATCTCCTGGTTTCACAGATGGCATTTAATACCGTGTTGCACAACAAGATGCTTTTTCCTATCAAACCTTCTGTAATTTCCTCTTTTTTTCTTCGTTTCACGATTGTCAGAGCCATCATGAAGAGTAGGGGTCAAGTTTGTTTGCTTTTTTCCTTGTAATTTAAGCATTCCGTCCTGTCAGGGTTCACTTTCCAGTGACCTCTGAAGTCATCTAAAATTGCCCAAAAGAACCCAAGTGAATACAAGTGTGGGAACTCATCTGTTTGCCATCTCCACCGTGAGCAGACTTGCAGCACAGTTTGCCATTGATTTTAAGTAGAAAGGGTGAGTGTGTGTGTGCTGGCAGCTGAGGCGCACAGACTCTGAGTTGTATAAACGTCAGTTGTTACGCTCAATATTAACAATGAATCTGAAAGCAGCCATTTTTATGACCCAGCGTTTCTTAAAAGAGTAGCAGCATTTGGTTGCCTTGGTTTTTATATGTTCGAACTGAGACATCTTGCAGCTGGTTTCCATAGAGCCAGGATGATCCCTAGGTACATTTGAAAATCTTAGGGTGTGCTTTCGTGTTAGGAAATATACCTGTATTACCTGATGCCGAGAACAGAGCAAGACCAGAACTAGGAAAAGATGTGTCTCTAATTATTTTCTTCTGGAATTTTCTGCAGACTTTTTTGAAACACATGGGTTTTTCTTTTTGCTAGATGAAGGCTTACAGGTTTTTATTTCTGTGGTCTGTGAGATTGGATGAGAGTCCATTTGCCCTGTATCTTTTCAGCAAGCATGAATAGAAAAACTGTATTTTTTCTTCCTCTTTATTATCATTTATTAATGAACTGACTGTACATTTAGAACATTTGGGTCTGTTTTAGTCTCTTCGTAAGCCTGCATATATAGTGAACTTACTAACGGAAAAATAGTAGAAGTAAACTAAGTAGTAAAATCCTCATATGTTAAACAGCTGTTTTAAATATGAATATAGTGTATATATAGCATATAAAACCTTCAAAAAGAGCTGCATGGAATGCTGAAATTCAGTTTTACTCCACTTGGTTTACAGTTTAGGTTTGCAGATTTATACAGAAGTTTTGACGGAAATTAGTTAAGCACTGGATTTAGGGCAAATTGTTTATAGCAAAATAATGATTTGATGAATTTAGTTCCTCTCCTGCACATGAATTATTTGCAAATGAATTTAAATTTTACAAAATGACTTTGTTATTTAAGTATAGCTATGTCCAATGCCCATGGAAGTCTTGGAATGACTCACATTGACTTCAATGGGCTTTGAATCAGGGAGTGATCCATCTTTCACTGAAGAGAGTGGCCTGGCTCCTAGGTGAATATATATCTCCACCTCTGCATTGTTTGCAAACCATTTGCTTTGATTACTGCTTTGTACAATGGTTTTCAATTTTTTTCAACTTCTGGCATTTAACATTCATCTAGGGAAAGTATGATACTCTGTACTTTAGCCTATGGACAACTTTTTGCTTACTTCCTTACCTTTCATAGACCCCCAGAGTAAAAGTAGTGCATGGACTTCTACAGCTCTGCAGACCATATGATAAAAAAGTTATTGTCATAGAGAGAGAGAGAGAATTCATGAGAAATCAGTAGTCATTCAATTACACAGGCTTTGCTTCTTAAACTGCCCCCAAAATTTTGAGCTTTCTTCGAAAACACTTCTGGTCCAAAAACTGGGGCAGATGTATATTCACTATGCAGTTACATAATGTTTTCTTCCTGAGAAAGAAAGTAATTTTCATGACTTTCACGTGACTGGGAATAATTCTACACACTGTCCAGCGTATCTCATAAAGCTCTGCCATATGTTGGTTGGTATTTCCTCATTTCCTTATTTTTTATATATTATTTTGTAATCTTGACAAACAAGCAATCAGATGAAAAATAGCTTTTTAGCCTATTTTCAGGTTGACAGCTAGTAGTTTTGTATATATTTAGACAGATCCTGTAGGGAACAATCCTCGCCGGTGCTCGTTACTCAATGGGCTGACATTTGCACCCACTTTGGAAAGCTTTAAGATCACTGATCCATGCTAAACCATTACATTCCAGCAAACTCTCATGCCAAGGGGCATTAGTTCTAACACGTATCGTCTTTCAGGACAGGAAAGAAATGGAACTCTATTATCTAACATCAGTGTATCTTCTTTGCCTTTGGCTATTGTTAGAATAAGCAGATTCAATTAACTTCTTAATTTCCTTGTCAAATTTTTAGATTTCTCAAAAACAGGACATGCTAACCACAAGTTCAGTGAAATTCTCATCTTTCTGCAATCTGTTCAGCTCCTCAGTGTGTTAAATTGAAACTGTAGCTGTTATACACCCAAAGGTAATCCGCAAAATGGAGAAAGGATATTATGGACCTCTTCTATAGAAGACCCAATTTATTCCTTTATTCAAACATTTGTTTGCTTGCCTGTTACCCAAGAAAGTGTAAAGAATGTCCAGATTGGTCTTTGAGTGTTTTCCTGGAAGACTTTGGTTGGTGAGCTAAAATTTAAAACAGGTACCTTTGTGGTCATTTAAATTGAAAAGATATTCAAAAAACCAAGAACTCACAAATTATCTAATAGTATAGATAAAAATTAAATTCTCCCTATTGATTGACCTATATTAATTTATACTATGTCTCTGATTCCAGTTCCACAAATGACCATGCAGTTAATTTCAGTCAGTGCATAATAAAGACTACCTGAAACAATGACTGCAAACAAATACTTTGAAAGAAAAAGAATTAGGTAGTCTTAGTTTTTTGGTATATCATAAACAAGCACTAAAATATACTTACTCCCTTACTTCTACCTCTGCATCATTTTTAATTGCTAATTTTTGTTTGACTGCAGTACAACTAGCCTCCTGGAATAGTTTGCATGTCATGCAGCATGGACATATTCATCTGATTGACTGTCAGCAGGAATGGTATACAGCAAGATGAAATTGTTTTATTTTATAGTTAATCATATAGAGTACTTTCTTTCTTTTGATTGTCTTATTATTGTCCTTATCAAAGTTAATGTATTTATCTAATCTAATGTATAGAAATTTGTCCTAAAAACCAACCTAAATCTCCATTGGTGTTATTTAGGCCCATTATTTCTTGTCATACTCATTGCAAGATTTTCTCTTTACCACTGCCTTGTGTGTATTTGAAGATTATTATTATTTCCGTTCAGTTCCCTCTATTCCATGGATTCTCTCCAGTCAGTTTATTTCTTCCTTGAAATACAGTGCTTAAAACTGGGAACAGAACTTCATTTACAGTTTTGGCAGCACTAGTCCAAGAAAAGGATTTTTACATGTTTCCTACAAATGTTTTTATACAATGCAATATGATTTTTATTTTTTTTGCAATTGCATAACAGATAACATATCTAGCTTGTAAACCACTTTTATCCCCAAAACCTTTTCTCCAGAACTGATCATGCCCTGTTCTGAATTTGTGCAAAGTTATTCCTGCCTGTGTTCAGAACCTTGCCATTGTCTGTATTAAATTGTATCCTACTCTGTTTTTTGGACCACTCCCTCTAAGTCATTTTAAAGTTTAATCCTTTCCTTCAATGTGCCTACAGCCCCTCTAAACTTTCTCATTGCTTGAAACTGTATAAAGTGTTTTTATTAATGAAAATATTGAACTGGCCCAGGACAGATGCCTAGGAAGTGTACCTTCCTATAGCCTTCCAGTTTGACAGTGAGCCACTGATCATTTCTTTTTAACTACCGTTTTTCAACCAGTTCCGTACAGTAGTTTTCAATCCTATAGGCATCTGCGTTGGTCCAGTTACTATTTTGTTTCCCTAATTTGCTTAGGGTAATGTCACCTGAGACAATATCAAAAAACTCTCTGAAGTCAAGATAAGACATCTTGTGCTGCTGTTCTACCCACAAAATCTCTTGCCTTACTACAGTGGAAAACAGGGTTAGATTAACCTGAATTATGCTTGACAAATTCATGTTGGCAGCTACATATAAAGCTCGGCTGTATATTAGTTTTATGGGAAAAAATATTATACATGCAGAGGAACTATTCTTTTATATGAAAGTTCCTGAAATTCTCATTAACTACGGTAACAATCATATTGTTACTGTTGCCAGCTCTCATGATTTTATCACCAGTCACACGTGTAAATCCTCAGTTCCTAGACTCAAACGATTATCTGGTAATCCCAGATTTGTTTTTGGTAAGTCTGTGTTTCTAGTCTTACAAGTGGTCAAGTTCTTGATAATGTGACCCCAAACAAACACCAAAGACAGGAGACAAATAATAAGTCCATGGTTAGTATTTTTAAAATCCTGTGATTTGGGGAGACGTGAGAGTTTTTTGCATGTGAGAGTTGGGAAGACTGTTACAACATACATGGATTCAAAAGCCAGTGCTACAGAGAGCCACATCCTTCTTTCGTAGCATCCTGCACAAAGAAAATGTGCTGGTGGGGCACTTCGAAATTAGCCGAACTGAACTACTGCAGCAAACCCCTCAGACCAAAGGGCAGCTCGTTCACAAAGTTAAAGTTACTAGCAAGGTAGAGACAACAGTCACTTCCCTGCCTAGTTCATTCTGACCTAGCTCTGTTGTAAGTAGCACACAAGTAGCTTATGATTGTAAAAGAGAAAGTTTAGAAGAAAAAGCATTTTTCCGCACAAGCCAGTCAATTGCTTTGTCAGCCATTTGCCTGCAGCGCCCTTTCCCGCTCCTTGTGTGTAGCCAGTTTTAGTCAAGGGAACCCAGGACCCCAAAATGGAATAAGCATCTTGAAAGAGCTCATATCCCATTTATGCGTGTAAATAAAGGTCAGATTTTTTTCAAAAAATACCCAACAACCCAGACACTTCTGAAAACCTTGCAAGTATTTGGAGACCTAAGTGGGAACTCAGCACTTCAAAAGATCTTGCCCTAAATTAGTTTGTCTTGTGGTTTGTGGGAGTCTTTCACACAGCAACAGGGGAAAGAAACGTATGTTAAAAGGTAGACAAATGTGATCGTAAAGCTATGGAAATTGGAAGGGGGGGGGGTAACGCTCACGGAGCAAGGGAGAAGAAGGGAGGAGTAGCACCTGAAACAATCTTCTGAAACTGTGGATTTCAAGCATCCAGTGCCCTTTTATCCCTTCTTTATCCAGCTGTCCTTTCACACCCTCTGCTACCAGATTCATGAAAGAAATGTGTGTATGTAAGATACACCACAAACTGGAGTCAAGCTTCAGACTGCTGCAGCCAGCTCAGGGGGACTGCGAGGAAAGGAGGTGGGGAAGCGTCTCCCCTTGCGTTTGCCTCTCAGGGCTGCTTCTCTGCAAGGGTCAGATGGTCAAAATTCGTCTACCAGATGTGCTGGCATTCAAATACAAAAGTTAAAATACAACCAAGCTACCTGAAGCCTCCCTTGTACAACAGGCTGGGTGTGGGTCTGCCTGTGTACCAGGCCACAGGCAAGAATAAGATGTTAGGGGCATAAGCAGGGACAGAATCTGTCATGTATGTTTTACCATTCCTTTCTGCCTTTCTGTCTGAACAGTGGGTATGAAAAATGCCTAATGGAGAATTGCCTACTAGGACTATCATTGCTTCTTGCCTGTCTCCATGAGGACAGTGAGAAATGCTCAATATCAGGCACAGCTCTCTCCCTGAAGAGGTATGCATGTCACGTAGTTATGCATGTTCTTAGGGTACTCCAGTGATGCTTTGGTATAATATCCACTGCTCCGCAGAAGGTATTGAACTACACACCTAATCTACTTGAGGGTTTCTTTTTTAATATCCCCAATATTCATTCCTGTTTATAGAGTCATACATATTGTGCATGTTTGTTTTTTCTTCCCAGAAAAGATATTAACCAAAAAGGCTATAAAGGTGCTCTGTTCTCCTGAAATGTATCCACAGCCAAGCATCTTTGACTGGGAACACTGCCTCTCACACAGCTTTGTCAGCTGTGCTAGGCAGAGGAGCACAGCTATCTTCTTAGGTCATGGGTAAAAATGTAATTGCTAATGTTTTAGGCTAGGTTTTTAAAGCACATTTGGGTTTGATGGGAACCTAGGTATTAGTATGAGAGTGTGTTAGGAGCCTAATTAGTAGAGATTGTTGCTTGACAGAGAAGATTTAGTTATACTAGACTGCAGTGAATTTTTATGGAAGCAGACTGTATTGCTCTGAGATAGTCTAGTGTCTCCATAAACCAGGAGTTCTGAGTCCTGGCCAGTTTACTTTTGGTAAATCTTAAAATAAAATTTTATTCTGTTTCTTCTTTCATATTTGGGGTTAGATTGTGCAATATTTGAATGCAGATGTGCAAGGATGATGCTAGGGGCTACTGAGTTCAAGGAAAATTCAACCAGCTCACCGGCAGGGATTTTTTTGAAGGAACGCAGTCTGGCTCCTCCACACCACTGAGCACAGCTTACTGAGCACGCTGGGGCAATGGGCCGTGGGACCAAATAGAATGGTGCTGTAAATGGAGGAAGGGAAAGTGCTGGTGTTCAGCATTTTGTCTGGGACTAAAGAGATCCGTACTTCCCAGATTCTATGGGAATTGGGGGGCAGGGGGAAGTAATATTTTAGTAGTTAATGTGCACTAGAACAACAAACTTAAGAGCTCCCTCATCAGAGCTGGAATCCAGGGTTACACTTAATAGCTAGGTCTCTTTTTCACACGCACCAACATAGTAGAGATCATCAGATCTCTTCCCTATAGACCTTAAATTAATCTGTAGTACATTTATCTATTTAATCTAGTTAACCAGTTATAGTCTTAGGTAGTCTATATTATTTTGCATCTACAAACAGAGCTTTAAGATGGCCTTAGAGTATACCGTAATGATACGTTTTATGTGTTTATTCATTGGTCCCTTAGCATAAACTTTTATTTTACTGTATTTACTAATATATGCTAGATATAAAGAGGCAAGAGACACTGCAGATCTCAGTGGTTCATTAGTCCTGGCACCTAATCCTGATTTAAAGCTTTTCCTTCTCCAGACCACAAAATAGCTTCCTCCTATATCATGTGTATTAAGTGTGAATCCACAGAGGGAACTTTTAAAGATTGCTGCTCCAGAAATAATGATTCCTCTATATCTCTTCTGGTATAATTTATTATTCTGGAGGAATTTCCCTGTGTAAATGCCCAGCTCTGAATACAGTCACTTTTATCCAGAATTCAGTGCTTGTATGTAAGTAATTTTGGCTTAACTATAAGAGCATAGTTTCACAAATAGTTTCAGAAATAGTCATGTGCTCTGTTTCCCATTGTAGAGACATGTCTCCCTCATTAGTAGGTACAGACAACTATTATCAGAGATCCCAGGGCATTTTTAGAAAATCTTTAATGAACCAGACTTGTTGGGCCTTTGCTCCTGAGATAATGCACATGAAATTCCACCAAAAAAAAGGAATTAAAATAAGTGATCCTCAAAACAGTGCAGGAGAGTTACTGAGGGCCTGGTGCCATTTCTCTCAGAGGGAGGCCTTCCCTCTCCTGGTGGAAAGATGCCAGATACTGAGTTGGGAAGAAAAGAATATGAAATAATATTTTTCCTAGCGTCGTTCCAGTACCTGGATGCTGATCTGATGGCTTGGATGGGAGTTAATCCAGGTTTTTAGCTAGACTGAGTTTTTAATAGAAAAAGTAAGGAGATTTGTCCCCCCTTGCTTGCCAGCAGGGGACAAATTTTCATGCTGTCAAATTAAGCTGCTCCTCATACCTAGTTTTCATTTAAATCTATGCCACCAATTTACCCTTGATGAGATGGGCCCATAAATCTCAGCCAAAAGAATTATACAACCTATTCATTTTCTTTTTGCCTTAATCAAGGGCATCCTCTACTATAATATTCTCATGGTAGAAACTTAGGAAACACTGCAGCAACAAAGGACTCCAGCCATTCAAAACCTTACCCTGCCCAAGGGCTGAAGGTACCTGAACCCTGATTACACATGGAAGCGTATGACTTAATCAGCTCTCACACTCCCTGAGGTTGAAATGATGAGGCATTGACAGGCTGCAAACAAGGCCATGACTTCCAACACTGCCTGTCCTCTTGGGGTGTTGAAATGCCGAGCTGCTATGACATCTCATAGGGGAGCAGTGCTTCGGCTTGGTGAAAGCTGACCCAGAAAGGTCACCCTCCATGCCCAAGCCAGCCAGTAGTCCTTCTGTACCTCTTTACTCCATGGCATCTCTTCACGGGCCTATTTAAGGCCATGAAAATATTCCCACTGACTTGAGTACAGCTGATTGGTAGAGCAGATCTGAACATGAGAGGCAAAAAAGAGCTTTGTGTGAATAGCGGTCATGTAAGCAATGATCGCTCATATCAGTGGCAGCTGCAGGACCAGACCCTAGAGCACTAACATGGAGCCTGGACGAACCCTGTGTTTGTTGCTTGTAGGTCCACATTTTAATAAAATTGTCAAGTAACAGACTGAATGCAGAAGTTCATGATGCAGATGAAATAGAAAGGTCTGGAGAGGCTCTTATCAACCTGAAAAAGTTTTATACCCCTCATTTGTGTTATAACGATTGCCTTATTATCCTCCAAGGTGCCGCACATTTTATACCTGAGCAGCACATTAGAATTCAAGTGCCCAGACAGGCTTCCACGTTGTTTTCAAGAACTGTTAAGTTCAGTATTCATGAGCGCTGGGTCAACCATAACTCCCTTAGAAGTTATTTACTAGTTCCTTGTTGCTGTATGTCTTTCACTAAACTACATACCTCATATGGAGTCCACTGTTTTATCTTTCAGCACTGAGGAATAGTTACTGCTGGACTCAGGAGACATTTATCAAAGACATGACTGCTGATTTACTACAAAGGGCTGCTGAATACCTCCAGGAACTGTCTTTGACCCAGCGCTATAAATTCTGTACGATAGAATTGGCAGACTCTAACAGCTTTTGGTAACCAAGTACCACAAAAAGAAGCCCTGACCTCAAAGGACCTTACCTTTAAGGTAAGAAATTGTGTAATGGTTTGAGTTTTAGGATAAAATATAAAATTAAAAGAGTGAATCTCTAGGATATGAAGCAAGACTCATATTTTTTCTGCTTTTCATAAAGAAATGTTTAAAATTAATCTACAATTATCACTTTTTACACATTTCTTAATTAAGCATTTTTTTGCCCATGTGGCTAAATGCATATTCACGTATTCCATGGATCAACATCAGGACATGGTTTTCTTCTGAAAAACAAAGGTGAAGTGCATTCAGATACCTTATTTTAATTATTTTCAGGATGCTTGTGTTCCAAACTAAGAACGCTTTAAAGACACAGTTGCATTCTTGAGACTGGTCCAAGCCCTGTTGGTACAGGGGTTGGTTGTACCCTCTCGTTTTATCACACCAACAGTCTCGTTACATGAGAAGAAGCTCTAAATCAGTGGTACAGAGTGGGTGCAAATGTTGACATTTGCATACACTGGGTATGAAGGAGGGCATTAGGTATAAACAGCACTCACAGGAATTCATGGTAAGGCAGGCGTTTTAACCAGCAAAATAAAGACACAACTTTATCTTTGCAGCACACTAGAGAAGACAGTGGAAAATTTGGTGTATTGGTAGAAAACCTGGTGCATATGTCAGCATTCAGAGCCATTTGAATATTGTTTAGGTGGTTATTTGTAGCTAAGCTACAATTTGTAGCTCTTCACTTAGTGTTTCTCCCACCCTTCCCCACGAGCACAAGGAACCTTTGGAGAGGGTTTCTGTATATCTGTTGATGGAGTTTGGATGGACTATACAGCCTCACTGCTGGGAAGGAAGCATTGCAATTAGTTCCCATTTTAAAGGTAACAGTGGGAACAGAAGAGCCAGTTCAGCTCTTATGTAAGGGGCAACTGGTCAGGCAGGGCAAAGTGATGACACAAAGGAGTGAGACTGGAGAGAGAGACAGCACCTGGAGAGAAAGGAAAGTCAAAGGCATAGAAAAAGCTGGCAGTTACTGGAAAAAATAAGAGAGAGAAAATTAGTAAGGAGTGAAATGTGAGGCGGCTTAATGGAAAGAAAGACTGGAGAAGACAGTACAAAACAGCAAAGAGAAAGATAAAAGATGCAGCAAAGAATGAGTAAGTGAAAAGAGAGGATAAAAACAAAATATTTCACATCTGCTCATGGGGTTTAGATGACAGTTCCTGCTTAAATTCATGGTACATGTGTGAACGCACGGGTTCCCTAGGTGACTTTGAAAATCTCAGCCAGGAAATCTATCCTGCCAGAAACAGTACCTCAGACAGGAAGCGTTACCTCTAGAAAAGCCAGTTCAGGAGCTGAATCACATCAACTGGCCAATTTTCTTTTATTTTTTAATGGAAAAAAATGAGGCAAGGAAAAGAGAAATGGCTGCTGCCTGTCTAATAAGGGCATTTCAGACCGTGTGCATGCTCTAATATTTTCCACTGGAGGAATACAGAGCCTTTCCTCATTTTCCATTGCCTTTTGGGACTTGTATTATGCACTGAACTCAGGTTCTTCTCTTGGCATCTTCTTCTCCTGCTCTCTTTTGTTTTTCTTCTCTGTCTCACGGAAAGGCAGCCTCTTACTGCTGTGAAGGAGCCTGCCTCCAGCCCCCTCCCTCCCTGCCTGTCTCCAGGGAACCTCACTTGGAGACTCTTTAGGTGCATGAGATTATCATCAGCTGTGACCTGCTCTCCCTCAGTTTTTTACCTATATGTCCTTACTGTGACACTGGCAATGAGATGAGTAGATGTCATTGTGCTTCTTTTACTGCTTCCTCTGTAAAGCTATTGGCTTTATATTATAATTAGCTCCAGTGTCTGGCACTCCTCCCTTTCAAAGGAGGATGGAGAATAGCTGTGGCCCTTGAGGCACGGGAAGGGTAGTTCCTACAGGCAGCTCTTCACCTAGGGAAAGACCCTCAATTCAGCTTAGGAGAAGGGGTTGCCTAAGGTCCAGTTGACTGTGAGCTGACTCTGACTTGCCTCTGCTCCTGTTCCCTCTCTGCACTGGCCTTTGGCATCTGCCTCCCTCATTTTGGAATATACACTCACTGTCAGGTCTATGAGATGCTGATAAAGGGCGATTCATACCCCTATTCCCCCCCCCCCCCCCTTAATCTAATTTCCGCCTGATTTAAGGTAATATACTGGTCTGTAGATACTCACACATTCACTTCTACTTCTCCCGCTGTATATGTATAAATCAGGGAAAGCACAGGTGATAATCCGCAAATTTACAAGGAAGCACCAGCAAAATTCATCAGACAGAGCTTTAACTGCAGCAAAATATTTAACGCATACGGCTAAAACTAATCATGCACTGGGTTTTGGTTGAAATCACGCTATCTTTTCATCAAAATATAGCTCTGGAAATGCTCTCCATTCCTGCTTCACTGTCTTGCATATTGTAAGTTTAATCACAAAACTCAGAATTTGGCTCCCTATCCACACAGTAAGTGGAAATCTGGTTCCTTGTGTTTCCCTAATTTGTATTATTTACAATAACAATAACTCTCCTGAGCTGGTGGTGGAAGTCAAATGACAGACCGTTCACCTATTATGCCAGTTTTTTATCAATTAGCTTGTTTAATATACCAGATGAAACCAGTGTTTTTATTGGCCAGAATCTGGGCTGTGCCTGAAGACATATTTTAGTAAATTGAGCATTAAAAAAGCTTTGGAATATTAAGCCAAAAATAGATTTTTGTGCTTAAATAAAGTACCCTCCTTAGCCTATTGCATGCATAATATAATAGTAAGCTGTTATTTCAAAGTCGGGCCAACTTTGAGACTTTCAGAATCTGTAAAAAAGTAAATAATGATAAAGAAGAAATTCATATTTTTTAGGCTTTTAAAAAGGCCATTGTGTAAATCACCAGCTCCTACAATAGGCATCTGTCTGAAAATATTCCTCAGACTTTCACACAAAATGGTGCTGTGTTCATTAAACACCCTGTTTTTGTAGTCAGTTCTGCTCAAAGATAAAACCTTTCTGAAGAACCTTCCAAAGCAGATTTGTGAAAACGTGTGTATTTTTGTCTTGAAAAGAGCTTACCTGCATGCTAACAAGCTACAACAGATACAGCATTTGCTGATGGCTGCTTCAAGAGTAGGACAAATTTATTTCACATGAGTAGATGTTTCAGATGAGACGAAGGATGGAAAGTGAATTATATTCCTGGTAATAACTCATTCTAGATATCCGTATACATTTTACAGAAGTAGGCTAAGGGACTTCTGGGTAAGTTAGGACTGCAGACTACTTTTGTGTTTTCTTTCCTTTTTAGGGCATACGGGAGCTGTATAATTAAATGGAGATTATTGGTAACATTATTCAGCAGTCATTATGGAGTCATTAGGGTTCTGCTTGGGCAGAAAGATAAGTCCCCTTCCTCTCTCACACTTAATGCTTCTATCAACAGCTTAGAAAAGTGGTTCACAATGAATTGCCACTTAAGCAGTCCTATCTTCAGCTGCAATCTCCCTCCTGGTGTTCTTCCCTGTGGGCTAGCTCAGAGGGTCAGTAGAGCTAGTTTGCTTGATGTAATGCAGACTTTCTGATAGCTTTTGGCACTTTGCAACTGCTCCTGTTAAAAAAAAAAAAAAAAAAAGAAAGAAAGAAAAAAAGGGGGGGGGGGGAACTCATAGGGAATGGAGAAAGAGTGGCTGCTGATCCAAACAGTGATTCCTTTCTTGCATTTTGTTCTGTAAGTAACAGATGAATGTACTGTGTTGAGTCACTCTCCACGCTCCTCCGGCAAAGCAGTATTCTCCTTCCTCCAGGGCTGATGGTTCACACAGTTAAATTACACAAAGCTCCAGGTTGCTCCGTGAAGAAAGAGCTATGCAGCTTAACTGCTTTCCAAACTCCACAGCTCTCCAGTGACTGTTTTAATGCAGGATTTTTGAGGGCTGGATTCCCTCCATACCACACGTTGGAAGTGGGCATATAGTCTGGTGTCATTACATAGCAGTTAATAATTCTGTGTGTGTGTGTGTGTGTGTGTGTGTGTGTGTGTGTGTACACGCTGGAGCTGGCCGGAGAAAGGAAACGTCTGTTTTGTGGGAAATTCCAGGTTGTCAACATTTCATTTTGTTCTGTGCTGGAATGAAACATCAGCATTACCAAATACCTGGCAGAATGGAACAATCTGTGTCAGTGCTTGCCTTCCTGCCGGCCAGTTCCTCTGACTGCTGGGCACAGCACCTGGGCACAGAGCACCACGGTCTTTAAGCAAGCCGGGTGATGGGGCAGAGGACTGCCAGCTGGCCAGGCTGACAGGACAGTTTCCACAGGAAGTTTAATGAAATCAGCACGCGTTTCTGGCAGGCAAACAGATTTATATTTTCAAAGCAGATCGTTACAGTTTTTTGCTTGCTTCTAAATCATTTAATTTGAAATTTTATTTTACACAAGCCAAATCAAATGTCCCTTCCTGTTCAGCTGATCACCTGATAAATTCCAAGCCTGACAGGCTCCAAAGATGCACTGAGTGAATGCAAGGTAGAACTGAAGGCTGTGCACACATATGCAAAGGAAGCGGCAGTATCCTGTCCTTCTAGGACACCCCCCCCCCCCCCTTTCAGAGTCGCGTGCCCTCAGCTGGAGGATGTGGGAAAAAGCACTCAGCATTCCCCAGGATAAGTCCTGTAAAATATGAAAAAAGTAAGAATTTTAATTATGACCTTTTTATTTTTCTTTTTTTAGTGGAGCATAACTGAGGATTTAACTTTATAAGCCTCACTGCTGAACATTTTCTGTGTAATACAAATCAGTGACTAGGTATGTTATGCAGGCTTGGAACCACCATGGGCTAATCCTGCGAGGTGCTGAGCACTGAGAGTTTTGATTCAGTTCAGCTGGGAGCTCTTGGCAGCCAGCAGGAGCCAGACTTTGCCCATCAGAAATGGAGGAATAAATGTTCACTTTAAATCAGTAAAGGTGAAATCCATTCTTACTGTATATGTCCTGACTGAGTTCCTGGGTCTGGTTTTACACTCTGACTGTACCTGAATTTTGTGATAGCACATGACCTTTTCTCCCTCGTGTTTGCCACGTCCTGCCCCTGCCCTGGACTCCAGGCTGTGGGGAGCATGAGGGAGACCACCCATCCCATGGCTCTGGACTCAGCTGTTGGTGCTAATGGCAACTTTGCTATTAATTCCAGAGGAATCAGGATTTCATTAGAGAATTTTGCAGTCAGTTTTAATGACAGCAGGATTAGGCAGTAGTGATAATAGAAGATGAGAGGGATAGCATTTTGGGAAATCAGAGATCAAGCAGTATAGATGACTGAAATCTCCTGTTCTAGCATACACATCTCAAAATACATTTTTTCCTCATAAATAAAGTCATGCCTCTGTTTTACAAGCTTTTCCTTTTTTTTTCTCCAACGAAAGCAATGCTATACCTCTCACTAAACTGTTGGACATTTCCTTCTAAGTAGATGTGTACATGCTGTTGCAGACACCTGTGTGCAATATTATTTCCATTATACCTTAGTGATATTTAACAGCTAAAACAGTCGCAAAGCTCTGAAACAGATAAGATATAAATAAAAATTAAAATAAAAATAAATAAAAAAAGAAAGACAACATTAAACCTGAATAATAACCTACCATGAACCATTGATTTTAAAAGGGAAGTTAATATAATGGGGAATCAAGAAATCTGATACACAGAGCCAGTAACTTCTCAATATGGTTTAAATCCTGCAGCCCATCTTGTGAGTCAGTTGATCCCACTGAGTATGTTCAGGTCTGGTCTGAATTGCAAATGGGATTCACCCTGGAAACATTATTTTGGAAACAACAGCTGGATGAATGGCATGCAGGGGAGACAATGTCCCAGTAAGGCACGTGTGGAGGCCTTAGCAGAAGTGGCAGAATTTCATAGCAATTACTGCAAACTTTCTCACTATTATGGATGAGCAGTGACAGGCTTGCATTGTTAATCAGAGTAATTAGGATTTAGTCGAGGCATGACAATAACCTATGCCTCATAAAGGCCTGAAGGCTATCCATTTTCTTCCCTTTTCCTAGGAGTCTTCTGTTGTGATTAGTAGATAGCCCAGCGGGGATGCAATCAGGAAATCTCAAGTGAATCAGTGTCCCTAAATCTTCAGGCTTGACAGGTTGAAGTCTGACAAGCTATTAGAAAAAAACCTACTGATCATTAGGCTGTCTAAAATAGACTTAGCTTGTTTCTGTCTGTATCCATTGATTTATCTACAGAATGATATTGTTTGAAGCTTAGATTACTCATGCAGCCGCTGGCTGACATAGTTTGTATGATAAAATGACAAAACATGGTTCTGGCTAAACATACTAGTATTTTTATTTTTGACTATTTCCTTGCGTTTGACTCATTCTGTGGTAGCAAAAAGCTGGTTCAATATTATTGTGAGAAACAAAAAGCAGAATTATACTGAATGGTTTAAAACAATTATTTGATCAGCCAGCAAGCCAAGTATCTCCGACACATACGGAAGAACTTCAGCCTTTCCACAGATCATTTCAGAGCAGTGATTTCTAGGTCAGCTGCTGTGAGCTATGCACTTTGCTTCATGGAGTTCAGAGCTGTGCTTATTATAAAATCCCTGATAAAAGCCCTCCTTTATGCATATCCCTTTTCCACTTCTAAGCAATTTTTAATGAACAAAAATTAAGAAATTAATTTTAATTCAAAATAGGTGCATAATACAAAAATATTTGGGTTGTGAGATTTACTTACTTTTACACTGCACTAAAGCTTTCATATCAAAAAGAACAAATCAGGTTGGAAAATTTCTAGACAGACATTTCTGTTGGACAGGATTGTATTCTTATTTGTCATTTACAGTGACATCTGTTTTTCCAGTTTTCCCATCTTGTTTCTTCCATTATTCAAAAATTACTGGCTTTATTACAGAATTCAAATCTCAAAGTGGAAAATAAAGAACTAATTCAGCTCTTCTTTCCCATTGGCAGAAATATAGCAATCCTACACAGTTGAAAAAATCCTGCACACTTGGAAAAAACAACCTCTAAACATCAATTTTTCACCCTTATGCATGTAGAATATATATGCATAAGCAACCATAAATATTTTTGTATAAGTACACATATGCACATAACATAATATGTATGTTTGTGGTACATGTTATCTATACAATTTCTCCTGCCAATGAGAGTCATTCAATTTGTGCTCTAAAAAGAAATAAAGATTCAGTTTTTATTTAAAGCAGATAGTAATACAGGCAAGTAGCTTCATAAATACTTTATTATATTTATAAATATTGAAAAAACGTTGACATGGCATGATGCCTTCATATTCCTGCAAAAAGATCAAGGGATACTTAAAGACATAGTAGCATAGTCCCCAGTTTTATGTAAACATGGCATTCTTTGTATTGCATTCTTCTTTTTAGTAGCTGCAGTAATAAGGTATAACCCTTATATTTACATTGTATTATATTTCTCAGAGTCACAGAATCACAGAATAGTTGGGGCTGGAAGACACCTCTGGAGATCATCTGGTCCAACCCCCCCTGCTCAAGCAGGGTCACCTAGAGCAGGTTGCCCAGGACTGTGTTCAGTTGGGTTTTGAATATCTCCAATGATGGAGACTCCACAGCTCTGGTCAGCCTGCTGTAGTGCTCAACCACCCCCACAGTAAAGAAGAGTTTTCTTGTGTTCGAGTGGAATTTCCTGTGTTTCAGTTTGTGCCCATTGCCTCTTGTCCTGTCGCTGGGCACCACTGAGAAGATCTTGGTCCCATCCTCTTTACTCCCTTGCGTTAGGTATTTATAAACAATGATGCAATGTTGCCCATGCTGGACTGCCCCCTAAACCTGACCCATAAGCTCTCAGCTTGCCCCTCGCCTGTCTCCAGACAGAGCACCATGCATTCCCTCTACTTTCTCACATAAAGGGCAATGCTCCTCCTTGCTCTCCCATCTGTCCTTCCTAAAAAGCCTATATCCATCCATAACAGCATTCCAGTTGTGTAATCTATCCAACCATTTCCATTTATTACTTAAAGGAGATCCACACATAATTGCTATGAGAGGAAGTGTGAAAACTCTGTGTAATTTGCTGTACACAAAGCCTGAAGCTGCAGTTAGAACTTACTGTGGTTTAATTTGTAGTCTTTGGCTTTTCACACACAGATTTGCCAAAATGACATTTAACATACTTCATCTTGCAGGCTAAGGTGAAATATATGCAGCCAAATGGATGTTTCCATTTAGCTGGGCATCAGATGATAGCTTTCATTAGGTCCTTCCATTATTTTGCTTTGTTGTCTGATTTTTTTGGTTAGTCAACATTTAGAAACCAATTCTGAGATTTTGGATTTCATTAGTAAAATAGAAGTCATCACCAAAATATTTTTAAAGAATACTTAGTTGGGGAATTGGATAAAAATGAGAAAGCTCTGTAAGGGAGAGTTGAAAGCAGCAGTTAAAAGAGAAATAGGCATACTTTTTAAAGAATAAATATATGTCAGTTAGTTATATCAATAGCTGCAATAAAAACAGACTCTGAAAGAACCACATCCATAAGAAGAAAATAGTTTAACAGCAGTGTAATAGAAACCATTCAAAGCAGAAAGACATCTTCCAAAATATGGAAGCTGTGTCCAGAGAAAGAAAACAGAGGAAGAATATAATCTCCAGCAAAATAAATGTTCAACCACAGCAAAGCAAGCCAAAAATATTAGTAGCAGAGATTTTAGCACAAGTCAGTACAATGACAAATCAGTAACTATAGGAGGTGTTCACGCAAGAGATTTAAAAAAATTCAAATATAAAATTGTCAATCAATCAGCTGTGATGTGTTAGGATAATGTGACAGGTATAGAGAATGGGAACAAGAGCATCAGAGAAGGTTTCTATAAGGGAGGTTAAATAGATGATACCCTCCCCTTCCAAAAGGAATGACCAAAAGGGTAGTACAGTGCAGATCTCTAAAATCATGAAGATAAGAAACTTTTGCAACAATACAAGAACTATGGGGCACTTTATTAGATAACAGGTTAAAAATAAAAAAGGAAGTACTTTTGTTGTTCAACACACGATTAAATTGTAGAACACCTTGCCAAAGGATGGATGCTGTGGAAGACGAACAGGTGAAAAAAAATTCCAAAATTATAGATAAATTCACGGAGATCAGATGCTTTGTTATTAACTATTAAAAATTGGTGGTCTATATGCAGCCTCTGGTTCAAAAAGTCCTTACATTGGTAACTGCTGAAAGATGGGAAGCAGGCAGATGTTCAAAAGGAGAGCACAGAGTGAGGCCTCCCCTGATCAAACCTCCCAGCTGCTGCCGGAGACACAACACTCTGTCAGAGAGATATTGGTCCAGGCCTGTGTTATATTGCTTGTGCTTTCACACTGTCAACTGTTCTTTTTGTCTATTTAATCATCCTCATTTGCAGGGATGCTTACTTATATGGTACTTTTCCTCTTTTGAATTAATGATTAGGAACAGCTTGAGCAGGAGAAAAGAGAGATGCCTAAAAGAGGAGCTTTTTGCCACCTTTGAATAAAAGTCTATCAAACAATTTCATAGTTTTTTGTCTACTTGCAAAGATATGATTCAGCAAACAAAACACCTCAGTATATTTTTCCACAATGCTTTGTGCTTTACTATACAAATAGTTTAGTAGTATCATCTCTTACTGCTTCAGCATACATTTGGCTGTCTGTATACTTCTGGGTGGGGACAGGAGTGGCAGGTAAGTTCTCCCATGTACATTGCTGGTAACTTGAAGAAAGCAGAATGTCTTTTAATTTCTTTGGTCATGGGACCAAGACGCAGGAGAGATAAAGTGGTTTGCTCTTGTGCATATGGGAAACCTGTAGCCAAGCCAGAAACCAAATGCAGGATTTCTGAATCCCATTTCCTACCCCGACCAGTGGAACATCCTCTGTCACCAATAAGGCTGTTCAAAACATGAGGTATCATTTCAAAATCCATTCAGTGTATATTTTACTGGGATACATCTTTTGAAAAAGCATTTTTCCATGCTCTGTCATCAAAAATTCCAGCTTGAACACGATTAACTTAGCCCAAGTTTTGGAAACAAGATTTAGGCCCTTCAGGGGATTGTCCTTCCCTGGTGTTGTTAATCCTGTGGCTTTTAAGGCATTTTTTTCATAAAAAGGAAATGTGTTTTGTTTTACTTCAATGTTTACAAGTGTTTGTCTGGGAAATATAGGATTATAAAGGAACACATTTCATGCACCACGCTGGGTGTGTTAGTGCTTTGTATTCTGCTACCACATCTGAACTTCCTTCATGTTGTGTTTCATAATGTCCCAGACAAATAAGAATGAGATCATATTCACTAGAATTGTTTAACTGTCAGTGGTCTGACCCTGAAAAGGATGAGACACGTTAGCTTCCCATCAACTTGGATGGGAACTGAGGTTGCACAGCATCTGGTGGGATGTTCTCAGCACCTCACAGAATTTGTGCTTTTAACTCCCACGTCACATTTATTTTATTCAATATATTGCAAGCATAATTATAGTTAGCACAATTGGTACTTTCACTTTTAACTAAAATGCCTCTACCCTGCAGGCAAAATAATCATCACGAGATGACATTGTGATGAATGATGATGTCTCCAACAAACTGCTTGAGCCATAAACGGAAGGAGGCACTACATTTCATCCTATTTTATTTGAAATTGCATATGCTGCAAATCCATTTTTAGCGGAAATGAAATAAAGCATTTTAAACTACAAATTACAATAGTCTTAATGCAATAATACACCAGCTTCTGTTGTCCTCAGTTCAAGTCCTGACAGGGAGTTTCAAGACAATGCTTAAGAAAAGACACATTGATATGAGGGTGGTTCCCTATGATAAGGCTGTTCCAGTTGTAGCTTTTTGCGATGCCTTTCATTTTAAGGAATAAAGAAGTGGAAGTGAAGCCTGGGAAATGGGTAAAGAAAGAAAAAATGTGCAAAACATAATGTGTTTGGGGCACCCTTCTCCTTCTGTCTGTACAATTGCACAGTCCATTGATTACAATGGTGTTTCTCCTGACTTGGACTGACACAAATGGAACAGCATCAGGCCTTCAGATAACAGTGATTTATGCCCTTTCAGGCAGTCACTGCAGATAAGAGTGTTAGGCTATACCTTCTCCTGTGTAAAAGAAGTCAAGTTTGTGATATAAGAGATTCTCTTGGAAATGACAGATAGGACAACTTTGTACCAAGGTTCACAAATTTATTTTAAAGACTTCAAAACAAATTACACTAATTTTTTAGTTGTTCTCTTTCTCAGGATTCAGACTGGACTGATTTTCCATTCTAAATATACAGTATTAATGGAATAATTTACAGACTGATTGAAATATTGTCATTTTTCAAAGAAGCTGGCTTAATTTTCTGGCTGAATACCAGACTTTTCAGTAAATGGAAATACTCAATAAAAAGCTTAAATTATTTCATAAAGATTTAAATAAAGATAGCATTAAAACATCATTGAAAAAACCACAGGCTTGATTTTCCCATGATCATAAATTCATTATCTAGTCACCTGTTCATCTATCATTTATTGAATTTCTCTAAATCCATTATCTGTTTGGACTGACAATATTGACAAAAGCCTCATCATCTGAATTTCCTAAGCCTTTAAACAAGAAGATATGTCTTTCCCTGCCTCACATGGTTCTGACTATCACACAGCCTTCCTGGGGAAGAATTATCTTTTAGGGTTACTTCTAAGGATTCACCATCCCTATCACTCAGAAGTTCCTGATCTCTGAAAGGAGAGAGGCCCATACAAGCTGAAGTTCTGACTCTATATATGGCTGGCCCACTCTGATCCCTGGTAACAGAGCAATAATACAGCTGAATTAGCAGAGAGTTTGTCTGTACCACAGTCACAGAAATTCCTCTCTGGATTATGGAAAAAGTGGTTTCAGAGAATCCGTTTTGTCTGCTAAAAAAAATGTAGTGCAAAATTGATGACCAGATCGTTAGTCTCTTCTCAATGAAATCCTGTTCAAGCTAAAATTCACATAAAGGTTAGCAGTGAACTTGAGTTAAGTGTAGAAGAACAGGACCATCTGAGGAATAATCACAGCACCATTTTTGGAGAATGCCGTCCCTTTGCTCTTATTTTATAACATTCCTGAGTTTGGTAAGCACTTGAGATTGCCACTGCTCACTATGCCAGCTGGCTTGCCTTCCTTCTGTTGTTCTGCAGAAGAATCCTGGCAAGTGAAATATTTCAAAATGTGTTTCTGACACAGTGGTGGAAAACTTACAGCTATTGTTTGAAGCAGACAAGAAAAAATAGCAATGTGTTCTTCTTGTTTGAAGAAATCATATCTTAATGAAAAAGTTCTGGGTTTTCACTCCAGAAGATATGAATTTGGATATTTTGAATCCTTACGATTGAGTCAACTTCAGCAGACTAGCAGAAATATTTGTTTTGATAAGTGAGGAAACACAACAACTACTAATGCGTTTTACCACTTGAATCTCTCTTGATAAACATTCTGTTAGGATTATAATATAAATACATAACTGCTTTTCCTCATTTCAACATGCCACTTGTGAACAATTTTTGTCATAACAAACCCCATCTTCCCTGCTTTTCATTTATCTGCCTAGAATAGAAATGGTCTTTTTCCATTTATGCTACTAGAATAAACATCTATTAATTCTCCCAGGTCACAAAACCTTCAGCTTCTGAAGGTTAGAAATGTCTGCACAGTATGCAGCTCCTTTGGTTTAGTTCTGCCTTGAATCAACTCAGCAGAAAATGTCCAAATATTTGCCCGGTAATGGGAAAAATGAATGTAATTGATCCATGGCTCTTATGTACAACATCAAAGTACTTAGAGGCAAGAAGCTATTGTATGACAGTGAGTAATAACTGCATGAGGGGATTTCCATTAGCAGGCCTACAAGGAAGATGATTCTAATTTGTGAGTGTCTTGTGAAAAGTTAAAACTGTCGTGAAAGATACAAGGAGTTTTTCAAAAAACCAAACTCACAGAAAGTTGCATAGCTTTTTATATGTATGACCTTGGGATACCCCAGTTAAGGTCAGATGCAATCATAAATTACTGGACTCCACTGAATCCTCCTGTAAAATCCTCCCATAACACAATTTAGAATCTTCCACCTCGAATCTTCCAAGCCACTGTTTTTTTTGATAGCTCTGTGGATAGCAATGAGCAAACTGAGTTGCCATGAATAGTTTTAAAATCTGGCCGGATCTAGTGATCCTTTTCCTTACTGCCGAAAAAATGCAATCTGATGGAAGTGCAGCAGCTCCTGACTACTGTTTATGAGGCTGCCATTGGTACATTCTTGAAATACTTACTACTGGCATCTAGGCAGGGTGTTTAAGGCAAAAGGAGAGAAAAACAGAAGGCTGAAAAGGGAGCTGGTTCTGCCACCTTTGCCTTTACTTCTACTTTACACATAGTTTGTGAACAATGGCAGCAAACACTGGGCCCCCCGTAATCTCCTTTTCAGGTGTATTTTCATAATATTCCCAGGTGAAGTTGCATTTCAAAATTTTCTCTGATTTAGAAAGCTTGTTCTGTTATCGGCTTCTGTTTAAATTATTCTCTTAGACTCTTAGAGATAATATTTCACCTGTACATTCATAATCATACCTACATATGCAAGAAACCTACATACGTATGGAACATACTTCACCCCTATGGTTACATAGATCATCAGTGCTCATGGCTACAATAGCTTTCGTTTTTTTCTTATAAGCTAAACTGTCCATCTCAGAAGTGCATGTACAATGGAATGGGGAAGACAGAGCAGGAACATCCCTGTCTTTCACAGTCTTTGTAGTTTGCTTAAGTGCAGGACTCAGGAACCAGGCCCAGAAGTCATTCCCTACAGCAAATGTGAAAAGAGAGGTAAACAGCACATTAAATGATGATTTTCTCCTCTTTCTCTACATTCCAGTGGGGCTGCGTGGTAGGTGGGAAAAGAGATAGCATGCTCCCTGGAAGGGCACATCACAAATTATTTCCCATTTGTCCCACATACTTATACTATAAAGAATTGCATTTTCCTGAGACACAGCGCTTTGGATGTGCTCCCTGACATGGTTCAGCCTCTTATTTTAGCCCATGCCTAAATTGTGTAATTTAACCTTAAATTAGAGGCATATCCTACCCTTGCAGAGCTTCCTTTCATGCAATTGGGAGCCCTCTTCAAAGACGGAGGGTTAATCATGGCCCTTTGGATGCATGTGACATAGCAACTTGTCCAAGACATAGTCTCATGCAAGAAGAATGGGATCCCTTTGTGGGAAAATCTGGGGCCAAACTGCACAGAACTGATGTCAATAGGATTGAACACAGTGTGAAATTATGGCAAAATGTGATGTATAAGCTGTTTGGTGCCAATGTGCTTTTTATGCATGCACTGCTCTTTTAGTGTTGCTGGTAGTGCATGTCGTATTGTTCTGAGAAACTCTAACTGTCGTTACAAGAGGATTAAAGGAAGATGATCTCAAGGGACTGAGTGACTGTTTTAATTAGATACATGTGGACAGAGTCTAATCCAAAGTCCACAGAAAACTGTAGTAGCAATTCTGATGCCTTTTTGATGATCCCCACTATGAAATCTTAGGAGTAGGAGCGTGAAATACAGTCAGTGAGTGCAGAAGCCACTGACTTACCAGATGAAAAGACATGATGCAGTTTAGGCAAGACATGATGTACTTTTGCAATTGAACATGCTCTTTTTTTGGGTCAGAGCATCTCCAGTGCTCTTTTTATCTTTTTTCTCTTTATTCTGAGTTCTGCTGACCTTTACGTGGCCTCTCACAAGAGACTGCGTGGAAGAATAAAGCTTTAATCTCCTGCAGAAACCAAAATAAAAAAAATTAACAATCTAGGCTAGACATAGAAAACTTACTGTATCTTCTTATGCAGGCGGCTGCTTCATAAATGTTGTTTTAGCCCTTTTGCTTTAACAATGGTCACACCTCTTTGCAACCGCTTCGTGGTGTCTTAATCTCTAGATATGTATAAACTGCATTCATTCTTCTAGCACAAGTTAGGATAATACAGTGGAAGACAGCAGGATTTGGTTTGAAAGTTCTGGAGCTTATGAAAGGCAAGTGAGATAAGAAAATGTCAAAGAAAACAGATCATGGGCAGACGCAGATGTTCAGCTTATGGTCACATCTTTGATCCTTTCATCTCCCTTATATGATGTTTATACAGAGGCAGTATAGAGCCTACATTGCTAATGTGCAGAAGTGAGGGGAATCATGGTCTTGTAGAAAGATGGGACTGTGAAAGGATTGAAGAAGGCTATAGAGTCAATTTTTGTACTGCTTTCTCATGAGAAAGTAGGTCCAATGTCGGCCAGAGTGCAATCAATACACAGCCCACACATTTAGCGAATCTGCAAGCAAATCTGGGTCAGTAACACCGCTGACCTTGAGGGAAGGTTTCTGTTAGCGGATGAAAGTCTCTAGTGACAATACCTGTAGCAGAGCCTAGGATAACTTGGCAGTAAAGGCCCAGCTGAAGAACGTGATTCTGTAGCTAAGCAATGTGGTCGACTGATTTATATCAGGATGAGGATCTGGCTTTAAACAGGCAGAGAGAGAGAATTTTGAACATAAACAACATAAACATTGAAAATCAGTTCAGACTTTTGTTAGAAAAGCAATGCTTAAAGTGTTGCAGAAAGCATGCAAATCTCCTTGTACCTGTGCATCAGCTTTCTGGATAATATCTTCAGTATCTCACAGGTACTGAAGCTTGCCAGCTGTGTGTTTCTGCAGCTGCTTTTTATTGAAAGACACAATAAACACTATAGTCGTGTAAATCCTCTATAAATAGCTGCAGCTAAAGCCATCCCAGCACCCTGTTCAAAGTTAAACACTGTCCCAATTCCCTAACCTCTCTCTACTAGCTTGTAAATTGGGTGCAATACTATTAGTTATCCTTAAGTGCTTTGGGATCTTCTGATGAGAGGCACTGTATACTAGTAAAGTCCAAAGCATTAAAAATAGTTACTTATTTATTTCTCATCATTTCTGAGACATCATTTCCAATCCACCTCCATTGTTCCCTGCAAGCAACTAAAATAATTAACAGCAGACAGCCTGTTAAGAAATGGAAAGTGTTTTGGTTACTTGCTATTTGTGGGTATGCGTTGTTACAGATGGAAGCAGTCAACTGCAGTTGGGACAGTTTTCTGCGGACCACAAACGTTTTATCTCTAGCATTTACTAGATTCTGACTCTGAAAAATTCTGAGATGGTCCAATTTCTTTATGTTTCAGTGTCCAAAATTATGTAGCCCACAATGAATAACTCATTTTCTCTGAGTTCTCTGCTGAAGCCAACTATTTTTTCCTCAAATTCTCCCCCCCCACCCCCAACGCCTCATGCCGATGGAGGCCTTATGTATAGCCCATGGAGCCCTTAAATCCTTGCCAGAACCTCTGGTGCAATCACTGATCAGGAGGTAGAGATCACTCTGATGCCTGACTTGTACAAAAGGACAGAAATCCCAACTAATTGGCGTTTTCTAACCGTGAAAATAGCTGCTAAGTAAAGCCTGTGTTGCCCTACACACAAAGGACATGTATGTGCTGACACTCGCGTAGCGTAACAACTCAGACTTTCAGTCAGACATTAAAGCAAAGGAAAGAATCTACTTAAAGCAGCAGAGACAGCAGTCAAGTGGCTGTGGGAAAGATGAAGCCTGATTTCCTCTCAGATGTCCTACAGGTTAAGATTTCATAATGAATCAGAGAAGTAGCTCTCTACTTAGACCTTGCTTTGAAATTTTCTGTTTCTGTTTCAGACCTGAAGAAGGGCTACATGCCTGGAGTTTGGCCTTTTTTTCTAATTATATTAGTTCTAATCAATGATACTATTTCTACTCTCAGTTATTTCCTACTTTTATACAGGCAGGAGACTTACTGTTGCAAGGACATGTGTCTCGCTTCCTCTCACTCTGAGCTCTCTTAATGATGTGCAGCTGGATCCAAGACAGGCCTCAGAGGACTCCTCAGAGCTGAGGTTTCCCCTGAGAGATGATGCCTGGGTGGAGTGTGACCAAGACAGAAAACAGCCAGGGCAGGGACTTTGTGCTGCGTTGGCTAGGGTGGTCTTAGTTGAGAGGAAAGTTATGGCTTCAGAATCGGAAGAGATTTGCTCTGGACAAGTAGAAGGCCTTAAAAGGATAGACCATCTTGAGAAAAGTTATCAAGAGTTATCCTCGCAGCTAAAGTACTTGGTATCCTGAGCCCCTTACCATCCTGCCCACAGCTGAACAATGCTCTGTTCATTACTGCTGCCACATTTCAAACCTGAACCTTTTAAGCTTAAAGTCTAACAAAACTCTGTTCTAGTAAAGCCTTTAAATCATTCCTGGATATAGTTTTGTTTGTGATCTAGACAAGCCAAAGTCTGAGTGCTCAGCTTGCCTCAGCATGGCTGTTGCTCTTCGCATATCTCAACACTGTGTTCAGGCAAATATAACTAATGATGTCAAATGAGGACAGAGAACTATGGCAAACATGTAGCACAGACAGAGTCTATATTGTCTTTACAAAGAATATTTTCCATGAGGTATCAGCTGCTGCTTTTAATTAAAAAAACAGTTAAGTGGATTCCTCCATGGCCTGGCAGGAGCAGTTTCACAGATACTCCAGCAGTTAAGCACATGCCGACAATGATGATAAGCATGACTGGCTCAGCGACTGAGGAGCCTGGTGGGGTTATTTAAAAATAACTGTTAATTTTTTTCTGGTGGGTTCAACAGTCAGGAATGGGTTTGTACCCATACTTAGAGACGGAGGGTTTCTGTTTGCTGCACGGCTGTGACACTATTTAATCGTCCCTGCAATGCCTGGTAAGTACTGCTCCGTCCTGAGCTGCCTGTGACTTTGGGCCACTGGGGCACTGCTGGAGGTGGTCGTTCTCCTCACCACGTTTGCCTTTGGACTCTCTTCTTGGGTCGTTAGCAAGGCACTCGGCTGGAACTGCCTGTCTGCTGCTTGGAGACCACGGGCTCATTTAACCAAACTATCAATAAGGACCACAACAGAACTTACTGTTTTCAGATGGTTTGGGGGGATGATGGCTTGATCCTGGGGAAGTCCTGGCTTGATTAGCCGCTCTGTCAAGGATTAAGAACATTATTGATACAAGTAACAAGTTAGAAGGTATCAGACACATAGTTACAAATTTTAAATAATACCTTCTGTTCATTTTATTTTCCAATTCATCAATTAAAATGTAGGAAGATTTTGACCTGGACTGTATATTCCTGAAAGAGCAAATCTCCCCCTGCTACCTTTTTTCTTATTCTACTTCTGGCCTGCTTGGTGGAGATGATGGCTCTCCCTGGCGAAGAGTAGTAAATGAATTGTAAAAGCATGTATTATAATTTGTTAGGAATGGAATATTCTTCACACACCTACTGAGTGATGTGCATGAAAATCCATGTGCTGTACACGGTGCATAAGAAGACTTTTTTGTAAGATTTTTTTTTTTAAATGAACTGTGCCTAGAATACTAAAATTGAAACCTTGCTCTGGGTGGTCTTTATTTTTGGCTGAAGCCTCCTAATAGTTCCATAAATATTAATTTATGAAGAACTCAGAACACAAGTGAATGTAGAACTGACCACTTTCTTGGTGTTCTCATGTTACTTAAACTGTATTATTATTATTTGCTTACAGAACAGTGGGAATACTGTTAAAAAAATTAAATGGGACTTTTATCATTGAAAAAATTTGTGGTTTGCTTATTTGGATCAAAAAAAATTCAACCGAGCACATGCAAATAACTTTAGAAATAAAGTGCAACAGTACTAGTTTTGACACCAGCCCCATTTGTTTCCTCTGAAATGTTTTGCCAGTCCAGCAGCCAGATATTTCAAGAACAGCCTCACAAGGGAAGATTAAATGTGTGTGTTTTCATAAAACAATGACATCTTGTTTTCAAAGCCCAGCAAGCTTAAAATGGATATTAGAGCAGCCACATATAAACTGCAGTTCCCAAGGACAACTGTTTAGCTTAAGTGCCATTTAATGTTCTCCTAAATGGTTCCGCTGTTTAGTGTGCAATATATCTTCTAGATTAGACCTTTAATCCTTTACATTGTGCTTGCTGTGTCAAAGAGGGCTTCATGCCAGCTTCTTCCTATTGGTGGGTCTCTTTCTCTCTCTTTAACAGGCACATGAAGCACATCAAAGTCCTGTGTTTTGCCTCTCTGAATCCAAACAAGAAATCCAGTTAAAAGTTTTGTGAACTGAAAAGTTTAAACTGTTTAATGTGTTTTCCCCTTTCTTTCTGATTTAATTTTAGAGCTCTTGTAAACACAAAGAAGAACACGAAAGACAAAAAATAGCCCATAAAAACCGGGTATTTTTAATAAATGGGAAAAATAGCAATATAGGTTAGCTGGGTACATATAATGTTATTGGGGCATCAGAGGGCTATGGCTTTCATACCTCAATGCTTATAGTGAAGAACTCTTTGCCACTACAAATACAATATACAAAGCAGAGAAGTGATCTGGTACACAGTGTTTCACCAGAGCAGGGTATGAAACTAAGCCCAATTTAGTCGATTAAGGAACGTCACTTCTTGCTGAGCTAGCAGTTGAGTGGACTAACCAGAAGACCCTCATTATTGATGGGCCTTAAGTGTAGGTAACGCTCTGTGGCGTAAGTCAATAGTGGGTTTCTGGAAGCTAGCTCTGAATTTCTTGGTCTTGGCTATACTTGCATTTGCTCCTGAGAGGAAAATAAATTTGCCCCGTATGGCCTAAAAAGCAAAAACATGTGCTGGTATTATGAGCAGCCTATTGTCCAAGTTCAGCAGCAGGGAGGTCTGAACTTGTTCAGTTCTGCCTTCCTTCTAGGCATCAGGAAAGCCTATGGGAATCATTATCAAGGCAGGGGAATGAATTCACTGATCCAACAGGTAGCTAAAAAAGGCCATGCCAGTATCTTGCTAGTAGCACAATATGCTATGTACCATGCAGGGGACCCACATCTGGGAGCAAGCTTGGTACACTTGCTCCAAAGCCAATGATGGACAGCAGCTGCTAAGGGAGGGACTCCGTTTCTGGGAAGGTTAGCTGTGGTAGCTGGCATCTGGAGGACATGCTGTATGGAAAGCTAGACTAAGTGGGTGGTGGGGAGGAAAAAATGATGGTGCAGACTGAGCATTTGGTTAGAAGAAATCCCACAATCTCACTTGGCCTTATTCAGTAACCTGAACGTCTGCCTTAGGGAAAGAGAGAATTCACTTCCCCTCTGGTTGCCGTTGCTTCATTAAGTGCAATGCTCACATACCTGACGCCCAAGGTAGCTTTTTGTTGTGACTTCCACTACCTTGAACTGTTACCTACATTTAACTTACTTTCATTTTTGTTATTTCTTTGGGAGCCTATGAGTAAGAGAAATTCATGTCATATTCAGGTCCAGATGTACACACACCCCAAACCAAAAGTTTATCCAAAATTTAATTATCAGAAGTTATTCATATTTGGACTCGAACATTACTAAAACATGGAGCCAAATTTCAACTATCTGAGAAGAAATGGAGTCCAAGTAATGTTGATTAGGAAAGCAAATTGACAAAACCTTTCCTGTAAGCACAGGGACCTCCAGTTCTCCAGCCCAGCTGATGTTCTGCCAGCACTGAGGAGGAATCCACTGAATTCCCAAGTTTCTCTGTGGTCCCCTCAGATTTTTTTCTTTATCGGTCTAGGAGGGAAAAAATAACACAGGTCATGTTCTCATGATCTCTTTCACTTACCGCTACTACCCAAGTTCTGTTGAGGACTGAAGGCTTTCCAAAACTCCTTGGCAGGCCAGTAAGGTAAGGCCTTCCAAAATTAAGCCTTTCCTTTCAGACCCTAGCTTCAGAGATCAATCTCCTGCCCCCACCTCCCCCACATCTCTCTCTGACAGTCATTTTCATTGTCTATGTCAAAATATTTCAACAAATATGATTATATTTCTAATAGAATCCTCTGTACATTGCTTTTTTCAATATGGTTTTGTTGTAAAGGTGTTCATGGAGGACAGACTAAATTGTTGATGTAGTACATCTCCTATCAAAGTGGGAACAAGTAGTGGCTGAATTTGTTAACAGAAATAAGTTCTTTTGTCCATAGACTCTTATCCATCTTGTTGCAGCCTCATGTAATTTCAAATCAAGGCTTAGGTAAGTTATTTCTGGTGACTTACTCTTTGAAATGCCAGTAGATAGGGTCATTGGTCTCCAGCAGGAAGTGTACACAGCTCCTCTAGTGTGACGGGATTTTCACAAAATAGTCCTGAGGGAACACTGAGGTGGGGTAAACCATGCTCATCTCACTCCTGACGAGTGTTTTACTTCCCTGTTTTTAAAGAACTTCATGAAAGGACTCCACTTTCCCTTCAGGCAATCTTTTCTTGCACTTTACTTTCTTCAGTGAAAATGTTGCTCAGAAAATATTTCTTTAATCTTTCTTATTCCAGCCTTTCTTTCTAATACCTGACCACATCATTTTTTGTCCTATCTGCCTTGCACGTGGGGATTAGCTTGTTCCCTTCCTCTTCGCAACAACCTTTCATATCCGTGAATGCTGTTTATCACATGTCAACTTAGTCTTTTCTTCCCTGTGCTAACAGACAGAGGAAATCTTCAGTTAACAGGAAGATGGTGTAGCCGGCTTCCTATCAGCCCACCCTCATCTTCACGGAGATAAGTAGGATTTGGAGCTGTGGTGAATTCTGACTAGCGCAACAGCCCCTTAAGGGACTTTATGAGATAAAGCAGCTCTGAAACTGTTCTAATTTATCGTTAGGGTAGAACTGAATAGTGGTCCTAATCAGAAAGGGGGACATATAAAGATAGCTGGGCTGTTCCTCCTATGCTTCTGAGTTGTGCTGGACACAGCACAGACAATCCATAGTATTTATCCACAGTAAAGTGGTGATTTGACATACACTGCCCAAAAAAAGTATCCACAACGTCCAAGGACTTCAGCTGTGGGATATCAGCCTGGCTGATATATTTCACTTCTTCTTTTTTGCAGCTTATTTAGCTATTTCATTATATTTGCTGTTGTATCTATAAGATCATCCATATTTTTTAAAGAAAAATAGCAATATAGAAATTAGCTTTCATATACCACTAAAGACAAAGCCAAATTGAGACTAGTGTCAAAGACTTCAAACTTGACAGACTTTAAACTCAGTAATAGCAAATTTATGAATGAAGTAAAATCAGTACTCATGTTAGGAAAGCTGCATAGTAATGAGAATACATTGGTATCAGTTTTTAAACTATTTTTTTGAAAATATTATGTAAAGATTTTGGACTGTAGTCACTAAGGTATCTTGGCTTCTTCGTGCAGCTTTAGTGATACAAAACAGCTACCAACCATTTTAATTGGTTGGTTAACCTCAGTTTATGACTTCTTTGTGCTGCTGCTGCAGTGGAAAATAGCCAGGCTGTGTCGGGTTCTCAGTTTCTTATTAATCAAAGGTATCCAATTGGCTCTCACTAAGGCATTTTATGTGCTCTAAAATACACCATAATCATCATCTTTCTTTGTCACTTATATTTTGTTATCTAAGAATTTTAATTTATAGTGAACTTCATCCTTTAAAATTTTACAAAGTGCTGGAGACTATAAATCTGTGCACCAGTGTAGGTATTGGAGAAAGATTTGAAAAGAGAATACAACCTCTGTCTGAGAAAGCCTTTTAGATCACACTGTTCATTGAAATAGCATATTTAACAGCCATTTCAGAAGATGAGTGTAGAAAACCACCCACTAAGCTTTTGCTCTTTGTGTCTGTGTGAAGGCATGACTGTACTGCTCCTTGAAAAGAAAAAAAAATTCAAAGATAACATCTTCCTTACTGAATAGGCTTCCCATCAGCTATAAAAAATAAAAAGGACAGATGCGCCAGATGTAAGGATGGATCCATGTTAGTGGTAGCCCATAACAGAAAAATGCATTCAGCTGAAACACACCATTGTGTGCATGCTAAAGCCTGAAGGACTTTGGATGTCTATGCTTTCTTCCTACGCACAGCTGCAAAGATAACACTGTCTACTGTTCAAGGGCTCCATGGGGAATTCTCCATAACAGTTCTGTTCTTTCAATTCTTATTAGGATTTACATCTGCGTTTAAGTTGATGACCAACTTGCTAGCTGGGTCAACTGCTGGCATAAATCCCATCAGCAATTATAATATTAACCTGACAGTACCATTCCAGTAGTAAGAGAGCCTGTTTGGGCTTTACAGTGAGTCTGGTTGGATCATTTTCCTTTTTTCTGCCCTTATACTGCACAAAGGAGCTCTCCTATTCTTACCTTCAGCTGCTAAAAACTCCTGTGACAATGATATACTTTTATGATGCACTAAAATAGTAAGGACAATGATACAATACCCACAGACTAAAAATGCCTTGAGGAAGAAATACAGTTGCATAGGCCTTTATCCAAAGCTTCCTGAAATCGGTGGGAGGTTTTTCCATAAATTTTAACAGACTTTGGATATGGCCTGGAATTATTTATTAATGACTAAACCAGGTGATGCACTTTCTCCAGTTCAGGCAAACCTTTTGAATCTGCCAATTAGAAATTTAACAGGGGTGGTACCTTCCTGTTTCTTTCAGTAACCACTGTTCTTACAAATAAAGGCTCACACTTTTCTAGTCTGTGACACTTATAAAGTTATCACAGCTTTAACTGAGTGTCCCAGAGAAAAACATTTTTCAGGTCACCTAAGCTATAGTGATAGATGTCTTTGGAGAACACATCTGCCAAGTTTTGCTTCCCTAGATTCCACTGCTGTGCCTGAAGACATGCAGTGAGTGCTTGGAAAATACTCGCTAGACCTCTCCAACTAGTGAAGGTTTTGTAATAGTTTATTAAGAGAGACCACATTTTGGAGCATGCCGCTCAGGAGAGCCTAAGCATATTTGGCAGGGAAGTCTTCTGGGCTTTGACAGGAGCAGCCCATGGGGGATGGCCGCACTGAGATAGGAACGGAGAATAGAGACTTCTTTGAGAGTGTTAGTGGCCAAAACTCCATCGCTGTAAAAGAGGGATTTTAACACATTTAGTCTTGGCAGTTACCCCTTGGTTAAGAAAGGATTATTTTCCCCAAGCTTCTGATGAAAGTACCTATAGGTTTTTAATCCGAGAAGTGCAGATTCCAACCTTTCATTGGCTTCCTTCTTTGTGAGAAACAAAAACATTAAGTCCACACAAAGACTGAGGACCTGACTTTCCTGTTAGTTGCATTAATTTAACCAGGACTAGTTCTGCAAGAGCAGTATGTTCAACTTGGAGAAAGAGGGTAGAAGTGAGAAGAGAACTTGATTCAGCCTTTTCAATGAAAACATGCAGAATGTTTGATATCTGAAAGTGTGCTACAGAAGAAATGCTTGCTATTGGGTACTGGTATAAATCTTCCGTCTTTGAAACATGAGAGCCCAGTAAAAGTCAGCTTTAAAAGCTGTTTTGATTAACTTAGTGCATCCAATAGTTTTATCATATTCTACTGTTATTCTAACAAAGATTAACTAGCCCATTATTCTACATATGAAGTGCTTTGAAGAGTTTTGGACTGTAGCATCTGTGGAATTACAAGGTGTTGCCCTGAAAGGCCATGGATGGAGTAGTCTATCAGCGTGTGAAAGCTATGTGTGCATATTCTTCAGGAAAAAATATATCAGCAGGAGTAAAATAAGGGCGTAAATGGAAAGAAGGGGGAAATGAAGAGAATTCCTTTTCAATCTTTAGCTATTTAATATGATTGGATTAAAACGACTCCTAAATTTTTACAAATTAATTAGCTCTGCATGGTCTGAAATCCTTCAGCTGAGTTATTCAGGCTGAGGCAAAGCATATACAATTGGACTACTTTGCAAAATTATACACTTAAGCCAGAAAAAAATCTGCCGTAGTTTCACAATAGTTTTTGTACACTTGTTCCCTGTCAGCATACTCACTGCAATGAAAACAGGAGCTCCATGTTTTTCATACGCTCCCAGGAGGAGCCAGAGAGTTTGAGTGGAGTTCCATGTGTAAGAAAAGGAGCAAAAACCAGGAAGGTAAGAGAGTCATCACTGGAGGATATCCTCTCTCTATTCTCAGCCGCAGTCTGTTCAGTGCCCAGAAGATTCATTCGTCTCTCTGGCTGACGAAACTTAGAAAGATAAGGCACAGTGTACAAAGCAACCTTATTTCATATGAATCACACAACTGCAAAATGTTCTTTAGACTCCAAGGAATGACATCATGCAGAAAGGCATTCCTTGAGAGAAACTATGACCAGTCATTTTTTTCACTGCTACCCAAATCTGTTTTTTTTCTGGACAGGAACTTAAATCTCAACTCCAAGTATACTCATGTTTGTTGGAATTCAACTCCAGATGGGTACTGGGGATTTTCTCTTGCTTTTTACTGTAAGCAACTAACAAGAAAAATCAAATTCTCTAATCTAAAAGTGCCTAAAGTTTTACATTCAGCTGAACTAGATTCCTTAATTAAACCCTCTCTAGTTTCAGCAACATGTCAGATGTTGAGTGGGGCTATTTTTCCAATCTGCAACTTTGAGCTGGATTTCAGAAAATTCTTCCCTGATAAAGCCCTTCTTATAAGGTTTCTTGTTGTTATTGTTTGTTCACAGGTACCTTTAGCCTTTCTATAAAATTTCTGTTACTGTCTCAGCTGGGTCATGGTAGGTCAAGGGAAGAACGCAAACAAAATACTCCTTGCCTTGATCTTTCATCATCGTTTCCAAAGGGAGGTAACGGGGTTATTCTGAGAGCTATTCATCATTCTTCCATTGGTGTAACCACTTTAGTTAGTTTATGATTTGCTGCCAGCAAAGGCATATCAGTACAACCTGTAGTGTTGCTTTCAGGTTGACAGTGACAGACCATTCCTGTGGGAATAGCAATATGCTCTGCAAGGCATGTACTGACTTAGCAGACCTGATGAAGATAAAAAGTTACCAGTCTGGTAGGATATTAAACTAAATGGTAGTGAATAGAAATGAAACTTCCATTCAAGGTCTGAGTAAGAATTCATGCGGCATTATAATAATTTTGTTCGCAGATCAGTAAAGCGTTTCTTAATATTGTAACATCATTTTGTTGCTTTGAGAGGAAATATCCCATAAATCACATAAGAACATTTTTAGCGACTGTCCAAATGTATTTGAGGGAAGTGACAATAGGGCAAGAATCTATTTTTCTTATTTATATTCTCGCCATGTACATAGCATTTCTTCCATTGCAGATGTCTGTTAACAGGGCTAGACAGAAGCTCTCACTTATAAAACAGTATGGGAGGTAATGTAAAGAAAATGGCTTACACAGCTGCACACTGGTGGATCTTGGATTCTCTCTTTGATATTTCAGTATCACAAAACTATGGAATTTATCAAAGAATTTAAAAAAACACCAAATTCTGGACCCTATTTTCTGATGTTCTTCATAACTTTTATGTACCCTTGACAATGAGTATGTAAGAGCAAACCACACACATTCCTGTTCCTGATGGTTTTAGAGCCCCACCTCAGTGCAAAATACAGCTGAGAAAACAATTTAGGAAAAATCTGGCACCCAACTTACCATAACAAGTTCAAGTGTCCTGAACCAAGCCCAAATTGGTGGGCTAGAATGAGTCCAAGGGCCTAGCTCTATGTGCTGCTAACTTCAACTCATGTATCCAGACCTCCATGAGTAAAGTTTAGGCAGAGTTTCAAATCATAAGCACTCAGTAGCATAAAGGATTTGGTTTCCAAATGCAATTTTAGTCAAACTTTTTAAAGCTCATATTAATACCTGTTATGTAGTACCTCTATGCACAGAAATACTGTAGAGTGCATGGTCAAAAGTCAAGAAGAAAAAGTTATCTATTCGTGCATTCAGGAATAGCTGTGATATAAAGGAGGAGAAAAAGAAGACGGGATTTTATTACCTACAGTCCTATTGTATGGCATGGGAATGGGAACCAGAGTTAATGGAAAAGTATTAAACTCCACAGTTATTCTTTCCCCAGTAGGTCTATACTTACATGTCCTGTGTGTGCATGCATGCATGTGCTGATATGCACAACTAACTGGAACATTTGAAAAGGTTTGTGGAGAAAGGGAATACTTTATCTACACTGTAATTTACTTTTTTATGGGAAGAATGCCTTTTTATGTGCTATGCATAGCTTAGTGAGTTGATGATGAACTTCTCTTGCCCTCCCACCTTCATGGCTCCTAGCCCTGTTGAACATGCATAGAGAAAAACATGATCCAACTAATGAAAGAGTCACAAGGCTCCTGCTTTTCCACAAAGGAGTTCTGGCTCTGCTGGTCAAACTGCTCCCAGGGATGTCAGCAGTTGCAGAGCCCTTTCATATGCTCAAAGTATGAACTCACATCATTTCAGGCAGCTTTTGTGTTAGCAATGGAATTTCTGTATAGAAATAAGTAGTTTTGCTTGCTATGGTTGTTACATCTGGCATAAATTGGCCCCAGTGAACCCTGTTTTTAAAAAACAAAGCATTTGAATTGAGGTTTCAGATTATATTTGTTACTGATCTTTGCAAGCCTAATCCATTCTTATGAACAATGCCTCTGTGGTGTTTTCTTCCCCAAAGGATATACTACGGGTGCAACCCAAGCTTTATTGTGCTTAATCTGAACCAGAAGTCTGAGCTGATTATTTTAAAAGACATGCTGTTTCTTAAAAGTGATTTTCTTCCTGTCTTCATGCTGCGCTGATAAGAAGTTATGAGTGGATCTCTTTAATGTTTTAGGCTGGAGTGATACAATGGAAGACAGTGTGTGTGTCTGGGGGCTACCCAGCGCAAGGTTAAGCCACCCAATGTAGTAACAGTAAAGGCTGTAAAAAATATATCCTTTTGCTTTGAAACATATATGTCATAGCTTTTAATTTCTGAAATCAACACGCTCAGGCTAATCATGCCTGGTTTATAAAGGTGCTAAATAAGGACAGAAGGAAAGACTTTACGCTCTTTCAGCAGAAAGACGTGGGGTCTGTAGGGTTGTTGACAAGGGTAGCAAGCCCAAAGTGCAGGGAGAACAGTGGTCAAGAGAGATATGCTTCACCCTTTCAAAGGACGGAGCAAGAGAGCATCTCTCCCCAGCATGCTGGTGTAGCCTTGGTCAGTTCTCCTCGTGTGTCCATCTTCTGAATGGCCTCTCCAGCAGTGCTGGAGAAGACCCAGGTCAGAGAAAGGACCCTCGGGCAGCCCACGGGGGCTGCATGCTCCCATGTCCACCTCTGTTTACAGGGCTGGTTGACTTGCCTGTGCTATTGCAACCTCATCACGACGGCAGCCATAATTAATCACTGGTAATGATGATCATTTTAAACATTGGGTTTACCTCTGAGTTGCGGGCTTGTCATAAATAATGTGATAGCTTGTATCTAGACAGATCTTCGGTTAATGCTAGATGTGAGACAACAAGCTCCACTGGTGAGGGAATTGGCTTTGAGGTACATTCCTTGCTAATTCCAAACCACCATCGACCAAACTGCGTTTGTGTTGCTGCACCTATTGGTCCTGCATATTGATCTCCCTGTAATCAGCTCTCTCTGTTAGACAAATACAGGTACTATGAAACCTAATTAGGTGCTTTTACTGTTTAAATACTTTTGTCAGTTAAGATGTGCCCTCTGTTCAACATACAATATTTGCAAGTAATAAAAATCTCTTTTTGGTGATAAAAATGTTGTTTCACATAGTACTCTTATTTTTTAACTAGAAAAAGCAGACAGAGAAATCTTCACAAACGCAGGATTGCCAGGCTCCCTCCATTATCAGCAACTAATTTTAGCCACTGTCATAAGCAAGATAAGCAGGGAGGTACTAATGTAATTTCTCAGCTATTTTAGAAACAATTATTGATTCTTAAATGAGTAATCAGATCTGTTTCTATTTTTAATCCAATTACATGTGTAAGTGATAAGTTTATAGATGGCAGGCAATTTGTTTAATTCTTGGTGTCCAACAGCTTCATGGTCTGACATTCAGAAGTGGTTCTTATGCATGCTGACTATGACTTCATTTTATCTTGAATCTTAGAAATTAAAGAACTGGACTGAAATTGAAGTCACAATATCAAAACCACATATGCACCTTGTGCATATCCCTCCCCACAGACCTGTGATCCTTATTATACCATTAACAATGTTAAATGTGCATTAATATATATTAATGGGAATTAGATCTGAGAATACGAAGTGTTAGTCAGCACAGTCTCAAATTTATAATTAAACTAGTTAATTATTTTTTATGCTAAATCAGTTTTCTGAGGATTTTCTTTTGTCCTACTTTTTTACTCCATTTTATTGCTAATAGCTCCAAATTGCAAACTGCTAACGAATCTTTACTTCTTGTGCTTGACCAGTTGGATGGAAGGATTAGGATAACCAGACAAACTTAATCAAGTCTGATCTACCCACAATTAGCCATTTTCTGTTACTTCTCCTAATATCTTTTTTCCTAACCCCGGGGATATATTAAAGTAAATCTTTTCTTATAAAGAGAATAGAAAGCTAGCACTATCCTTGACAGCCTCAGACCAAATTTTCAATGATTAGCCAGCTTTAAGTACATTAACACAGCCAGATGAGAGCTTCCTGGTGTCTGTAGGACATGTCCTTGGTATCTTAGGAAAATACTGTCTGGTTACTTTAGAAACAGAAGCCAACAACAAACACTGAATGGAGGTGGCCAAGAAAAGTGACAGTGTTAAATGATTGTGTCATAGCTGGCAGTGAACCAGATAAAATTATCCAGGCCTTAGCTAGCTGAGATCGAATATGTTCTTAAGCAAGTTGCAAAGCAAGAGGAAATTCCAGTAAATCATTTACTTAATGAGATCAATGTGCAGCAGATCTTTCTTCTCTCCTACAAAGTTAATATTAGTATTCTGTTATCATCCTCTTTTTCCTGTTTGCTAAGTTATCATGCGAGATGCCAATAGGGTCTAGCACTGTTTGGGGCCTGATATTACTCATAACTCAAGTGCGTGAATTGGGAGCAACTGCTGGACCCAGCAACTTATTTTCTGGTGAAACACCTCTCTGCTGAAAAATGTAAACTCTATGGACTTGTGACTCATGTATCTACCTTATTTCTGTCAGCTTCCCTGGCCAATAGAGCAGGAGCCAGGATTTTCAGAGCCTTCAGATGCCCAGTTTGATCCCAGTTCTCCCACTGAAGAGCTTCAGGGGCAGAGTCTTGTCCTTCAAAGCACCTGCAGAGCTGATCCTATTTTCTTTTCTTTTCTGATATTTGTGTTTGGAAACAAAATATTGCAGATTTTAACTTCTATGAAATAGTTTTGATGTTTTTGCCTATGATTGAAATTCAGAAGGAACATTTTCTAAAATCCAGAGATTTTTCATGCGTGAAAATTTTTGCCTCCTGCCCACTTCAGCAACATCATTGAAGCCGGTGGAATTATAGGTCCCTCGCCCAGTTAAAGCTGCTCCATATCTGTGGACAAATTCAAGCCTTGTGTTAGCACGCAGAGTTTCAGCCATGCTTACAGAGGTTTCAGGGTCTCAGATTGCAGTCAGTTTTTGAAAATACGCAGTGGGCAGAAGAGGGAAACCCTACTAATGCCACAGGTGAGGGAAAGAAGGTAAAGTGAGCTCACATGTTGTTAGACACCAGAGAGTCCACATGGAAGAGAGCCCGGATACATGCTCCAGCCACCTGAAAAACTTCAACTAGAGGGCAAAGCTTAACACGAGCTTAAAACTTAACAGGAGAATTTACTGGAAATCAGGCTTCTTTGGTCCCAGTGCTCTCAGAGCTACCTTTTTATAGGCTCAGTTTCCTGTGTAGACCTTCAATAACAATAGCCAAAATAATGTCTTTCTACAGTCAACGACATCGGAGGACCCCAAGCTCTTCTGCACAGCGGTTCTTGACAGCATTGTCCTTTGTTTCTGTAGTCCACTGCCCACTGCAACACTTTGGAAATCAGGTTCTAAAGATGAAGACCTACATGACTTAAAAGAAACTCTAAGCCATGAATGTGCTTAACAATTGCCTCCCACACAGGTTCTTGTTACCCCCTTCAGAACAGTTTCTATCTGATTAGTCTCGTTAGCCATCTAGAGTTATCCATCAGCCAGGCTGAGAGGGAAAGGAATAAGCTGACAGTGGAAAACAATTGACATTTGTTAGGTTTAAGAACAGCTTTTTGTATAATTTGCAGCAACTGCTGCTGAGATCTGATTACAGCGGTCCTCCCCCCTGCCCCTTCAGGTCTCTGCTTTATTGCACTCAATTGCTGCACTGCAAGTGAAAGCAAACTGTGCGATGTTTGTGCATGTCCATGCACATTTCTGTGTAGCACCTAGGACAAAGAAATGATAATGCGGGCCACCTCAGATTAATGCCATTACTCCACAGACGTTTTAAGCTGGCGAGAGGTCACCCTGCCACAAAGGGAAGCAGCATTGTCAGCGCCTACCAAGAGAAGGGAGGAAGTGGCACAGGGACAGCTGGGGACAGAGGAGGGACGGGGAAAGGGTGGCAGCCCCACTTTAGTCTGGCTTCAAAAGCTTGTGGAACTGGAGGCTAATAATATTTATAGATTCCTCAGTGGTTTCAGCTGAGAACAGAAAAATCACGTGATTTGAAGCTGCCTGGCTATAAACACAAAATCTAAAGGAGTAAGTTAATAAATAAGCAAAATATACTGACTAAAAAGGGTCTTCAGGTCTTTGTTTTCATTTTCTTATCCTCAGAATGTTTTTGTGGTCTGCTTCCTTCACTAAAACCTCTCTAAAATGTAGCAAAGTGAGAGCATTTGGAAACTTTCTTTCCGTTTGTTTATTCATCATTCAGTGTAATCCCAGGCTGACGCTATAAATCCAACTTTTTTAAAAAAGATTAAGCTACCTAAAGTAAGTGTTTTAAAATGACAATGTAAAAATTAATCTGTTACATGAAGAAAGAAAGGGTTGTGTTTCGGGCATCTACTTTATCCAACAAAATCAAACTTACAGAATTAGGTATGTCTTCAGGTGACATTTTGGTACTGTTGGTCTGTCAGAGATAGCAGGACAACCCCTGGGATGGGATTTCAGGAACAGGTAATTATTTGCTCTTAAAAAAAAAATCCTTTCCTTAATGAACAAATATTTAGGAAATGAGTACAGAGAAGGGAGAAGAGAGGAAGAAATACAGTATTCTGAAAGCTAAAAATGTTGATGGTGTTCTTTCTGCAATTTTTGTGGCTAAGACACTGAATGGATTCCATAAGTGAGATTTTGTCAGCATGCCAAATCTATATGGTCTTCTATCTTTTAAAAAAATGCCTTTGATTTTCACAGACTCCAGCCCAGCCTGGGACATGTGTTGAAAAAAAAGCATATCCTGCTGCTACAGGAAATATTTTTCTCAACACCACTGCATTTATTTTAATCATATTTACAAAAGAATCTTATAGAAATCCCAACAGTACTCTTAGGCATAACCAAAAAGAGTTCATTTTGCCTATTTACAGGAGAAAAGCTCACAGGATTAACACATTTGGAAATGATGTGAAAATGCAAAACGGATTTAAGATTTTTAAAGAAGTCCAAGTATTGAATGCAGTAGGCTATGAAACTATTAGCTTTATTCACTTTTGGAGGAAGACCATACACCAGAGTGAATACTGAGATTGGTTTATTTTATACTGGATTACACAGAGAACTTCATTTTCTAGGAGAGAAACTCATTATTAACAGTATATAAGGCAATTCCAGCAAGGCTGAGACTTGGAACCACACACTGACAACATTCAGGTCTGAGTAGCTTTATATCTTTTACTTCTTATATTGGGCCAAGTTCAGATCCAGACATCCTTTTCTGCAGATATAAACTTTCTAGCTGAGATCTACAGTGAATGGTTTGGGTTTCTTTTAATGTATCATCCCTATTGGGTTTCTTACAAGTCATCTGTAAGAAACCCAAGTTCACTGTTTATTAATAAAGAGGTTTTGAGAAAGTATTACCAGGCAACCATCATCACTCGAAGTGTGCTGGACTACTGAAGTATGGGGCTGCTGTCATTGAAGGTTGTTATAGAAAACCACAGTAGTAATCAGCTAGCCCAGTGTTTTGCAGGGAATGCTCTTAAATCAGTGATGAAGCTACATATAAAATCTGAAGAAGCAAACTAGATTGTTGGCATTTTCAGTTGTGATATGTGACTTATTTTAGGCCCTGTGTATTTTGATCAAAAATGAAGTGTGAAGTGAAGGTAAAGCGAAGGTAAATCCTTAGCTTTACCAGGTCCCATGTCAGTAAATCACTCATAACGAACCCTCACTGCACTTGTAGGAAGTTACCAGCAGGAATGGCCATCACGTAATCACGGCAGGTGTGGTTAAGACCTCTCACAGCTAATCTGGACAGATGTGTCCAAACACACGCTGCATGTCTGTGCAGAAGGCCCACCAGCCCAGCTCTCCAGAGTTCAAAGGAGGAACAAGGGAGGAAAGAGGTACTAAGCAACCAGCCTACATTACTCCTTTGTTTACTGTAAGCTGCAGGGACAGAGGAGATGGGATGAACCTTTGATTTTTGTTATCTCTTTGCTGGAAGTCCTTGTTTTCATGGGTCGAAATCTCTCATGACAGAGCCCATTCAACTGACAATCATCAGTGCAGGCCTCAGTAAGCCATGGGGTATCTTAAAACCTAAAGGGATGCTTAACATTTTTTGAAAGGTTAAGCCATCAGGAAATGTTTTAGGCAAATGTCACTCAATTTTTTCCTAAATTATCCAAACTGATCTGGTTTCTGAAAATCAGCTATTTAAGAGGTCGAAACAAATCATGCATATCCTTTTCAGAGTCAGGTTAATTTCAGCAGGGAAAAATACTGTGGTTCCTGATTAATTTTGATACAATATCTTTGAAATAAAATAGATCTTCCAGTGCAAACTACTTGTAAATTGCTCGGTCATAATCAATTATAAGAATTTAAGAATTTGAAAAACTTAGGCATTGAATCATTGAAGCCAAAGGCTTTGAATTTGGAGAGAGGTGACTAAGAGGGCTAGAACTGAGTAAACTCACAGCAAACTTGCTTAGTTGCAAAGAATATTTTTTTCCATATAATTTTTCTAATTCCAGTGATACTGATTGTCTTGTTTTTAAGTTCGATTCTCTGCGAACAAAACACCTACTGCCTCTACTGTACCTCACTACTGCAGCCCATTTGAGGTGCTGCATACATGTGGGGTAATGATCCAACCAAAATGGAGTCCCTGGCAAAATAACGGAGAGAAATACTTTTAAGAATCTCTGGTCAGCATATTTGCTTTATTTTCTTTACTACCTTTTTAAACCATCATATCCTTTAGTTGATTTTAAGTGAAATGTGTGCAGAGATATGTTTAAATTTAATGAAGTAACCCCTTATGGATGGTGAAATGACTTTCTAATTATATTTTATGTTCTCGTGGTTCTTGAGTTTTTCATTTTCCACAAATGGAACAGATTTATATGAGTTCACATGACAGCTCTAGCTCAGTGAGAAGTGACCATGCCTGCCAGAGAGACTGCTTAGCCTTTAGATACATCGGCTAGGTAGTACTGTATGTTTAATAGAACTAGGTGTAAAGTGATGCTTCTTTTTTCACTGTTTATTGCTAAGCCAACCTGCTATAAAACATTGATCTCTCAGATACAGGAGACACATGACTCCCATGCCACTAGGTCCAGTAGGCTTAACCTGCTGAACCCAAAGTGCTAAAAGGACTTAAAATGTAATCATTAGTAGATTTTTGCAAGCAGCTGGTAAAACAAGACTTCTAGGCAGTCAGGGTACTTTAATTTATTTCTTAATCCTGCCAGATCAGCAGAAAAGTATTTTAACTTAGTTCCACTCAGCAGACAAGAGGCAGAATTCCAAAAGGACAGTGCAATAGAGAGCATCAATGCAAGTGGAAAATGATAACATCTCCGTACCGATGGCTATTGGTTCTGTGGTCCAAAGTTTCAACGTTGCTCTGGGAAAAAAAAAAGAGAAACACTATATCTTCTTTTGGCTTAACCCTGGTCGAAATATATATATATATTTTTTTCAAAATACGAGCAGCATTCTGCTCAACCTGTCTAGCCTCTATTAAATCCAGCACATTGTATTGAGACAAAAGAGATGAGGGAACTTCCCCTTCTTTTCTCACCATCCAGCTCTGAGCTTGTTTGTTAGCAAGAGTTATTGTCATGGCAAGCAACTTACAAGGCACCCATTTGTAGTTGTTCACGTTTTGCTTTAAAGGAAAACATCACAATGGTCAGTCTTTATAACCAGGTTTCCTGTTGTTTAAGCTTGACCCTGGCAATGTTTCCACGCAAGATGCCAGAGTAACAGCTGCACCTCTGATGGCAAACAAAGACTGCCATCTCTAGAAATCAAATTCACTAATTTTCTCTTGGTTGGTACTTTCTTTCTGGATTTTTGGGATGCTAACTGAATCACGATCCTGGTTTGTTGGCAGTTTATTCCTAAATGAACAGTGAAATATTTTGATATTGACTAGGTTACGGTGATTTCTGTACAAATATATCCCATATACTTATTTTCATGATCTGATCTGGATGATCTGTTTAATTGAATGCAATCTATAGACTTGATCTCTTGCCATGTAGCGCACACAGGAAATCCTGGAATAACATCCAACGACTGTGCTGGACTAAAAGTGAAAATCTTTGGTTTAATGTGCTGCCAAATGTTTTAAAGAAGCAGAAACTCACAAAAAGAAAATCCTTTAGGGCCCTTGAGATCATGATGTGCAGCACTGGCTGCCTGGATTGATATTACCTGACTTGAAATTTGAATTAATTCTCATGTGAGTTAAATGAACTATTCATTGATTGAATGGCATTTAAAAAGAACTTACAAAGCAAAATGTGGTGGCTTTTAAAGAAAACTCATTAGAGAAATAAGAGAGAGAGAAGGTGAAAATAAGCATGCTGAAAGTATTTGTTAGAACATTTTGTTATACTCCTGTATTAAAATGTTATGAAAATCTCTAAGCTGTTTGCTTTTAACCCTAAAAAGAAAAAGACCGAAGTGTATGTATGTCATGCATTTAATATCATCTGCTATGAAACCCAAAGTTGGAGAGAAGTTTAACTGCCAAAATTTCCTGAGCGGGTACAGAATTCATGTTGCACGTTCATTAAGTCTCATCCCTTTCACTATATATTTTGCTCAGTTGGCAAACAGAGGCGTCTTTTAGCTGCACATCCACAGAGATCTGGCAGTGAAGTCAGTTCTTGCCATCTCATGTGCCAAACGAGCACACTGCAGACCAGTGTGGTTTTTCAGATGTTGCTGAAGGCATGTCCTAATCACAGCTGATGTTACAGAGATAGAGCTAATGGAATAATTTGGCCTGCGTTATCTTTATTATCAGTGACAATGCATGAAATAAAAAGAGCTCATGGAGAGCTTGGGGAGTTTGCAGGTTGTAAAACATATCTTTCGCCTGAAAAGCAAGTAAACGTAATAGGTATTCAGTGGGAAACAGTAAATAAAGATTTTGATAGAGTAATTATTAGAATTGCTCTCCCAGGTAGTGTTCTCTACAGCTACCAAAACCTACGCATAGGGCTGCATAAACAGCTTCATTTATAAATTCAAAGCCACAAGCCACCCAGTATTTGAAGAAAATTTTCCACAGTTGGAAAGTATACTTAACATAAGATTACTGAGCTGGTTATCAGGATTTCAGACTTTACAAAAATATTTCTGATGTTATCTAAACAGAGGCTCACTATTTATCAGAACAACTACCTATTCAATAAGGATCAGGTATAAACAAAAACCCAGAGAAATCTGTAAAATTGTTTAAAGTGAAAGTGAATATGAAATGCCATAATTTCACTTCCATGAAGAATTCCTGAATTCTTAGCAAAAGTGTGTTTGCTCAAAATATTATTCTTTTTCCAGTGCATTTTTATAGTCCAGTCCTCCTCATCATTATCATGGGGAGCTAGTGCAGAACTGCCATCTTCTGTTTTACTACAGGCCGTAAGTATTTGAGTGTATTTACATATAATGCGCTGTGCACATTTATGTTGTTATAAAAGTAACTGGGAAATGGAAAGAGTGGAGCCGCATACGTGAACCACTTCAGAAACACCACGGATCTTTAAGCACAGCTTTCTAAAGATCCAGTTTTACTTCCCAGTGCCGAGGCCCTGAGGGCACTACCAGCCCTGACGGTGCCTGCGGCCGGCCTCTCCTGGGGCCTTCCCCAGCCCCGGCCCCATCTCAGCCTGGCCCGGGGCTGTTGGCCGCAGCCCCGGATGCCGTGGTGGTGCCGGCTCCAGCCTGGCCACGGGCGGGGGCAAAGCCCTGCACGTAGGGCAGCAGGACCCTCTGGGGCCCCCGCGTCCCCATCCCGGGGAGGACTTCGGGCAACGGCCAGATGCGCCTTCCCGAGGTGTCCCCAAACCTTTGCTTTCCTGGTGGGACCTCGACGTCCAGCTCGCACCTGGGCAAAGTCTGCAGTTTTGCTTCCTGCTCCTCTAGAGAGAGGGAGAATGAACTCATCAGTGGTCATCCGCTGCGGTGCTGGCGGGGTTCGTTTTGTTTTTTTTAATTTAAGTTCATATTCTGAGACCATACCACAGATGTTTTCATGGCCACTGCAAATACTACGGGAATTAGATCAGCTCAATTTTTCAAATTTCTGTTATGTTTTACTCTGAGACCTGAATTTGTTTTTTAATTGATCAAGCGTGGCAAGTCTGTTTTCCTTCCCCAACGAAAAAAGAGTGAGAATAACTGAGGAACAGGAGTCTGAGATATTTGACAGCAGCCTGAGCTGAGGGACGCAAGAAACAGCAGAGATCGCAAAAGACTGATCCTGATTTTGTTATACAGAAAGGATATAAGAACTTAAATTTTATAGTACACTGTGTACTGAATTGTATATCTTAGCAATTGAAATCAACATCACAACTGGGATTTGTAAGAAAGCACAAAAACTGGGTTGAAAATGAATGTGCATATCTGTGTCAGCACGTATACACAATCTATTTATCTCATAGCTATGCACTATAATATGGACAATGCATTTTGCAATTAGGATTATAAATTGTTCACTTAGAAGTGCTGGGAGTTAGCAGCAGAGAGAAAGCAAAGATTAAGTTCTGAAAATGCAGGAATCCAGGATTAACACCCTTTAAGACATCCCTGACTGATGCTCTGAGGCCAGTGCATATAATTCATTTGGAATATTTTGTATGGGATGGGATATTCCTTAAGACAGTGAGGGAAGGAGGACCAAAATCTTTCTATAAAGAAGTTAAATGAATGCCTCAGCAAACCTTTGACTACCTCGTTTGCAACTGTGGCTACACAGTCATAATGGCCACACATGCATTTGTGAGGAAGAAAATTAAATTGAAGCTGTGCATCAAAAAAATGGATTTTGATGGCAAATGAAGCCTCAGGCAATGAAGGTCTTAGAAAGAAAAAGGCTTACTTTTTTAAAAAAATATTCTCTAAGTTGTTTCTATTACCACTACTTAAGATTTTCTGAAAGCTCAACAGAAATTTTGGCTACAAAAATGAAACATGGAATTCCCCCTGCCTGCCAGTTTTAATCAAATGTAGAGCTCAGTCTGAACCTACGCAAGGCTGAAATGGTGCTGCTGGAAGTAAAGCTGGCTGTCTCCCGTTAAAGGCCTGCAATGTTTTTTTTGTTAAGGTTGTGTGAAGACTTGGATTCTTATCTGACTCCTCACTGAGTCTGGATGGCTGGGCAGAATCCCAAAAATACCTTCTCACATCTTTAGCTTTATGGGAAGTTTCAGCCCTTTCTCCCACTGAGGCTGCAATATCCTCTGCATTTGTTACCCGATGGTTGTATTATTACAGCCTCCTGTTTCTAAAGCTGAATGTAAAACAAAGTGCTGGCTCCAGATGCTGTAGAAGGACGCTGCCTGCCTAAAGCTTACGCCTGCCTTAGATCACTGCAATCACCTCAGGCTGGTGCTCAAGTCCTTCTTTCAGCTCCAGATAATTCCTGGTGCCAGTTTAAGGCCTCTTCTGTGTGAAGCCCTGCCCCAGCTGCAAAGCACGGAGGCCCAGAACAAAGCTTGTGAAACCTAGGGACAAAACTTTTTGTTTGAGGCAATCCAGCTTTGGACAAATCTTTCAGCAAACAGCAGGTGAATACAGCGTCTGACCATCTTCAGAGAACAAAAGGAAACCTGCCTCCTGGAAAATGCTTTTTCCATCAGAAGCACTGCTTGCTTCAAGTTTCAAACTCTTTCATTTGCCTTCTCAGAAAGCCTCCAAGCACAGATCGAGTTGTGACTCAAAAAATGAAAAAGTGCTAGATACTCCATAGAGGCAGTAGCTGTTTTACTAGCGCTGTTGATCCACATGCAGATAAGATGGTGAAGGCAAGAACTTCAGCATCAGACCATGGTTCGATGATACAAGAAGTCCAGCCTTAGATTTCTAACACTAGTCTGGTGTAAATTCACTCGATGGATGCAGTTCCTGATGGGCTAACTTTGCAACAACAGGCTTCATGCTTAATCAGGCACCAGCTTCGGCCCCACTGCCAACATAAAACTGTCAGGAAAACATCATGTCTTCTGGCAAATTTGACAAAAAAGTGACCCTTTGCCTATGCCTGATTTAGATCCAAATTTCACTGCTAGATAGCAACACAGTGCACAGATTCAGCGTTAATGACTGTGGAACTAAAACCCACTTTACCACAATATAATTTTTCATCGTATTTTAAAAAGTGCTTGGCTATCATTTTGCTGATGCACTGCCTAATCATTTTGCCTTATATATCATGTAACAGAGACTTCCCTAACCTTCTTTTGGATTCATACAAACATAGATATGTGTATATGTATATATCGGACCCTATCAATTGGGAAACAAAAGTTTATGTATGATGAGAAAAGATCAGCAGAAAGGCCAGCATGTGTTTCACTTAATACATGCCTAAAACTTTCTGTGATCAAGTCACAGACCAAACCAAACATGCCATCTCATTAACAAAGTAGCTGATCAAACATAATTAAGAGGTGCTCCTGAGTATGCTTATAAGTGTTCTGCATTTTGTCAGAGGCGGAGAAAAAGGTAAAATGTCCAGATAAGAGGATGAGTGCAAGCCATTCACTCAGCTAAACGGGAGAGTCTGTGAATCTGCACTGGCATCTCACCAGTGTTGCAAAATCAAACCGATACCTGTTATGTCATATTTCGGTATACAGTGTTGTCCCAGGGAAAAACTAGTCAGCTCATGTGGTTTAAGCCAAAATCAGTATCTTAGTGTTTCATAGAGTTTTTAAAGACACATAATTGACCAACAAGCAGTCAACTGTACATCCAGGGTCAATATCGGTAACACGACAAATAGGCCCCAGTACTAGACACTTGCGAAATGTTAATAAATATCTGCAAATTTCTAACCACCTTTCTGTAACTAATCTCAGGAAGTCGATTCCCCTCCCCACTGACACGCACAGCTACATACAGCCCCTCTCGCGGGCCGTGGGGGCACATGCGCTTACCCCCTCCCTGGCCCTGCAGCTTCCCCACTGGCACCCCTGGGCAGATGTGCTCCAGCTGTGCGCACCCTGCGGCTCTGCCAGCTTCTCCGCTGGCGAGGGAGCCCTGGTGCACGTCGGGGGCCCGGGGCTGCACCCCGCAGGGCAGTGCTTGGCTGCTGCTCTTTCCGCCCCAGGGTTTTGCTCAACAGGTAAAAATGTTCACGCTTCCTTTGTCTAAAAGGAGCTTTTCATGCCGACTCCTTTGTTTCCAAAGTCTCCGTTTACTATTTAATACGGCAGATGGTCATCTGGTGCTTTAACCCCATCGCTTGGGGGCTGATGGTAGCCTTCCTCTTTAACATGAGCAGGTTCAGGCAGATGTCCTCCACACAGCTTTGTGGAGTCGGTCCCCCATACCCGCTGCGTACACTCGCATCCTTAGCCAAGGAGGCGGTGTTATCCAGGCCCTTTGCCAAGGCAGGCTGCACAGCACAGGGAAACGGCAGAGGCTGGGTTTGAAAGTCTCTCGTACTAACCCTAAACATTTAGGAGAGAAGTCTGAGAGTTTCAGAAAATAGTCTGAGCTCAGACATTTGCAGAGATTTAAACAACATATCCTCTAAGTTTAAGTCTTCAAAGGAAAGAGTAGAGCTGGAGAAACATGGCAGTGTGCTTCCCTCTCGATTCAAATGTCATAGGAACAGCATGGGACATCTCCTAAGATTGCCCGTCACTTAGCAGTTGATGCGATTGCCACATCAGCCTTCCCTTGATAACCCTTCTGAGGCACTGTGGTTCAAGATCCTATATTAATCAAGCATTTGAAGTCTGTAGTTAAAAGGAGTTTCAGGATGATGGTTACTTTTATCATTGTTAAATTACTTACAGGACCAAGGCTATGTAGTTCACTGATGCAGGTTTTGCAGAAATACCTGAAAATGTGTAGAAATGAGCAGTACTCTGTTCAGACTGCCAGAGCCAGTCTGATGCCAGATCCCCAAATCCTGAACAAACATCAAAAAGAAATCTGCGAATTTGTCCCAGAAAAAAATTCAGGTAGAAAAACAGGAAATGTCTGTGGAAAAACAGACATATGGGAGCTCTAGTTCTGCCATAATCTTCCAGTAGAAGTAGTCTGGGTCAGCTTCTTGTAGGGTGGAGCTTTATCAATTTATTAAAAGAATTTAATGATGTGTGAAACCTGGACCCATCCCACCAAGTCCTTCTCACCTAAAAAGCCACTCACAGAACAGGCTCCCCCTGTACAAATGTATAACAAAAAGATGTCTAATGCAAGAAAGAGTACAGTACATTTATTTGTACCTGTGAGTGCTTGATCTGTAGGTGCTGTGTAAATACACATGCAAACATAAATGAAAATTGTTATGGGTTTCTTTAAAAAGAATAAAGTCAGAAGATATTTACTGTTTGAGGGTCATTTCACACTGCCTTTAAAAATATCTAAATGATGTGTTTCAGAAGATTCACTTCAACAGATAAAATACTGGTTTAATTTCCAAGATCTAAATCATTATTTTAATGCAGCTGTTTAGCAGCACTGAGGGTAGCTTAACAAAGGGGCTGGCTGGAGATACATCTCTCATTCATCTTATAAAGTATTGAAATAAATGGAATATTTGACAGAAAGGACTGCAACACTGGCCATCTTGCCTTATTCCCATTCTCACCTGAGAGGTTTATAAAGCTTTTCCTTAGCTGCTAATCGATAATTTTTGATTTACAAAAGAAAGATAGGCATACATATTATACAATACTTCTCACAGATAGAACAGGAGGCAAAACAGGCTAGAGGGAAAGGCAAATAACAAAACTTAGTTTATTGATCTCAAAGTATGTAGGTTGTTCAATATTTATTAGTCTCATAGGTTCTTATTTATTCCCTCTGCAGAAAGAGTCCAGAACCCTTCAAGAAGTAATTCAAAATGGCAAAAGCAACGTTTTTCTTTACCTCTACCTGGCAAATTTTCAGAGAGATACATTTACTGGATGGAAACTTCCTGCCTGGGCTTGCCATCCGTTCGTATGAGTAATGAGCAATTCATCCATCATTATGGTTAGTAAGTTTTCCATTTCATCCTCTTCCCTGTTTAAGTGCATGATTTAATTCACAGCACATAAACATTTATGCAGAAACCTTGTAAAAGCAAAACTGTGCCCAGTATTATGGTCTTATTTGAGACAACTATAGGCAGGTGGGGAAACTCACTTTAAGACAAACTCACGTTCAGTGCTTGTTCATGCTATCTAATCTCTGTATTCTGTCTCTGTGCCTAATTTACATTTTCTTTTCTTTTTTCCCCTCTTCACATACAGATTTTGGAACTGGCTCTGCTTGGACCTAGGGCTGCTACATGCTTTACAAAAATTTGTTCCTGGGACAAATCTGAGGTCTGGGAGAGGTTTGTTTATCAATTAGGTTGCAGGCCTAAACCTCTGGATCTCCCACCTTTCACTCCCTGCCCTGCTACAGCCTCCTTCCTAAGCTGAATCATGTCACTCTGGTGACACCTGAGCTGTGAGACCCAGGTGGGGGTATGTGAGTCCACAACCAGGAGAATCAGGTATCAAAACTTCAGCTAAGCAGCTGCAAACTATGCATCTCACCTAACTTAAACTCTACCAGCAAGTTATCTCACAGGAAGGATGGGCCTGGGAGGGGAAGAGGTGGCCCATGACATCTGAACACCCAGTATTTGCCTCAGTGCAGAAGCAACCGTCTTTCTGTGGGAAGCTGTGTGAAGAATTTCCAGTGTTCTCTTTTTAATGAAGTCTTCGAGGTTCCTCTTGCTCCTGGGAGTTGAGGCTGCGGCATTCCCGCTGCAGGATGGGTCTAAGAGAACCCAGATCCTGGGGCTGCCTTGGGAGGCTCTGGGTGGCAATGCTCCACATGACAGTGTGCAACCAGGCCCTAGCCCTTTCTCTGCTGGGAAGAGCAATAAGTTTTATGGTTCAGAAGAGCGGGGCCCTTCCTGCACCTTTGAGGTACGGCAGGAAATCCCTTTTAGTCAGCAGGAGTTTTCAGGCATGTTTTCAGGCTTTTCTTAACATCCTTGAAGGTTGGTGACCTCGTTCTAAAGACAGTGCAATCTGGGGAGAGGGGGCTTGTCTCACCTTGTGATTCCGGCATCTGAGGAGCTTTTCATGGACTTTTAATGACTGTGTCCTAAGTCAGCCTTGGGCTAAATATGTGGCTATTGTCAGTAGACCCTTATGTGCTCTCTGACAACCCTTAAGAAATGAACCCTTCCCTTCCATAAATAAATCTGATTTCCTTGCTCATTCCCCAAATCTACCCACAAAACTCACTGCTTATGCGGTACCAGAAGAGGGTGACGGCAGCAAGAACCCTGTACTGCAGGCACAGCTGTGAGGCACAGCAAAGCAACACTTTTTTGAGGAATACTTACTGAGCCAAGAATACTTTAAATCCTCCTCCTCCATCATCTCTCCTTTCTCAAAACTGAGATTATTAATAAATCACACTTACCTTCATATTCCTCAGAGCTCTGCTTTAGAGAGAAACAATAGCCAGGTCTCTTTCTCCTTCCTCCTGGGTGGGCAAGCAGTACAATGCTAGAGCATTATCACATCAACCACTGGGCTAAGAAGCTTGACCCAGAGCCCTGTACCAGTGAATTGTTTTCCTCAACATATGGCTTAAGGCTGAAGGATTTGAACACTTAATTGGTGCATTTTCTGCGGGACTTTAAAGGCTTGGCAAGGTGAGATTCCTGCTAATCAGTGATACAGCTGGGAAACAGCTCCTGCTGTGCATCACCAGCAGCCTCCACCTACAAGAATTTATTGAGCTCCTGGAGCTCAAGGGACTTGTGTTATCTGTGAATGTGTTAAAATCATCTCTAAGGGAAGTTGTGCAAAGATTGCGTTTCAGTCATCCTTCATAATTTGTATTCACTGAGACATGTAACTGCATAGACCTGTTAATGTGCATGAAATAAAAAGCCACAGCTTTCTCTCTTCTGTTGTCATAATGGGGTGGCTTGTTGTTAAGCAGGAAGACAAAATATATTCTCCCAATCTTTTTACTTTTTCTTTGGGAATTACCTCAGTCCTTGAAGAAAACTGTATCCAACCATAAACTCACAACTATTCTTACACAAAGCGAAAGACACTGTTCACACATGGCACACCCTTATATTCACACTGTCTCACACACACAGAGATTTAAAATTGATACAGACTCTAAGTACTAGGACTATTTTGGAAGGAGTTCTTCATATAATTGTTGTCATTGAATAAAGTGAATCAAATTTCATTCTCTTAAACATTTAAGTGTAGCAGAGGGAAGCAGAGGTTGAAAATGCTCAAAAAATATGTGTTTAGGGACCTAGTGCCAAAAAACTAGGTAGGGGTGTAAATATAATTTGTATTCTTTCTGGCTTTAATTCCCTTAGTTTCTATTTTTTCTTTCCTCTGCTAAACATATGTGAGAAACTGCAATATTATATAAAAATTTTCCATCCATTTTCTCCCCTCACCTGCACTGTCTAGCAGTTTTATTATTTTTTAGTTTTATAGACTTCAAACAGGCTTTTGGTTCTGGCGTTGCATAGAAGTTTTGTGGAGAAGTTTTTGTAAGAGATCTTCACCCACAAGAGAGAAAATTCTGACAAAGGTAACTTTTGTTAAACTTCTTTTTCATCCTGTGTTTACACTAGCATCATCCATGACTTTGCCATGCCTCTCTCAAACTTGTAAATGACAAGAATCTTCAAACAAAAACAGGCTCAGTTTCTTAAAATACATTTGACAACTTAATTAACTTTGCACACTGGCATCTCGAGACTGTCAATTATCATGTAGCTCAAAGATCAATTAAGAGATGAGTTCTTTGTTTATATGGTAAAGTATTTTTTACACTAGCAAATACCAATTTACACTCATTGAGTTCTGTGAATAAGCCTGCTGACACGCTGGGGGTCCCGTTTAAACACTCTCTTCACAAATACAGTAGGTGTACTGTTTACCCACTGCTTAAGCGTGCTGAATAAGTTCTTTGACAAATAAAGGCATTCTTGCTGACCTGAGTTATCAGGAGGTGCACTAAGTAGAGCCTGCTGCGGTCACCCACTACATTTTCTCATCACCCTACCAAACAATTTTAAATTAACAGACTTGTCAAGAGTTAGGACTAAGTCCCCCTTTGCCATAAGGCTGTAAAACCACGGCTGTGAATTGTTGTAACTCACTGGTGCACACTGCTGTGTATCTCATGTGATCCCAGTGCCCCTTAATTCATCTCTTTTTCTGCTTTTACTTTGTTGATAGTCAACTTTACAGTTTGATGTCAGGATAGTTGTGTAGCCCAGCACAATAGCTGGCTCCCAAGGGCTGATGCAGCAGGCTGGCTGCCACCGGAGAGGCCACCACAGGCAGCTTGGCTGTGCTTCCTGCAGGTGACACCGGGAGGCTGCTGTCCCCTGCGGTCTGGCTGGAAGGGACTTCTGCAAAATACGCTTCTATGGATAAGTGCATGTTCTCTTACTGGTAAGTTGTCACTAGTAACTCTTCGTGTGCCTCCTGGCATGGGCTGTTCCTGTGGCATATTGTGCAGCATAAAAGTGGTGTATCTTTTCTTGACATCTATTTTCTGTCTCTGTAACACCCACGCTCATTTCTATCCCAAGGTGTAGCTGTGCCAATAAAATAAACAACTTCATCCTTTAGAGCCCTCCATGACTTATGTTATTTTGTGTTTATTAGTGCTCTTGGGTTTTCAGAGTGTGAGTGTGGATATCGGTGGTAATATTTTGGCGGTTCCTGTTTTTTGGACTTAACAGCGGATGCTTATAAAATGTGCTGTCTCGCTCAGGATTTCATTTGGCTTATATCGCAGGCTGCCAACACCTCCCTGACACGGCAATTTGCTGCACTTTGTTAAGTCCTGCATTCTCTTGAATTCTCACACATCCTACTCGTGGCCGTAGGCTACTAATCTCGAATAAAGCTTGAACATGACAACAAGTGAAGTTTGGGATCCAGGGGAAAGAAATCACAAAAAAGATTTTGCCAGCACTGTACATGGCAGCCCTTTTCCTACAGGCATTATAAATTCTGTATGACCAACTAAAGCTGGACAAGATGGTCATTTTGTCATCCACACGGCTGCTACATGTCTATTTAAAGGCGTATAGACAAACACATACACACACATACAAGTATATATACATGTATGTGCGTGTTCACCTACCTGCATATATGCAAAACGTGCAGATATAAGAGGGAACTCTAAGATGGTGTGATGGGATGAACTAGTTTGATAAACTTAAACTAAAACCTGTACTAAAATTGGCCACTGCTATGAATGAGCGAAAAATGATGTGATGGCCTTTCCAAATGGGTGAGGCGATTTCTTTACAACACAGCAGTGAGTGCTGCAGAATATTTTTCACATAAGCAGTGGAAAAATTGTTTGTAATACCATAAGGAAAAGAGAAAATTGATTTTATTTATGTTTCTTTCCATAGAGCCGTCGATATCAAGAATCTAACTAACTGTATGAGATCTGAAGAAAACATAAAAACTTCTAACAGTGATTTAGTACAGATTTTAATGTACATAAAAAGGTCAGAACCTAAACATCAGCTATTACAGTCTTTTCTGCAGTTAGATTTGAGTTTTATGTGCTTTGCTGGACACCTGACAAAGTTCCGCAGAGTTGCAGGATGTCAGACTTTATTGTCATAACACTTGCAATGTAACACAAGTCTTACGTCCATAATAATTTCTTCATTTTATTTGTTAATCTTGCTATTTGGGATGTTTGCTGTCTGAATATATTGTTTTGGCTAAGAAGTCTATAAGGAAAAAGAAGAACAGTTCAAGAGAGGCCTCTTGGGGGTGCCAAGAGTAGTCACGCTACACAAATCATGGGCAGAAGATAGCACAACTTTGGGAAGTCAATACACTTCTGTACAGACTCTAAAAATATTTCTTTCCCAAATGCTTTGTTTCTAATGATAAAAGAAACAGCTATTTGAGTGTACTAGGCTGTCTGCTCTTTGTAAATCATGAGTCAAAAGCTTCAAAAGGAGTGACCTGCAAGTACTCAAGCTGTTTGGATTCAAATGGTAGGCATACAAGATATACAAGACAGTGTAGCCTTTTGGCTTGTTTAGGACTGCAGATCCTATCCTTCTGGGTAATCAAACAGATCAGAAAGAGTTCCTCTCATGACGAAGATATATTCAGATATTTTAAAAGTTCTCACTGCCCTACATGGTGGTTTTCCCCTATCAGAGAGCAAAACAAGTCATCCAGTGTGCAGATGGGAGGAGCTCACCTGAGCTGAATTTTGGCTTTTTCTGTCATCAACAGGCTGTGCTTTGTGCAGGTTTCTGTTCAGCAGGAGGGGGAAAAGCTCTCTTCTTTGAAACATTTGAAACAAAAAAGGAAAATAAAACTATTTCTAACCGATTGTCTTATGAAATGCCTCAGGATCGTATAAGCAAAGAAAAAGATTTTTTTATTATTATTATTAACATACAAGTGCTGAGACAATACAATGCTGGGTGGGCTGTGGAAACCTAGACAGATCAGATATTGGCTATATAGTATTTGTTTTCCAAGTCTCTGCCCACACAGAGTTTTCTTGCAGCTACTAAACAAAGGTCCTGGGAAGACAGAACTCTCGACCAACCACCTTTTGTTCAGGGAAAATACAAATCTTTAAAAGGATTTTTCTATTTTGTTTTCTGTAAGCAATCCAACCCAATCCTTTAAAGTGACACTTCAATAAAATATTCTCAAAAGTGATAACATCTTTTAAATCTCTTTTTATCCTGTAAAACAAAGAGTTCTGCCCAGCACAGTGGTAGACACACACATTGCCTGTCTCTGTCTGACAGTCACGTATCACACAAGGATGAGATGGTTTTCTGGAAAAAATGAAAATGCTTATATTGTAATAGCTCTAGTTTACACATCCTTGACTGGTTTCATTATTTGTTCTTGATTATCTAGCTAGCAAGGGAGTTAAGTAGCTGCTATAGAGGGAGTCGTATAAAGTTTGTATTCTTACACTCCAGTGATGAATTGGAAGAGTCCAACTCTCTATTTTGCCTTCAAAATTAAGTGGGTGGTATGATTTCCCTGCCCTTGAAGATAATCATTCCCCTCCTTTTTTCGCATACTACAAAATCCGGTTTTCTGTTAGTCTAACCAGTGACACCAGTGGTTACAACAGAAATCAACAGAAGTAGCATAGAGATGAGTTCAACTATATGGACTTGTATTGTAGAAAGACCCCCAAAGGATGGTTTGTTTCTCTATAAATGGTTTTAAAGATTTTTTTTTCCTGTTATTGAAACTTGCAGGTGAAAGGCGTTTTTTAATGCATTTCTATGGAAAAGAATTAAGCCTGATTCTGAGTTTTTACTTCATTATCAAACACATAAGCTATATCCTTCTTACCTATTTTACCATAATTATAGGCCACTGGAATTATTCATTTAATTTGGATTAAGATTAAAAGGCAGTCAATGGCATGAAAAGTGTGCTACCATTTCAATCAATTTACACAATAAGATGAATTGCACATAAAGATATCTGGGGATCATTGCAGCAGAGAGCAGCTTATAGGGTTCTTGAAAGCAAATATTGCTTTAGAAGAAAGACATTAAGAAATGCTGTTATTTGAAGTACAGGCATAAAACCCACAAAACCTGGATTGCATATAACACATCAGGCTTACATGGCTCTGGGTTTTATTTCAGGTAATTATTGATCAAAGGTGAACTCGTGGTGAAGGAGTGACAAGGACTCTGGCACTCAGTGTCTAATGGGCTGCTCACGTGTTCCTCCATCAGCGGCATTTGGATTCTCTAAGGTATCCTGAGTCTCCATGTTTGAGTATGTGCAAGTTCATTCAGATCAGGCAGTGCTCAGAGGGCACTTGGAATATACTAAGTTCCTCCTAGTTTTAGGTCCTCATATCTGTCCCCATAAGGTTAATGCTACTTTCCTTCTCACAGGAGTGACATGTGCCTTGATGTGTGTTATAGGTGTCATACATATGTGATAAAAAACACAAAACCCCTTGAAAATAAAGTAGTCATAGTAAATTAATTCAAAATTGAATTTGGGAGTAAATAACTCTGGAGTTTTACTTTTCCTTTCTGATTTTTAGTTGAAAGTGTAAGTGTCTTGCAAAGGAACTGAGCTCTAATATTTCATTTTATTGAGCAAAACCCCAATTAACACTATGAAGGAATATGCTGAAAAGTGTTTTTTTTTTTTTTTAACACATTGACAATGATTTCTTGTAATGGGCCTTTAATTATATAAATAGAAACTGTGATCAGCAGGAAAATTTATTTCTTGTAACTGAGTTAAAGTACAGAATTTTGCCTAAAGACAGAAGATTCAACCACCGCTGTACCTATCCCTCCACTCAGTTTTGTGCTATATATTTTTTACTTTATTTCAGAGAAAAAAATAACAGAGCTCCTTATATCTGCTATTAAAGCAGACCATTGGCAGAGCTGTTTTGCTTTACCTTGCTTCTCTTCCAGCTCGTGTATTTATCTCTCTAGCTCTTTGAGGCATGCTCGCTCTGTTTGTTCTGATAAGAATAATCCTTGGATTCTCTGTCCTTGCTCTGTAGTATTCACACACAGGCAGTGTAAGCTAACATCTGTATGGCGTTCATCCCGTTGAATGGCACTGGAAGCAGCGCAGCGCTATGGAAGGAGAGGTCAACGGGAAGACCCCCAGGACAACAGGGCTGAGTCTCACTCCTAGAACCGCTGACCGCTTTCACAGCACAGTGTGGTCACATTTTATAACATCACCATTTAGACCTTTCCTGTTGGACATGCTACACCTTCTCGAGGGACATAATCTTCCAGAGAAACATGTAAAAAACTTTCCCTGGCTCATGCAGCTTCTGGTCAGGAAAAACGAGAGACCTCATAAATGACAGAAAAATCTGGAAGGAGGAAAGATTGGGAAGGAAAGCAAGCCGTATATCTAAAAGATGTTGACATCTGTACAGTCCCCTTTAGGGGACAGCCCTACCCAGCTGTAGGGGTGGGTTTGTAGGGAAAGGATGATGTGGCTTAGCTGTGCTTTCCAGTCGTGATTTGCTGTCTTGCTGTCTGATAAATTGTTATACTCTTTGAGTGCTTTGTGGAGTTCAAATCCATATGGAAAGTACCATTACTAAGCCTAGAAATCCAGTCTCATGGCAATTGTATGGACTTCAGCAGTCCAGACAGCTTAACGTGTTCTCTAGGAAGCCAAAAGTTAAATTTCCTGCCACCCTTTCTGCAGTAGGCAGTTTTCTTAGAGAGCTGGGACAGTGAGTTCAAATCTACAAGACTTCCTGTATACCTCACTGTACTGGAGGATAGATGTTTTTTTTAAAAAAACTTGTATGAAATTCAAACTGGAATTAAAAAATGGGATGAAATTTGAGAAAATTTTAAAGCAAATTTTGATTTTTGTCTTATAAAATCCCTATTACAAGCGTATTTGGTACTGTTCTATACTAGCATTTGGGAGAGCCTAACATGGGAAAAATACAAAAATTTGCCCACTGTTATTCCTCAACTAATAAAGAAGCCTGTAATGTTGATTTCTACTTCCTTGCAAAAAATCTGAAGAAGAATTTTCACTATTTAATGGCACTGTCAAATCAAAATCAACTGCCACATAGTGCTGGAATGGCTGCAAGCCATTGCAGTTCCATGCTCAATTTCAAGATTCTGCCTACAGGCATTTCTTTATAAAAAGATGTTGAATACATTTTAAAAAGTATGTTTTTTCTCCATAATGGGGAATGAATGTTTTCTATCTACCCTCATACTCCCGAAGGAAAGAGAAAGTTGCACCACAGGACAGAGAAAATGCTCAAAAACAAATTGCTATACATGTAAACATCTTAAACTGCCTGTTTACCCACAAAACCATTTTGTGCAAAACATCAGCGGTCTATTTGTGAGAATAAGACAACAAAGAAAACTTGCTTACAAGACCAGCAGTCAAAAATCTGTTTTAAAATCAAGACATTGGAATTCTTTCAGCAGCATTGGTGTTTATATGGAAATAATATGGGTATACCGAATCTGGTCCTGATCTTCAAAGTTAAAATTAATGGCATCACTCTGATATTTCACATTAATTAACCGGAAAATATTTAAAGGGCTGGGATGAAAAGGAATCACTTCTTGTGGTTCACAGTGCAAAGAAATAGTTTACGACTTCCTTGTAACTGTGCAGACCTCATTTACAATATCTGTGTCGCAGCAGAGCTTCTTTACGAACCTCTAGAAGGGATTATGCCCTGCAAAGTGTTCCACTTATAACTGTTTGAAAATGGACCTTTTTGCCTTTGTATGCCTGTTAGATTAAAAAAATCCCCATTGTTTCTTCTCTTTTTCACTACTTCTCATGGTGCTGCTACAGTTCTCTCTTACATTCAAGAAAGTTGCTGGTTTACAGCACTGGCAGCTGAATCTTGCCTCTGCTTTCCCTCCATGCCCCAGCCTCTAGTGGAGAAGGAGGAGGAGGAAGATAGCTGATTGAAGGGCAAACTAAAGGAACGAGAAGGACAGCAGATGAACGAAAAGAGATAAGAAGCATATGGGAAGCATACAAGACAAGATTCAGGGACCAGTAATAAGTGACTGATGTGGAGACTGACAGGGGTTAAAATTGCCTCTTCTTCCCCGGCTTCTGTATGCCTTCAGCTGGTATGCAGAGGGGATCCTCCTCACGACGTATTTAGAACTTGCAGAGCAAAACCCTTATTTTCTCCACTGCAAAGGAAAATGCACTGCCACATCACTATTTTTGGCCAAGAGAGCTGTTAAGAGACTTCTTTTGAGGTTTTATACAGTATAAGCAACACTACCCCAAAAACTGTGTAAGGAATTTTTCTTCAGTGCAGCACAGCTTGAATTTTCTGTTAGGTGAAGACATGTAACCCATCTTGGTTGCTTCATATAGAAGTAATGTATCAATCAGGGAAATTCCTCCTATCTGTCAAGCGGCACTCTTGTCAAAGCTTAAGTTTCTCATTGGAGGTTTTCTATAAAAAGGTAGATAAGTATGCTGCCAAAGAATTTTCTCAGCCCCCTCAATGAACTGCTTTCAGTGTTTGTTTTAAATAAAGCCCCTCATGCCCACTACATGATTTTCAGCTCAGAATTTCCTTCCTGAGCCCCCCACAAGTGACCCCTCCCCTGATAACTTAGGGGAATGTAAGAGAGGAATGACTAATACCTTCTAACCTACGCAACCCTTGGTGTGCAGTGATACAGCCTGTTGGGGAAAACTACAGAGCGAGATTTCAAGTTGCCAATGACATAAGCTGAGGCCCCCCCGGTAAGGGCCGTTTTCCTGGCTGAGACATTGATTCCAGAAAGGATAAAGTTATCATCACCACAAAACTCTGTGTGAGTTCATTCTCCACGTCATGCTGTACTGGATTATAATCAGTGAATATCAGGCTATTTGTGGTGGGTTGCCCATAATCTTTGGCAACATTGTCCATATCTGAGAGTTCCCTCGCCTTGCTCTTTCCACAGAAGGGTGATTAAATAATCTTAAAATATCTATGGGCATGACAGCACTGGGGATCTCTTTGGTATCAGCATGACATTCAACACAATACATCTCTATTTCAAACGTTAATTGAAATCCCCATGAGTAAAAAAAAGCTTATGTAACATTTGCTTTGCTCATGACTTGCTGCAGGATTCAGCAATGACTCCCAGCTCACTATGATGGATAGGCTCAGAACAGCAGTGGCTGACATTCTCTAAGTCTTGGCTCTTTAATATGTTTTATGTTTGCACAGTTGCAATGAACATTCTCTACTGCCTTTAATCCTGGCTGATAAATGAAGCATGAGTCTCCCTCTAACCTTGGATACTCTCACAGCTAATGCTTACTTGATATGATCTGCATTTTTCCATGGTCTCCTTTGGAAACTATCCAGTTAACTCTCTCCAGCTACTGAAAAAGCATTGCCATTGACTACTTAATGCTTTTCCTAAAAATTACTAGGTATGGCTGCTTTTTTAACATACAACAGTCACAAAACTAATTTAACCAACTACCTAGGTTGTATAAAATCTACACAAAAGAGTTGACAGTTGAATCATATCCAACAGTGGCAGGCAACAGAAAATCCTTATACAAATAAGGGTTTTGCCCCACTGTCTTAAGACGTGCATCTTAAGCCAAGTGGACAATCTCTATGTCTCAATTAAGTATTTATATATGGAAAAACAGTCTAATTCTGACCTCATATCTTGAATGAGATGAGTGTGAAAAAGAAAAAGATAATGCTAGGAATAACTCCTCCCCCTTTCTTTCCAACATGTCAAAAATACGCATGAGGACTGCTTGTGATATATAATTCTCCACATATCTTTCCTCTTCCAGTTATAACCTCTTTAGAGCACACACTTTACTAACAAAAAAAAAAAAAAAAAAAGCTGCAGATCAAAGCATGACAGTTGACACCATGAAAACAAAGAGACAAGGTTACTGGAACAAAACCAAAGAGCAAAACTGATGAAAAGCGTTCAAGTAAAGACAGAGGCTGATGAAAATCGATGCTTTCTGTGAGATTTGAGTAAGAAGGGGATGAAATAGAAGTGAAGCAGGAAAGACTGATGAAAACCAAGGGTTGCAGACTCATGAAGAAAGAATAAGAAGCTGATGGCTCTAGACTTGGGTTTTATAACCAAAAACACTGTAATGCATTTAGAATTTAATGGAAAAACCACTGACTGTGGCACCAAACCACAAGACAGAATGAATAGGAAGAATACTGAAAAAAATATTCCTCCCATGGGAAAATGAAATGTTCTCAGAGAGATGATAACAAACAAACCTTTCCAACATTGATCTGAGTGTAGCCAAAAGCAGTAATGGCACACTGCTGTGTCTCTTGCTATTTCTGAGCCCTAAAAATGCCTGGACAGCCCAGAATTCCATAAATTTAGCCAACTGGGCAGAAGCACAGCAGTCAGGATAGGCTTTGATTCAACACATGTGTCTTCAGCTTCCTTTGCTGAATCTGCTGCTGACCCCAGAAAGGAATATTTGAAGTTATTCTTTTGTATTAGAACTAACTTCTGGGTAAATCTTGTGCTGTCATAGCTTCTGCTACGTAGGGAGGAAATGCAATTGTATTCTCACACACTTTGGGGATAGGCCCGATGAGTTCCTATATTGTCAGAAACACATTTCTTTCCTTATAAATTTCATCTCAAGACTCCACTACATGGAATCTGGGTCCCAGGAATCGCAACTCTTACATCATTGATGTAGCTACAAAAATATTGTCTTGCCCCCCAGTAGCTACATGTAAAGTGTGGTTGAATAAGCCTTTTAATGCTGATGTAAAAAAGCAAATGAATCCTAACTGCAGAATACTGCATTACAATAATTTTTTTTTAAAACAATAAAACCAACGGAATAGAGCAAGGAAGACTTCTCGGTTGGAGCTGCCATGAATGCTTCTCACCTTCTCAGGTACTGTTGCCCTGCAAGTTACAAGCACTACCTTCTAGGCATCTGTGAGTCCACACAGTAGACAAGACAAACAACATAAGGATATTGCAATGAGATTTTGAACAGAATTGTGTCTGAATGCCTGTGTCACTTCTAAATCATGACTGAAAGAGGGAACGAAAATTTAAAACAGTAATTGCTAAAACTTGGCATATTGAGACGATTGCAGAAGAGGAAAATTGACATCAAACTACACTGTTTACACCACAAATATCCAGCTAATAAAGAAAGATTCAGTTAAAGTAAGAGTTCCTCTCCCATGCAGGGATTCAGTCCCACCCCAGCTTTAACCATCTTACATAGTGTTCAATGATTTATTTATACTTTTGGCAAATATATATATATTTTTTTAATTGCAGTTTTGGTAAATTCAAAGCTAGTCAGGAACTGTAGCCAGATTTCCTGAAGTTTCAGCTAAGGCTAGGGCACATCCTCAGGCTGTGAAAAACCCCATTCCACTTTCTATCAGAAAGGTCTGACCCCAGGGTATCCACATTCACCAAAAGCACCCCTAGCCACCAGGCCAAAGCCTGTTCTGAGAGCTGTTTTCACTGGCTTATTCTGATGTTTTTCAGCCTCGCCTAAAACACTTAAATGTTCCCTCAGCCAGCAAGGGATTGTGACAATGCTCCTCTATAACCCCATTGCTGGGGTATTCACCAGAGAGGAGGGAGAGCTGGCTGCTCTGAAGGTAAAGTCAGCTTGGTTTGGTAGGGAGGAAAATGAACCATCTCAGTTAAACTTGAACTGGAATATTAAAGAGAGATTCTCTTTCAGAGCATCAACTGAAAAAGTCATTTTTATCCGTAGAGCTCACCACCACTGCAGCAAAGTCACCTATACCCTGCTGTCCTTTTGAGCTGTCTGCCAAAGGCCTCCTACTTCGGGCCGTGCTTCCAAACCCTGTCCTCGTGCCTCCTGTTCCCAGCGAGGGACTTGCTGAGATACCGATCCATAAGCCATATCTTCAGGGTAGCTGCTGTAGCACAGAGTTAGCAAAGCTTGGCAGTCTGGTCTGTGAGATGCAGCAGCTACCCGTCACACTAGCATTCTCCATCTCTCTGCTCCCACAAGAAAGTGGATGAAAGCCTGGGGCAATGCACGGCTAACCATGACATTTCTAGAAGGTCTGGCTGAGCATCGAGGAAGACAGGCAAAGAGATCATGAGTTTGTATTCAAGGTAGATAGATGATAACAGCCAGGGGAGGGAGAGTGATGACTGCTGAGTGAATGCACTTCTACGTCTGCTTCACAGTACTGTGTCTCAGGTATAACCAGAGATATTTGAACAAATGGAAACCTAAACAAAGTTTAGGCATCTGGAAATACCCAAAAAGCTACCTAACATAACTAAAAAAAAACAAAGAGGAGCAGGGCACATTTACTAAAGGAAAGTGTAGCGCATGGCTCCAGCTGTTCAATGAAAATGCCCCTCGTCTATATGATCTTAGCCTAACCTTGAGTAGCAGTCTGTTCACTCAGGGGCCTAAGTACTCCCTGCCTTCTCTTGAAGCATTTCATGGTCTTTTTTCACCTCCCAAGTGTCCCTCTCACAGTCGCTCCAGATCAAGACAACAGGAAGACAATATCTCCTTTCCTTCATTCTTTCTGCCTCTGAATGATAAACTAAGTTCCTCCTTATTATCATACAGAAAATAAAAACAACAACAAAAAGATCACATCAAACACAGCACATGAAAATATGGAAATTTATGTATATTATTTATCTTCTGCTGCCTCATCGTTCTTAAATTTCATTAATAATTCCTGAATAATGAAATAAGTGACTTTTAGAAATCACTTCAATTACTTGCACAAAATAATTTCTGTTAGACGTTTAGCTTCTTTTTTGTTCATTACACTCAGTGACATTTCTCATATAGAGAAAATCAGTAGCACAGTATATGGAACTAGTGAATTGTGTTTGGACAAATAGTACACTTTTTATTTTCTGAACAAACAATCTTAGCAGATAAGATCTTTTACAGTAACACTAACAGAAACTAATTGAAAATGAAATTTTGTGAGTGATTAACACACAAGATTCGTTATACATAGGATCTCTGCTAGAAGAACTCTGCCATCTGAATATACATGGGAAAATGTGAGAAAAGTACAATCAGGTGAAGTAAAAGTTTTCAAAACCTAAGGTGACTGGTGCAACAAAAGTTGCCCAGTACCGATTCAGTGGTATTTGGATGGACTGTGATTCACATTACATTTATATTGCTTTGAAATACAAATTTAGGGAAGCAAGAACACAAATGCTGTACTTTTACATTTACAGAGATCAGTAATGCATTGTCATTCTTGAGGATCTTTATTTTAAAACAAAACAATAAAAACTGAAGTTATTATTAACCAGCTAATTAAGCCTCCTGAGAATGAAATTAAGAAACAAGGTGGTTCAATGAGTGTTCTTTGTTGAAGCTACGCAAAGTCTGCCACATCAAAATGATTCCCCCCCTGCCCACTTTTCTCTATTTGGAAAATTAAGAAGTATTTCAGTTAGACCAACTTAACTTAAAAAACTGTATTGGCCTGTTGGTCGTCATGATCCTGTTCGAGAGCTGCATTGGTGCTGTAGGACCTATTCAAATGCTGTCTGTGTAGTAGGCTACCTTCGAGAGAAAATACATCTGTGTGGACGTTTCTCCTCTGTGGCAGGCTCTATCTGAACACAAAATGGCAGTTCCTGCTGAAACAGGGAGTAGGATTACTTTGCTTTAAAGCAATCTGGAGAAAGTAAGTCAAAACAGAAGCACACGGCACCCACCAAAGCACAGCTAAGTCTGGGAAACTGCGCAGCAAGTGGCAGCTCCCATTTCTCACACAACATCTGCTCCAGTGGGTATTTTGCGACGCGGATGGCTAACATGCTTGCTCAGTATGATCCAGGAAGCACGTTCTCCGTTTCACTGGAGGAGCTCTGCTTCAAAGTGCAGACCTACTAGTCACAGGAAATAAGAACCTGAAACTTGCAGAGAAGAGGATGTAGAGTAAGCGGAGAGCTGGCAGATGTAGCCGTATGCCAGGGATGATCCCGGCAGTCCATAAATATTGATGACTTTGCAGTCTCTGAATGTAGATTATTCAGGACACTGAAGCCTGCAGCTGCACATTCACAGCTTGTTGCTCTCCAAAAGAGCATTCCTGACCTGCGAATGTGCATATGCCGATCTAAGAATCCCCACTGTTCTTTTAAACTGTGCTAAAACAACCCTTTCCTCCTTCTCCTGGAATTTATATTTTATCATAATAATGCAAAAGGGCAAACGAAAGGCTTGTTTTACAAACCTCCTTTGCCCTGCAATAGTTAAAATCAGTTACTATAAAAACAGGTTGCTACAAATGAGAAGATAACACTCTTCCCTTTCTTCTTCTCCTTTGTATATTTGCTTCATATATCTACTTTTCTTCTAAGAAAATTTAATAGAAATTAGCAGAAATATCTAGACAGTGCAGTGATGGTTCATGTGTTGATGTACCATGTGTAGCCTAATCGTATTTGACAGATAAGGGGCAATAATATCAGCAAAGGGCTATCTTAGTTTGTCCACTTACATTTCAGCCCTGATCCAGCTAGACTCTTGGACTCAGACATCCTTAAGAGAAATCCATTAAAGATATATGCTGCATTCTAAGTTCAATAAGCCAAAAATGGGCTGTCATCCTGAGGAGAATATACTAGAGCTGAGTCATAGTCTGGACAGGTGAAAGATGTTTTCACCTCTGGAACAGATCCTAACCCCAGGCACTGAAATGGTGTAGGGATGGTCTGAACACCGTAAGGAGAGCTGAGTGAGGAAGTGCCAAGCTCTGATGCAGGCTGTGACACTGATTTGCTGAATGGCCTTCAGCATATCCACTGGCTCAGGACCAGATCTGTACAGTTCAGGACTCAGAACAGGATTGCATTAGACCATGAGATATATCAGATTTTCCCCAAATTCCACCTGTTTTCCTGAAACTCAGCTTCCATTAAAAGAAACAAAACCAGAATCCACACTAATGTCTATCATAGATTTTTGCAGACACTGCTTTGGGACCATGAAATGCAAAATACAGGCATTTCTCCGAATCTGCAGACAACCGAAAACAATAACCCAAAGACATTGAAACTACTTTGTTGACAGAAGCTGATGCTCTTCTGAAAGTTAATGTGGTTTCATACTTCATTTATTTAACATACTTCATTGATTTATTGAAATATTGAAGAAAAAGGAATAATACAACTGCCCTGCAGTGACTGCTAAACTTATTGCTGCAACTGATGGTGGAAACAAGCTCAAGAAATCTAGGAAAGTATTGAAACCCAACCAAGAGGAATCCAAGTCCCCAAGGATTCAGCAAGGTACTCCAGCATCTCTGAGAAAAAGTAAAGTGTTAGGAGCCCAGAGAGCCCATTATCATACCAGACATCTTTCACTGAGTCAGGGGTTGGTTCTCATTTTAAGGATAAAGCTTAAAAGAGTACTAATATCTCTTATTCTAATTCTATGGCAAAGTAGCAATGGATCAATATTTGATTATTACTTTGGAAAAAAAAATGACCAGAGTTTCTTTATAAGTACATTTATACATATATTTGCATGTATATAAATACACATATAATTATGTATGTATCTGTGTATATATATATATGCATGTGTATATATGTGCATGTGTACATGTATAGATTTAAAGTCTTTATTATCATTTCTTAGTATGTGGCTATCACAAATTCATGCTAAAGGTCTGATTTTAGCACATTAAGTAAGGTCTTACTCTACATGTACTTTCAGTGACCTACCTGTGCTTTTAGTCTTCCATGCTCCAACAAGGTCAGGATCTCTCAATCAGCGTTTGCAAAAAAAAAAAAAAAAAAAAAAAAAAAAAAAAAAAAAAAAATACTCATGGGTATAACAGAGTTGCCTTAAATGTTCCAAACACAGTCCATATGGAAAAAGGCCTGAGCTCAGGCTATTATACCAGATATATTCTGGACAACAATCACATATGCTTTAAATTTTCACAGAACTTCAAACATGTATAAGGGTTATCCTGAGGAGAGATGCTTCCCTTCACTGGGGTCTAATACAGAAAGTGCAAATTAAATTAGGAGTGAAATTGGGCACAGGTGTGCAGTGTTACTGCCTCTTGAAAATAATCCTGTGTCTCAAGCAGTATCACAGAATTATCATTTCACCTTCAGCATTTTTGCAGAGTGTATCAGACACCCACAGCTCCCCTACCTGTGAAATAAGTTTGCTATTAAAAAGCATGCTAAAAAACTTGGACTTGATTTTCTATTACAAATAACCTTAAAAGTAAATCAGTTATTTGGTTTGTGGGAACCATTTTGGATTAATTGCATACAGTAAATGCATTGGACAATTATTTGCAATATTATAATTACCTTTATTTTAAGTACCATTTAATAAAAAGATTCTGCTTCTGTAGCCTTCTCTGCTTTCAATAACTCAAATTTATTGAGCTCAGAACAGTCCTTTCTAATGCATTTGCATTAGAACTAATCTGTCCTTCTCACTCTTTGCTTCAGTATTCTGGTTTTATTTCCAGATAAATTGCAGTGCAAAGTCGGAAGCAATTCCTCAGGAGCATACACATACAGCTGATCTGGAGATCTGTGCAGAAATCTAAAATGGGGAAGACAATCTTGAGAAGCTCTTCCATGGGAAACTGTCTTTCTTCTTTCTCCTTAGCTTCCTTTTTCCCTTTTCTCCTTTTCCTATTCAGGTTGCTTGCTTACTGTAGGGTCATCACTAATGCCTTCCAAAACTTTATCATAGTTGGTGAGAGACCTTTATGTAAATTACAGGCAATAACATCTCATGCTGAAAGCACATCCAGACATGGTACACAATATATAAAAATGAGATAGCAGATTTGGATCCAAGTATTAAAAAGTGACCTCCTTTTTTGTCTGACTCTCTTGCTTCATTAAACCACCCAGATGAAATCTGTGTTTGAAAATATGGGGCATAATGATTCATTAGCAGTAGTGCTTTCTGTTATGAAAACCTCCTCTTGGACTCCATAAGAGCCGCAGAAATGCTAACCACCTGTCAAGATCAAGCCTGGCGGAAATGAAACTGCAACTCGTCTTCAAGTAAACATGCAGGTTTGGGGTCTGGCACATGTTCTCTTTTGCTTCTCAACCTTTGTACTCTGGCTCTGTGATGTCTTTCCTTTCATTAATAATATTGTATCTGTACACTTGCATTAATATTAATTCCCTTTTACTTAAAATTTTGATGTTATTTCTGTGGGCTTCAGCGCCTCAAGTCAGAGTTTTCTGCAACTAGACGAATCTTCAGCTTTGCCTGACTGCAAATGATTCATCCTTTCTTTAACAATAATATTTATTTCTACATTCACTTCATAAAGTCTTAGTCTGTTGACACCAGCATGACACCATTACCAATATGTAAACAAAGAAAAATTATAACACTGAGACTGAATCAAACTTGTGCGTAGTGGCTGTGGTTGAATTTTAAATGGATGCAGCTCCAGAGAGCTGATCCACATAAAAGTAATAATTAACATTCCTGAAGTAATAATGGCTGAGCCACATTTCATACAGCTAGCTCAGACATTTGCACGCTTCCAATATGAGCATGATATGGCTCAGTCTTAAAGCTGCCAAAGCACAGCAGGTTACTCAGCATGCATAAAAAGAACTGACATTACATTCAGCAGGGACTTTATCTTGTTTGAATAATCCTCCCTACAAGATTATTTCAGCATGCAATGTGTTTCATTTAAGCAAAGTCAGGGAATGCAAAATAGTGTGAGGTAATTATACTATTAAATGTTGCTATTACTTTTTTTTTAATGCCTTCTCTCTCAATATATAAATAGTTTGCTTCAAACTAAAGGTTGCCAACAGCACAGCAAATGCATCTCTTGAGTAACCTTATTAAAATCAATGAAACTGCCTAAAGATTGATATTGGTCCTTTACGTCATTATGCTGAGAACTAAGTAAAAGAGGGGAATAAGAATGTGTTCTTCACTTCTCGTCAGTATTAACTTGCATTTCTAGAACACCTCAACTTGAAATTCTCATAATATTTTACAAACCTTTTCATAATAAAGTAGTTCTGTTTATCAACATCTAGCAAACAGCTAGTGTTGTCTCCTGTGGCAAGATTCATAGCCACAGTTGTATCCTGGAGATTAGCACCTGATCTAGATGTGCCAATGTCCGCAACTTCAGTTAGGACCTTGTCAGGCTTTCTAGGATAAATTCATCTGGTGAGGAAACAGAAATGACACTTCCAGGTAGCTTTAAAGAGAAACTGGTGCCTAATGTCCCCCAGTAATTTGTGTTCGGAAAAGCTCTCCCAGAGAGGCTAATGAACTGCAATTCAGTAGTTTCAAATTCATCCCTAGCACTCAGTCCAGGCATTACACTGCAGAAGAACTTCCTAGGTAAACATGAAGGTAAATACGACCTGCTGAGGTCTGATGGCAATCTCTTACAGAAAAATATAATGAAGTAACAGATTTATTAGTGACTGTGGATTATTCACCTGGTAGACTGTAATTATCTCTGATTGCTATTTGATGATAAGCTATGTTCAACATGAGTTTGTAATCTCCCTTCTTCTTATCCCACAGAACACTGCAATGCAGCATTACAGTGAAAGAGGCAGCTATTGTCATTTTTTTTGGAAGTCCCAAAGGGACCTTTTGTTCTTAAATACAGTCCATTCTTAGCCGAGGTCAAAGTATCATGGGGAAAGTAAGAGAGAAGAAATTCAGCCGGGGTTGCCAATTGACACAGTATAATCTTGCTGCTGTCCACACAGAGGTTCATAAGTACTATGTTCACTTCTGAAAGTTATATCACTTTTTAACAGTTTAACTACAAAAAATTTTTTGCCTTCTTATATTACTTTCTATTTAATTTCACAGTTTTTTCCAGTGTCTCAGCCCAGACTGGGAAGCATTCTTTATAAGCATACCATATATTGCTGTGACAATGCCACATCACTTATTGTAGAACTGACTGGTCCACGACTGCTAGGATTTATTAGCTGGTGGGCTACTTACTAACCCCACTGGTGAAAAATCCTATTTCGGACTTTGTGAATGAATGTATTATCCCGTGAATACCATTTGAGCAGTTATGCAGAGCCAGTCTGCTTATACCAGCTGATATGAATGTGTCAATCTGGTAAAGTATTAATACTTGTATGTAAAGTTAAGCTCCTGAGCAATTACATATGAGCTCAAGTGCTGTGTTGGACTGGAGCCACAGGACCTGAACCAAAACTCATGGAACTTGATCAGAGTATTTTAAATAACTTCAGTGGATTTTGGATCAGGTCCATGCTGTCTGCTAGAGGTATTGGCTACATTTTTCCAAATAAAAGAAGTTAGGAATAATACATCAAAACCTTTGATCCAGGACTAACAGGCCCAGGAATTAAGGCTCAGTCCCTTTATATGATGAATTTACAGATTTTCTGACTTAGGAAAGTATGAAAAACACTGACAAATACTTATGTTGACATACAAATAAGTACAGGAGACCAAAAGGTAGAAAAGGCATCTTAATCCTCTAAAAATATTGAACCATTTCAGAGCAGAGAGGTTCTAATGATTTCAATCCACCGTTGTTTGTATAGTCCTAAACCCTGTATCCAAGATGACATTTCATTTTACATCATTTGTTTCTTTAATCAGTTGTATTTCATAAAAGCACTCTTTCAGCCAGGCCAGCAGGGAATGTGCTGAGCTACCATTAGCAATGACTGGAGTCACTGATTTCGTTGGCCTGCTTAGTGGACTGAACATGTCAGAGTGATCAGGCCTCAGCTGCCTGGGGATCTCTGTCTGAAGTCTGCATGTATTCCAATACATTACCCAGCTCAGGCTTTCAACAGCAAGACGTGTTTATTCATCCCTGGCTATTGGTTTAAGAACACTCTAAAATAGGGTTGGGCTTTTTTTTTTTATTTAATCCTTTCCAACAGGGTCTTCGTAACTGAACTTACGCAAACACCTTTTTCATGTTGGAGGAACCCTTTGCCTGTGCTAGGAGTGTGGCGTTTGACGCTGTCCTGTATTCCTCGTGTTGGTCTTTCTAGCATGATAACTACTGAAGTCTCTGAGTGCCTTCCAGTACCTGCTAAATAATGTGACTTAATACCTTTTGTGTGTCTTTTGTCCTTCCATCTCCCCCCAAAGGAGATATGTAGGCAGTAGAGCCTCTAGGACACAATGTCTGTGGCTTGAAGTTACATGTTTAGCCAGTTTCCTGAGGGGATCTTTCTCTTAGAACGTGAATACAGTTTTGACACCCAAATGGTGCAACTAACAAGCTAGCTAGCTATGCTGAGAACGCTTCATTCGCCAAAAGCAATTATACTCATTGAAATAGGTTAACAGTATGAGCAACTCAACATAAAACAATATATTTTTAAAGGATTAGTTAATATTTCTTAAAAAAAAAAATCTAACATGCCTCTTAGATTTTTTTAATGGGTCAGCTACTAACCAGTACTTATAGCTGCTAAAAACTGTTTTTGGCATTGAACCAAACAATCCCTTGGCTCCAATTACTGTTACCCAGAGAGCAGCTTAGAAGGTGGCAGCCACAAAGAGAGGCCAGATAGATGTGGAGGAAAGTAGTTTATTGATTCTTCTGACCCCTCCTAGCCTCTTATTACTGCTAGATAGTCTGAGGGGAAACATCTCAGCTTCTCCTGCCTCTGCCTTCTGCTTCTTCAGATATCTCCAGAACCGCTCTTCTTAAAAATAGCCAGCAAATAACTAATACCTAAGTCATTTATTTGGAAGGGATGGAGGGGGGTAAGCAAAATGACATCCAACCAACCATCTCCTTTAGCAGGGTGAATGCTTGCTTCTGCTGAGTAATAGTGTGAAATTTCTTCCACTTTCTGCCATCACACCTGATTAAACATCACATACATACTGTATTTCATACATTTATATTATTTTTATGCTAATCACTTGCATGCTGATAATCCAAGTGCTCCAGCTGCAACGGCAAGAACACTGACCTTACCGTAGAATGTCAAACAGAAAGATGATTCCTGCTCCGAAGACTGTATCTGATTTAAATTGGGCATAGACAAATGTCTTCATCTCTCCTCTGCTGTCCTTGCCCACATGACCTCCAGCATAGCTTTGGTGGCCTGAAGCTTCCCCAAAAGCCCTATGGTCTATGACGGCCCTTGTGACTATTTTGAGGCAGCTGCAGTGGCTGTACAAAGCCTTCTTGCTGCTGAGTCTCCTGTTGAACTGTGCCTCCTCCCCCAGAGACAGGGGCATGGTTTGTCACAGGGACAGTTAATTTGACACATCTAAGGCTTTCATATCTCTATCAATTTCATGTTTGATTTACAGTTGGAATCAATGGGCAGGAACTTTTTTCATGGAAAATTAACTTTGTGATTTTGACACATGATTGCTCACTAAGGAGAGGAAATAGAGTGAAGTCTCTTATCAGTACTATTCTGTGTTGCATCTTGATACAACAGAAGTAAAAATAAATAAATAAAATGCACCTCTCCCTAAGTACAAAATGTATTCATTTGCCTAAAGTGTTAGCATTCTGTTAATTGATGGAAATAGAAAAGCTGGGGTGAAAGAAGTAAGATCCAATGTCCTATATTTTAAAACCTTTCTAAACTATTTGCGATTAAAAGGCAAAAATACTACTTATGTTTTGTAGCTTCACAGCTAACTTTTATACCTACCTTCCTTGAAAAAATACTGGATCTACTGCTTTTGTCTGGCCTGTTGCCTACTTTTTGGTCATTTGTTTCTCTTCGTATTTTGATAAAATATCATGCATCCTCTGAAAAATCTCAAAGATACAAAACACGGTTCTACATTTCTCTAGTCTAAAATGACATTTTCTCAGATGGTGATGCGATCAGCATCGGTAGAAATACACCAGAGATAAATATTGCCCAAATGGCATTAATGAATCTGAAAGGAACTGAGAGAGACTCAAAACTTACTCATTTATATGCTTCTTGGGTTGCATTTGCAAACTATAGTAACAAACAGTTACTGTTTATTAGATTTCCATCCATTATCTAGAGCTTACACAGGTGTCAGAGGGCAATATTTGGCCTACAGACACTTTATTACTGTTAAAGATGATGGAGGGAGTAGAATGCCATGTAACCTCAGTGACATGCATTCATCAAACTGGCAGCTAAGAGAATCCTATTCATAGTGTTGTACAAAGATCTGGAAGATAACAAACATACAAACCCACAAGCTCATTTTTGTCATTGTTTTTCAAAGCAAGGCTGTACTCCAAGGCTGCAAAGTCCCTGAGAGTCCATAGGAGTGTTTCCATGGAGTTTCGTGGGCTTCAGCTCAAGCCATAAATATCTAAGTCGAAATGACAATATGGAAAACAAAAGATGGCCAAAAGCCCAGTGAAATGATCTAGTGTCTGCAGGAGCTGGAGATAAGGCTAATGTGACATTCAAGATAAAGTAAAAGCAACATTTTAATTAACACATTTTCAGCTTCTATCACAAGGCTGCACTTGCCTTCATAATGGAATACAACCTTGCTTTTAAAATGAGCTTTCCCTCAACCAAAGCACTTTCAGTGACCAATTGCGGGGGAAAAATCACATATTATGTTTTAATAAAATAGAACTAGCAAGGACATAAAAATATGGATTTTGAAAGCCAGGCCGTGGTCTCCCTGTGGGAGGAAGCTCGAGTGTGCCAAATTCCAATAGCTCTGGGTTTGGATGCTGTGAGCATGCATAGTGTTTATTGACTTCTAAATTAAAGCAGTCAATCTCAAGGAAAAGCAGAGTAACGGAGGCCATTCTTTCTGCTTCACACCGTGTGTGTAAAATAGCAACAATCAGCAAAGCTTTGCTGAATGAACTGCCACCAGTGCCGACATAAGGTATTTTGGAACAGGAAAACACCATCCAGCCAAATGTGCCACCCCTTCTTTGTTTATCTTATTCTACTTTTCTGTTTTTTCCATTGTATCACTCAATCAATCCTATCCTTCTCCACAACTAACAAGTAATCCTACTTGTCTCTTGGATTGATTTATATTTATTACTGACTTCAGTCATTCTCCTTCATTTGCTAACTTTTTCCAGATGACTATTAGTAAAGCTGTGTGAATCATTCACAGTGAATAAGTTTATAAGCAAATTTACCTTCTTTTTATGCTGGTTTCCTCCAACATATTCTTTGTCAGAAAGTGTTCACCCACTATGGGCTCGCATTGTCGGTAAATACCTGTGTAACTAAGGAACAGTGCTGTTAAGCTGGAAACGTAGTAGAGGTCCCAGGCTTATCTTTGAGGCAAGGCTATTGTCCACCAATTATCAGGAAAACAAAAGCAGTTGAGATATCTGGGTGCTGCTCCCCAAAACTCTTCCCATTTTAGGCAGATGAGGGGAGCATGCCCTTTGCCTTTAGCCTATCTTCCCACTCCTCTTATACCCCAGTCCAAATCTTACAGTCTCCAATATCTTTGCTTGTTACACTCTACTACCTTCCATTTAAGCTCTGCTGATTAGTTTTGAGAGAATGCCAAAGTAGGCACCAGTAGGCTCCTCTTCTGTTGAATTATCATAGTTTAGAATCATACAGTCACAAAGCCAACATTTGCTTTCCACAATATTTTGCCGTTTCCTGCTTCCATGACTATTCCTATTAGAAAACTTGTTAGTAGAGTATTCAGGCTAAGTAAATACAAAACACAGGGGAAAGAACACAGAGCCCATTGAAGTTGTTCTTTCAGCAAGTGTTTTCCTAGTTATTGCTCTGGTGCAAGCCTGGCTTTATCCATTTGCTTTCTACATAATAATGTACTTAGCATCTCCATTAGTTTCCTCAGTCCAATGTAACAAGAGGAAATTCTGCACTGCTATGAAACCTCACTCATATCAGTAAAATCACACAGTGAAGGTACATCTCCAACATCCTTAGAAGTCCCTTTTTATTTTCTAAGGTCTGTCCTCTAATCTTTGAATGAAAAGTTTTTGTGGTTTATACCTTCTTATTTTACACAGTTTGTACAGAATTAAATTAAGCTATGCTAGTAAGGCAGGCACTGTAGATACTACAGCATTCCTCAGAGACTGTATTACTTATATATTCTTGTGACATACGTTGCTTAGGAATAATTAGTCAAGCCTACCCCGATTACGTCTGTGTGTGACCTCCCTCCACTTGCACAGAGGAGACAGGGCAACAAGCTACTTATTTATTGACATGGGCTATATCTTCTAATACACAGTGACTTATTTGATCTAATATGAACCCGAGCAGCTGGACTTTGTCATCTGTAGTACAGACAGATGAGCCGGTGGCACACACAGAGTCTGGTTTCTACTCACAGGTGAATGCTTGGATTTCATAACGTGCAGGTTTGCCAAAAGTCACACATGTATGAGGGGAAGAGTGGAAATGGAAATCACCTTTAGTTCTCCACTGAGGTAATCCTTCTCTCCTGCAAACACTGTGCTAGGAGCTTAGGACAAAAAAAAATCATTCCCCCCACCTTGACTCCTTGACCTCATTTCTGAGTATCATATTTTCCATCTTTGTTCAAAAATAATATGAAAATCCTGTCAGCTGGTCAGATGGAACTAGATGCCACTCTGTAGGTTTGGGGCATTTGTTGGCTCTGCAGCTGGTATTAGTGAATGATACTGGAACTGCTCAGTGGAAGACAAAGAGGTTGATTGCCAGGTCTGCCACTCCACTCTAAAGCTTTCTGAATATGAAGCTGAAAAAAATTCTGTTGCTATCCAATTATGTAGCATGCACTTCTTCAGTGGAAAATAGACATGACGCTGAACAGAGCAATAGGAGAGAAGCCAAGCATATCCCAGTTTGGTTCAAAGGGTCATGATTTGCAGTCATTTATTTCTGTATTAAATAATAAATAAATAAGCCACCACCACCAAGCCCTAAACTGAATAAGCATACTTCAGTGGGACAGACTTCCAGCTCTGGTTACTGGAGTGAAACTGGAATTAATTCATATTTACATGAAGGGAACTTGGAACAACCTTTTGTTTGTACAGCTTTCAAACTTAGTTTGTATTTCAGAAGAGCTATTGTCATTTTCACAGAAATTTTACACAAAATTTTGGACAAGTTATTTGCACAAACAAAATGTTGGACACGTTATTTGTATGCAGCAAATTATAGAAGATGATTCTGCCATGGCTGGATAGGTAACACTCTTAAATATAGAAGATTGTTCCGCGATACATAAACAAGTCAGAACAAATACATCTTTGGCCCTCCTTCCTTGAGCCTCAATAAACAGGTGTGGTTTTGTTTAAAAGAGTCTGTTCTGCTATTGACTCATTAAATGGTGTTTATGAAACATTCAAAGGTAATTCAACATTACCTGGTTAGGAAATTCACTGGATAGGGGAGGCCTCTGCTCCAATACCTATTTACACATTTTAATCAGTGACCATAAAAATCATAAACATTTCTTTAATTAAGCACTGGAAACTAGGTCTTCACCCTGTCATCTAGGTAACCTAAGCAATGGGGCTACACAGACATGGTTTGCCTTCTCTCGTTTCTCCAGATCATAAACTCTTCAATTCTTTCCTTTTTCAAAACAACCCAGTGTCATTAAGAGAATTATATGCCACTCATTTTCCCATGGCTTTGTGGTTAGGCACACTTAGAAGAGAAACGATGTGGGTTTGAACATCCTCTGAGGAAAGCAAAAAAGTCCTATCTCCCCCATTCTGGGCAAGCAGTCTAACCACGGTATTTGTACATAACCAGTGCATACCATCACCATGACCATCTCAAGAGAAAGTGACCACAACCACATTTGGTGAGGGACCAGCTCATTTCACTGTCTAGAAACACCTAGAAGATAAGGCCCCTCAAGTAACTTCAGCAGAAAAAAATCTATTTTCAGGATCTCATTGGGACTAACAGGGGAGATAGTTACTGAGCTGGTCAAATAAGGTCAAATAATAGTTTGGACCTGCACAAAATTCTAGGGGCAACTGAACCTGCTTTTAGACATCTACAGTGGAGACATTTTTAGCTAAAGATTTCATCCCTTGAGACCCTTTCAGGCTAGGGGAGAGAAATAGATGTTCTCAGGCATCCAGTCCTTTAGGATGATAGATTATGAACTTTATTTACTTGACTTTATCATGTTATCATTTAATCATTTTTCCATTTACTTCTTTTGGCACTTACTTTAGGAGATGAATCACACCCTAAAAAAAAAATTCATTTCTTTTCACTGTCTGAAGACAATCTAGCTTAGATGTAGTTATCCACAATATTGGCACTAGTATGTTCTGATTAATCCCTCCCTAGACACACAGAGAACTGAAAGGTGCTTTACTGCTAGATAGCAGCTCAGCAGGCCTTTTTGAATAGTAGCTTTGGACTTAGACCCTCTAGTTCTATCAAAATTCTGCTTCTAATACTTAAGTCCTGGACCCAGTCTTTGCTGACCTTGGTGAAGAACATTGTGATATATGAATAAAATGGTATAGAAGTTCTTATTGTGTAAGTATATATTTCATACACAAACACTCTATACTGTGTTGACAGAAATTGTGGTGTGATCTTATATTTTACTTCCTAGCATAGGAATAATCATTTCCAGGTTTTCCATTTTCACTGTGACTTAAGCAGTTTTGCTTCATTTGAAGTTCATACACTGTGGGGATAGACACAGTTTAGAGTGGGAATGACTGTTTTAAGATGATGTTGTGTTAGAACGGAAAATGCTATGTTACTTTAGTAGTTAAGCATCTGAACCTGCTTCCACAAGAACTAGACTTTTCCAGAGGCCTTGGCGGACCCCAGCTACACACAATGCTCATTCATTTAATAAAAAGCACTGCACTTTCTCTCCTGACAAATCTGACTCCTGAGTGCTTATTAATACAGAGTGTTGCAACAGCTCACCTTTTAGCTTTCTAATACAAGCCAAAACTTCAGAATATCAATTTATAGAATTTTGTTTGTTATAAACTCACATTCAAAATGAGAAAAGCCTCAAGTTCCACATTTTTCAAGACAATTAATGTATAGATTTGCCAGACCTATCACTCTAGCACAGAGCCTGTTTGGCATTTAGAACCTTCAGCCATAAAATAAAATTCAAATAGGTCTAATGGTAAAGTTTGTCAAGATAGTTTTTTCCTCCACAGAAAAAGTATTTATGGGATTGCACAAAAGTTCCACTGAGATCAGAACTGCTGCAGTATCAATGGGCTGGTGGATTTCAAGGAAACACACAATTCTTTATTTTAATCATCTTTTCCTGTGCACTGCTTACCTTTATAAGCATATTTGATTTGGAAGCACTCATACTTTTCATACCTTCATTAATCATTTGGAATGAACACTGGGGAGCTCTGGGGAAATTTAATGGGATGACATCATCACCAGCATCCTGAGAATAATAATTAAAAATGACAGGTGAGCACAGCTGGGAAATAGAGCTAAATTGATAACATATTTTGTCTGACTAATTACAACTTTTTAAGCCACAAATCACAATGAAATTATTAAAATACTGCAGTGCAGTTCCTCTTGCATAAGTACAACTTCAGTATGAAACTATATGGAAGATATGAATACAATAGACAAAATGTTGGTAAGAATGGATCTAGCCTGTGAAAATTAAGTTCAATGTCTTCTTGGCTATAAGTTGTCCTGGTGAAGTCAACTTCATCTGTGTAGTGAATTTATTAAATGATCCAGTCCTGTATTTGTATTTCTTGTTCTCCCTCACAGAACCAAAAGAAGCTGCTTGCCTTCTCCCTGTCCTCTTCACTAGTTGCAGTGGATCTTACAGTCAGAGCATTCAGAAGAAATGAGAACTACTTACAATGGAAAATGGAAATATTTTTACTACTAGAAAATATCTTGGGTACGTGCATGCAGAACTTTACATCTGGCAGTACGAGTTACAGGTCTCTGACCTGGCCTATAAACAAACAGATGTTTAACAAAATTAGTAGTTTATGCTCCTCTTATCAGAAATGACTTCACGAGCATTTCTAGAATTCTGAAGTGAGCACAGAATAGCTGATCCATCCTGCATAGAAATATAGCTGAAAAGCATCCAAGATTTTATTACTTTTCCAGAAGAATAATATGTCCTAGTTTTTCCAGCTGGAGACTGGGCAAGTTCCATTTAATGAATGTTTTTAAACCTCCCAAGTATTAACATTAGAACTAACACAAGATTCATTAGCTGAGCTTATAGTAGTTTCTGAAGGTGATCTTGATGGGACACAAGCTCATCCATGATGCTCAGAGGACATGGCAGATTACTATTCATACAAAGGGCAACTATTCGGTAACTTCTATATTAGGAAACTGTGGAGCCAGCAAGCCAGCAGTTGAGATTCAGGACAAAACTGTGTCTGAATGAATGGTAAAGTTTTAACATTCTGACATTGCTCCCAATTTTCTTGGGTTTCCATCCAGAAAGCAATGGTTTAAAGACTAAAAGCTCTGTTTAAAAAGAATGTTCCACTGCTTTTGCAATGCTTTAGCCAAGAAGGTCATGGAACAGGTTTTTGGCACTATTAAGCTATTAAGCAAGCAACCTAGCTGGGACCCCAAACCAGGTGCCTCCTGCAGAGAGCACTCAGGAGGTAGCGTTTTCATGTTAACAGCTCTCCCCAACCTCTCTCTCCTCCAAAACTTCATTCAGGAGTGCAAACTCTCCATCTGCAAAAGCACTTTTCAGAAGGTAACCTAGTCAGAGACAAATGGTCTTCCTCCGCAGCTCCATACCATCAGTTATGTGACCATGCTGACTTCCTACCTAAGACATCCTAATTCCCTTCTTGCTACCCTGATTCCTCCTGGCTGTTTACACATGCTGGGTAATTGCACAGACTGAAATCAGTATGACTTTTGGATGTGAGTTGAATGGTGGTTACTCTGCAGCTACTCCAGAGACCTGCCTGCCCGCTGAGCTGAGCTCTGTGCACATTCTGAAAGTGTTCAATGGGGCCCACTTGGTCTTTTTATCATTAGCCAAATTTCATGTGATCATGAGGAAAGGCAAATCAAAAGGGTTCTTATGAACAAACGAAGATAAGAGAAAAATAAAGTCTTAGTTTCACAACCGTGATTAAATAAAACAAACACTTTTGCCATCTCATTAGACGTGAAGGAATAATTCCAAAAATATTTGCAGGAAGTCGTCTAAAGATTTCAGCTGGGGGGAAGGGTGTTGGGAGGGTTAATAAGCCTGCCTTGTTTGTATTTTTGACCTTTTTCATTTTCTGGAAATGCATTTCAGCAGCATTTGTCAAAGTAGTAGGCTGTAAATCAGTATCGCACAATATTTGCAGAATGGCAGATTCAGGACTGTGAGTGTTCACATGTGAAATTATGCAGAACAATCAGGCTCATCCAGGAACCAGGAGACTGTTGGTGTCTGCTCAAAACAGCTTCAGTTCTGAATGTTCTGCATTTTACCTCACAGACAAAGCTATAATGCTTTCAGGGTAGAAGACACCTCTACAATAGGCTGGTGGGAGCATTAACATGTAACTGAAAGTGTTTTCTATCTTCTGTTCTTCCTAAGAGAACTGTAGTCTTACAGTGGGAACATCTTTCAATGCTCTTTAATATCCATACATTACTCTCAGAAAATGCTCTTGGATTTGTTAAAAGTTTTCAGTTCAAAACAGGAATACTTGAGAAAAGTAATCACAGTCCAAGCAGACAGGTGGCAGGACAAAGATTTTTCGAAAAGGGCCATATTAGAAGAGGAAGCAATTTAATTTGTTTTAGTGCCAATCAGTATTACTTTCATGGAAGACTGTAAACAGAGGACTCCCAGGCCCTTGCTAATTAATTCACATGGAGCTATTGCTAGCAGATGGCAAACATATGATTAGTCATGGCATCTTTGGTGTCTACTTTATCATAACTATCACACACATACAAAAAGAGCTGCAAGAATTGTACAGTTCTCAAATTATTTACAACACGTGATGTATTCCTGCAGTCACCATGATAGTGCTGCCCTGTGGAAGTTTAGGTACTGTGAAAAGATCGTTCTGGCTGGCGACTTGAAAACTGTTCTGAGCAGAACAAACACATATATTTACAAATCTCCCCGCCTTTAGAAAAGCAGTTAAGTCCACTCAACCCCATTTTCTGTTGTGAGATAAATCTCCTTTGCTTAAGCGCTCTGTTGTGAATGTCCATACTTTGTTTCCTCTGTTCAGAGACATTGTAAAATGGACGGACCAATGGATAGTGCTCACTCGGTAATACTGCCCACCAGCCCAGGCTTCCTGTCCAGCTCTTCCTTTCTGTGGAGAGAGCATGCACGAGGAGCTCCAAAGCATCAAAGGCTCGTTTTGTAAGTCTAATGTTAAAGTTATGTGCTCTTGCTCTATAGACCAGCTCCTAAAAAGCATGTAAAATCGGAGTAAATGGAGCCCAGTCTGGCAGCTGTGAAAACTTTCACTGCTGGGCAGCCAAAGCAGATGCTTCAGCTGCGAGCGGCATTCAGCAGTGCAGCCGCAGACCTCTGGGTAGTCTCGATGCCGTCATCCAGGCTGGCAAACAGGGGAAAGGGCTTTATGCCCCGTGCCCTCTGCTGGCGTTCATATATATTGTATTTGGGGGGTGTTTTCATAAAGCGACAGAACTGGGAAAGCATGTGATGATAAACTTGGCATGTTTCAGGAGGAAGATACTTAAGAGAAACAGCATATAACTAGATGACAGCTCAAGTGAGCCCAACCTTCTTTAGTCTATAAACCACATACCAAGCCCTCGTGCAGCTGAAAGCCACAAAACACACACCATAGACCTCAGAGAGGAGACGAAGGGTTCCTGAGTGGACATAATGGTAGTCCTCTGGGAGCTCCTTGGGATGCCTTGGGTAGTCCTTTGGGAGTCTGGGATGGTCCGGGCTTAGTGTGCAGCAGGGTCCAGGGTGACCGGAGATGTCAGTGCTGGCAACCCCTGTGACTGACAACCAGCCATGTTCAGGTGCTCCAGCGCCTTTTGTCTGAGCAGTGCTTTGTTGCTGGTCTCTTAATGGCCCTGGCAGAGAAGTTCAAGTGTGAACCACTGCACGTGCACGAGTGTTTAATCAGACCTGTTACAGGGGGATACCTGACCACATTAGTCGCAGGTGAAGAATAGAAGGCCAAAAAAAGATGATAAATTTTTATATGCTGATGAAGAGAAAACACATCTGAAGACACTCAGACACTCACTGTGCTCTTTGCAGCTGAGATAGAGCCTGAATCTGGTGGGAATTCTGCTTCAGTGGAGCATGTTCGAGCCTGACACACAGCTAATACAAAACATTCACAAAAGGCCTGAGCAGGATGGCTCCTTTAGCCTGTAGGACAAACTATGAGAGCAAGGTGACAGAAATAGCCTGCAGAAGTTAATAGCAGTACAAAGCAATATTAACACATAGATAGATGCTTAATATTAAATAAGTTGCAGCTTTATGTACCTTGGTACTCAGTAAGCTGGAATAGTTTCCTATGGCAACTAATGAAGGACAAAATCACAAGTCAGCTGGACTAAACTGAGTCTAACTCATTGCAGAAAAAAGCCATATTTACTCTCCATGGATGGAATATTCTGTTTATGTTAGGCTGTGAGGCTGTGTGGCATGTTTTGCTTTTTCTACTGCTTTAAATGCATATTTTATTGTACATTTCCAGGCAATTGCCTGTGCCAAGTTCAAAGGAGGCTGGGAACTGCTGAGCAGAGTTGCTTTTCCTGGGTGATAGGATGCAATGTTGACAATGTCTTGCAAGTCTAGCCAATAAATCAAAAAAAGATTCCCATTAAAAGTTCACATTCCAGTCCATAGATCCTATTATAAAAGTAGGAAACAAATGAAGTATGTAAGATAGCATGTGCTACAGAATACACTAGTAAAGAAGGCTTCTCAGTGACTACCAATAAGGCATCCCTTTTGCTTTGGAAAGAGTCATAAAAACATTTCATCAGCTAATAGAGGACAGTACAGAAGACAACAGGTAAATGTAATACAGGCTTTTTCTTCCCCTGTGATCCTTCTCTGCACAAGCATTTCTGCTGTTCAGGCTCTGCTACCTTTCCTACCCATATTGGCTCCAGTGATAGTTCTAATTTTTTTCAGCGTTGGCTGGGAGGGAAGAAATCACAGACCACCTCTGAGAAGGAGAAGAGAATCAATGTCCCTTTTGTACCTCCTGGCCCTGCAGGCATTGCATTTCCCAGGATGGTCCCTCCTGCACCCTTCCAATACCAGGTCAAAGAGACTTGGCTGGAGAGGCATTTCTGGATGTTCTGAAAGCCCACAGTCATTCAGAAAAAGCATTTTTCCCTTTACACAGAACTTTAAAAAATAGCAGTTTTTGCTCAGAATGAAACCAGATTTTTCTGTTCCCTTCTGGCTGCCTACCTATATACTGGATTAGCTTATCCTCAATATACAGCATTAAAGCTGGTGAGAGAAGAGTTGGCAGTTATGCTCAAGATGTAATGAACAAATTAGTTTGTCATCAGTTTGTAATGGTACAAACATTTTGAGTATCGCAAGACAGCTTGAATAATATTGTGCTCTCCAAAGAAAAATGTTAGCATTTGGTTAGTGGCAACAGTGGGTAAAAATGAATTCTTGTTGCTGGAATGTTACATTTCTGTGAGGTTAACCACACTTTGGCCAGAATCAAGCCAGAAATTAGCCTTTTGGCTGCTAAGATGGCAGCCTGGATATGCAGTTTTGATAGAGTGGTTCTAGCTGTTTGGGCCAATTCAGAGGCGGGATAAGGGAGTTTGGCATTAATTTACACTTGCTTAAAGTAGGTCTGCAGCCCCCCCTCCCCCGTGTTTTAAGTACAGAAATATGGCCTGTCTGCTCATTGTAATTGTATACACTAATCAGAATCCAAATTCCTGAAGTGAATGCGCACAACTCCGGTGAATGACAACTGGAGTCGAGTCTGAGTGCAAGTGGTTAGAATCAGGTTTGCCTTTTAGGCGGAGCTTGTGGAACCAGCAGCAGTCAGACTTCCCTAATACCTCCTGTTATAAGGACCAGGATATTTTAAAATATTTATAAATTTATTAAATTTAAATCATTCACACAGAATAGCTTATTGCTGAAAAAATTTGTTTCCACTTACACGGTTCATTAAAGCAACAGAGTTTTGTATGAAGTGTGCTAGTGTGTGTCTAAAAAATTTAGACCCTACAAATGACCTGGGCAGGATCACTGATTTTACAGTAAAGAAACATCTGTATTTTGTCTGTTTTCTTTAAACATTTCAAGAATCTACCAGAATTTTTCTACTCTACAGCCAATCATTCCCAGTTGGTGACATTACAAAATGTCTGCACATGCTTGGTACTGTATTCCCAGAGCAGTCTCTTTGAGCCTTCGCGAGGCCTGGGATTTCTGATTGCTGATTTAAAAATTACACTGAAAAGGGGAAATAGTTTTGGTTTCAGAAAGATGAATCATAATCATAGTTTTGACAGAGTTTTCTTTAACTTAAGTGAGAATGGTGGCAGCGCCTTTGTCATCGCCTGTCTTTCCCCAAAAAGAAAATGCTTACAACTATCTTAACATTTATCCTAAAGATGACCTTTTATCCTTGATTTGTATCAACCTGTTTGAGAAATCTGAATTACTTCTGGGAACATATAGGTGGCTGTGGTATCGTATACATTCGTATTACAGCTCAAAAACAATACTGAGCCTTTTGTATCTTAACAGGAATCTGTGGTCCGACTTACGTGGTGAGCAAGCTTAGCAAGTATTAACGTTTTATTATAGAAGAAGGAGTTCACCTAGATTGTCATAATTGATCATGCTGATGTTTTTTCTATCGATCTGCCCTTGTGTTAGGAAAGGATGTATTTAATAAGAGAATAGAAAAGGACAAAAACTGGTGGGTTTATTGTTTATTAAAAACAGTCAGAGTGTGTGAGACTTTTTGGTACATCATTAAGCATGCCTGCCAAACATAAAACCAAACACTGAAATTGTTTGTTGGTCTGTAGCTCATGGGAAGAAGAAAAGGAAGAAGGAAGGAGGAATGGAAGAAGGAAAGAAGGAAAAGAAAGAAAAACAGAAGGAAGGAAAAGAAAAGAAAAGAGAAAGAAAAAGAAAGGCAGAAAGGCAAAAAGAAAGAGGAAGTAAAAGAAAAAGGAAAGAAGAGAAGAAGGAAGGAGGAAAGGAAGGAAAGAAAGAAAGAGAAAAAGAAAGAAAGAGAAAAAGAAAGAAAGAAAAGAAAGAAAGAAAAAGAAAGAAAGGAAGGAAGGAAAGAAAAAGACCTGCACCCTGTCTCACAGAGACAATTGCAAGGAAATTGCTACAAAAAGCATGACCATGGGAAAAAACTTGAGACAGGCATTTATATGCAGTTTTTATTCTCATAAGGAAAGTTCTACAGTATTCTTTTTGCTAGATTTTATGAATGATTAAGAGGGGTCATGGAAACAAAAGAGGGAAAATGAACTATAAATGTTGTTAGAAAAACAGACTTGTTGGTAAACAAGGCAATTAGGTGTCCAGTCTGGACTGATGTTTGTGAAATTAAAATTCCCTTTGATTTCTGTAGGATTGAATGAGAGGGAAGAAAATAAATTAGTAATTATACAGCCCTTTAAAAATTCAGGAAAGATCTTGATCCTACTGAAATTAATTGGAGTTTTGCCAGTGACTTCAGCACAGTCAATAGCCTACCTGCTCTGTTCAGACAGCTTAGTACACTGTAATAAAAGAATTACCTCCATATGCAGACACTGGCTACTTAACCCAACAGGACATGATATTAATTACCTGCAGTATAAGGACTGATTTTAAAATATGAGACTCTGTATCAGTATTAAGAAAAGCATT